>NW_026067949.1:29221113-29475762 GCF_014885135.2 Alexandromys fortis | reverse complement strand
ATCCCCATTGTCTCAGTGTGTGGGTGCACCCCTCGCGGTCCTGAGTTCCTTGCTCGTGCTCTCTCTCCTTCTGCTCCTGATTTGGACCTTGAGATTTCAGTCCGGTGCTCCAATGTGGGTCTCTGTCTCCTTTCATCGCCTGATGAAGGTTAATATTCAGGAGGATGCCTATATGTTTTTCTTTGGGTTCTTCTTCTTATTTAGCTTCTCTAAGAACCTGAATTATAGGCTCAATGTCCTTTATTTAT
Source organism: Alexandromys fortis (assembly GCF_014885135.2). Lineage (NCBI taxonomy): Eukaryota > Metazoa > Chordata > Mammalia > Rodentia > Cricetidae > Alexandromys > Alexandromys fortis. Next base: position 29,475,514 of record NW_026067949.1, on the reverse strand, counting down.
GTCTAGAAACCAAATATGAGTGAGTACATCCCATGTGGGGAGATGTCTTGATTCTAGTATTAAGCCTCTAAGGAAGCAATTAAAGTGAGGCACACTTTTGATTCAATTATTAGAAAATCCACAGACAGCCCACGCTTTATGGCCATTTGCAATACACTGGGGGAACCTCTATCAGGTACACCAGCCCACGCCTAGATCTTGGACTTCTAGATTTCAGAACTGTGAGAAAATCAAGTTCTGTTGCTTAAACCATTTGGTCTGCTTGGCATTTTATTATAACAGCCTTGGCATACTGGTGCTAGTGAGGTTTGATTCCATCCGCTAGGAAGTCACGATAGCTTTTATTAATTCTATTGCCGCTTAAGAGATGAGGAGTGAGGAAGAACGAATCTTCAATCCTGAATATTCAAACCAGATGAGGATGGATTGGAGAGATGGCTCAGCACTTAAGAACACGTGTTGCTTCTGCACAGAACCCGGATTCAGTCCCAACACCTGCACGGTAGTCACATCCCTCAGTCACTCCAGTGCCAGAAATCTGATGCCCTCTGCTGACCTCTGACCTCAGATATGCACACGGTACGTACGCATACACACAAACACTCATACACATAATGTAAAAATAAATACGTCTTTAAAAGCTCCTTTGAAAGAGGTGAGGAAATGCAGCCGTGGAGAGGTCATGTGATCTGCCCCCCACTAGTACACGATGAAGGTAGGACTCTGACTCTGAGTTCTTGGGGACCACGTGGCTTCAGTTTTATCTATAACTATGGAACAAAAAATACAGTTTTAAGTTATCAGGAGTATAAATTAATTTCAAAGTCTAAAAATTGTGCAGATAGTTTGGAAAACCACTTGTTTTGAGTTTAACAAGTACTACATTTGATTTAAGACAATTGTGAAAATGAAGCAATAATGGCTTAAAACTTTGACATATGGACTTTTTGTTGCGCTGAAAACACTTTTTAATGACATAATTGTGTCACTGCTGCTTTTTCAATGTAATTAGATGTCGTTTGTTTTGTTTTGCTTTGCTCCCCTCCCTTCCCCCCAGGATTTTCCAGCATCTTTACTAGGCTTTAAATCACTCGGCTTTGGAGTCATGGCTCAGAAGGTACGAGCCCGTCTTTGGTGAGATCCCTCATGCCAGAAAACGACGTGTCTAGCCAGAGCATGCCCTAGCACGTTCATGGAGTCAATGTAGTGTTTAGATCCTACCATGGGCCAAGCAATGTGAGAACGGCTGTAACGGGACCAGGACATGGCAAAGATGGTAGAATGTGTGCCAGAGAGTCTGTGCGTGGGAGTAGACGTAGGGGCGGACGGTAGAGAGCACGTGGAGAGAAAAGTCTATGTGTGAAGTGTGGGAGAGGTGAAGTGACTAAGTGTGTGCATGTGCATGCGCGTGTGTGCATGCGTGTGTGTGCGCACGTGCATGCTTGTGTCAGTGGAAGCAGCAAGCCTTGTGTGGAGTAAAAGGCAACATTCAAGCATGGGATACAGAAACGATGCATTATCAGCAGATTAAGCAATGCGTAGCTTATCTGATTTTATTTTTAGCATTTTCTCTTGGTAGAAACCAACACAGTAGGGGGTGGGGCTAAACTTGAAACTGGATACAACGACAGGGGAAAGAGGACTTCTGTGCTGTGCCTTTAGACCTGGCTGAGGCTTGCTAAAGACTAGCCGTGGTGCCCATCTTCTGAGCCCCAGTCTTCATGAGTGGGGGGAGTGCTCTGGGCTCGAAGTCCAGCATAGCCTGGAGGGGTCTGGGAACCCAGGTGATGGCCATTGGGTGATACTCTCCCAGGTTCAGCTCTCCAGGTGTTTGTAGTTATTTAACGGTGCATTTTTACATTTCCTCGTGGCTCTCCTGCGTCCCTAAGTGTGTGATAGCATCACGTGCAAACTTTAGAAACTGTTGGTTTTATCCTTTAGCTAGTGTGGGATTAGCCCTCTCTATAAGCTCTTCCATTATTCACCCATCCATACCTTCAATTCTCTTGTTATTTCCCTGGATGGTTGCCCTTACAACTTTAAATAGAATGTTTGTATCTTTATGTCTTGAATTATCAAACACAAAGATTGCCTTTCAACTCCGCTTTTTACTTTTTATACCCATTTATTTATTTATTTTTGGTTTTTCAAGACTGGCTGTCCTGGAACTCACTTTGGAAACCAGGCTGGTCTCAAACTCAAGGAGATCCACCGGTCTCTACCTCTTGAGTGCTGAGATTAAAGATGTGTGCTACCACAGCCTGAGTCAACTTTCCTTTTTTATATTCCCTTTTTACCATCATGTCTGGAATTGTCTAGATGAAAATACCCATCTTCTTATCCCTGACTGTAGTTTTCGTTTCTCATTTTACATCCAACTTCTGGTATTTGCAATTTTCTATTAATCTTAACCATGACTAAAACATAAAGCATTGTTTCTGAGCATGATTAAGGCTTGTCTGTAGGATAATTTCACCTATGCTAACTTAGAAACCAGTGTTTTTCTTGTTCTGACTACGTAAAGGGCGTTTATTGCAAGATCAAACACTACACTTTGCCTATATATTTCTATGCCACTTAGGCTTAATTTATTTCTTCTTGTCCAATCATGTTGCTTTTTGTATTTTTAAACATTGCACATGGTATCACATCTCCGGAAACACCCATACCGTTTATGCTTTCCAATTACCAATGTTCCTCATCTTTCTGTTTTTTCTTTGTGTTTTCTTTTGCCTGTTCAAGCTTAGTATCTTCTGACAGTGGAGAAGGTTAATCGGAAGAATCCTTGCATACCCCACAGTAATTCTGTGCACGTCTGCACTTCCCTGATGTTTTGGTGTGGTCGAGAATTCTAGGTTGCTAATTTTTTTTTTCGGTCTTTAGCAGGATTTCTCATTAGCCTTCCAGACTTAGCTATAATGTATGGGAAGCACTTTGCCTAATTTTGTTTCTTTGTAAGTGAACCATTTTGTCTTTATTAGAGTGTTTTTCCTCTTTATCCCAAATGCTCTGGAATTTCATAATGGTATTGTGTGGTTATCATCATGCCCGGAATTGTCTAGACTCAAAGGTTCTTGACATACTTCCTGTGAGAGGTGTAGTGTTAATGTGTTCTTTCCTCCGGGGCGGTAGAACAAAGAGCTTAGACCAATGGAAATGTCCACATCACGTGACTTCGTAAATCATTTGAAAACATTACACAATAATGACAAAATCTAGGGGAAGCAGCAGGTTTAGTAGCAAATGTCATAACACAGAGAGTTTATTAGAGCCATTGAAATCATCTGTTACTTCATCCTGGGCAGCTTGTCTGGTCCTTGGGAAGAAACATGTTCATTCTATTTCCAAGGGCAAGGGAACTGGATGCTTGCCTGTTTGCTTTGAGCACTGAATTGGGGGTCACCAGAGAGCATTTTTCTTTTGGACCTGAAAGTAAATAATTCTTTCTACTTCATGTCCCACTCCAGTCCGCGGCAGGAGTTTCCATAGTCGCAGTGTCTGCAGGACTCCTCTAGGCTGAAGCCGGAAGATACCCTAGCTTTTTCCATGTGAGGCCGGTCTGGTGTGGGTCTTGCATTGTCCACCCCACCCCAGTCAGTCGTCTTCCGTTTTCTCCCTGCCTCCCAGACACTTGCTAATAATTCCGTACTCTCCTTCTGTCCAGGCTAGTACTCTGAGCATCATATTGATGATATTCTAGAAGGAAGAGAGGATAAATATCATATTCCACTTGGCACCTTGAACACAGCACAATTTATTTTCATTACCTATCACAGAGCACTGATTAAGGTAAGCTAAACTGTAGCGGAGTGACCCTGATGACATATAAGCTGTCCTAGTGTGTTTCCCATTGGTGTGATGCTTCAAGATTTCTGGAGGCGGTTCTCGTCAGTGATTCCAGGACCCAGGGCCTTCTGGGATCTGCTCATAGGCAGTGGAAGAGGAGAGAGCATGGGGAAGACATGTTGGCCTCTCGAGAGCATTTACTCAGCAGCACACATACCTGCTATCCTAGCATGCTGGGACCGACAGCAAGGCCTATTCCCATGAGATTGAAGGAGGCTGGAACCCAGCCCAGGCAGCCACTTCCCCGCTAAGCCTCCATGCAACGGCGTGAAGGGTAAGTCTGGTTTGACATCTGGTCTCCTCCACATCACGTCTGGCCCCAGACCACAGGTACTAAGCCATCTCAGACCTGGGCGGATTGTGCTTTGCTCGGTGACAGTCATCCTTCTTCATGACAGCCGTGCGGATGACACCTTCCTACCTGCATGTTCCCAGTAGCTGTGTCATGCATCTTACTGAGTTGTTTTGAAGGGAAATTCAAGGAAAATGATTCTCATTTACTAAAACTCTTATGTGTCAGGCACGGTGCTGAGTGATTTCCATATAACTCAGACAACGCCTGTTCCCTCGGAGTCACAACAAACGCTGTTTCTGTTCGTGCAATCTGGGCTTCTCTGTGGGACAGGCACAGAAATCCAGGGTGTTTTTACAAAAGGAATTTGGCATGACGTTGTTGTTCACCTACTAAGTGCTAGACGTGTTATCAGGACTTTAGCAACATAGGCATGGGAAAGACTCCATGCCCCATGCCCCGTTTCCAGAAGCTTGGCTTTCCTAAGACGCACACGAGCCATCGTAGCACAGTGTGATGAGTCTTGTGCTGGAGGCAGAGGGAGGGAGTATTTTCTCTGCTGAGAGGGGCAAGGGTGGGAAGACAGGTTGAGCATCTGCGCAGGGCTTTAACTCCCATACCCTCCCCAGCACCATGTCTGCCTGCACACGGCGACGTTTCCCACCATGATGACAATGGACTAAACCTCTAACTGTAAGCCAGTCCCAATTAAATGTTTTCCTTTATAAGAGTCGCCTTGGTCCAAGGTGTCTCTTCACAGCAATAGAAACCCCCAACTAAGATATCTTCGATGATGGGACTAGCCTTGCTCTGTACAACGGTCAGCACCACCGCTGGCTTCTCCCTAGATGTCAGAAACGCCCCCTAAATTCTGACAATGAGAATGGTCTTCAGACCTTGTCTCGTATTCCTTGAGCAGCAGAATGGCCCTCATTAAAAAACAGCATCAAGCAGATGTAGCCTTGCTCACATCTTCTGCAGAATTAAGCACAGAGTTCTACATATCATAGTTCTTTTGCTGATTTGGTAACACATCTCCTTTGAATGCTGATTAACTTTTCCATTAGCCAACAGTCCCGCCAGAGTGATGCTAGGGGACACACAAGGAACATCAGCTACCTTCACTTTTTTTTTTTTGTTCTCACTTTTAACACATCAGTTTCTCTAACAAGCATCACGTGATCTAACGGACATTTGGTACCCACTGACTTTCTTAAAGTAGAACTCAAGTCACCTTTAACAGACAAACTCATGGGCATCTAAGCAGATTAAACATGACTTCTGAATGCCTTTTCTCTTCAGACCAAAACGGTCTTTTTCAACCTTTATAGCCTAACCCACTAAAATTAGTTTATCTACTTGCAGACACCGCTGTGGTCCATCTGGAGAAAGTATCAGCCAGGCCTCTCCGTTTCCTTGGCTAAATGTGTGCTCTTCACACATCTGGTGTCTAAAGCACATAGATCCCTCTTAAATCAACGGCCCAGAATAGCATCCGTGTGAATGCCTGTCAGAGGATTCATCCAAGAATTGATTGCAGCCCAGCATTTGCCAAAAGTGTGATCAAGACATCTGATTTCTCAGACAAGCCGTCTACGTGGAGTATTGACTTCCCTTCCTCTGGGCTCTACACAGAGTCAGCTCAGCAGAAGGCAATAGATTCATCCGGCCTCTATCATTATTCAAACATTTCATAGAAACGCTTTGGGTAGCAGTTTCCCTTCTTCTCTCTAAAGATTGCAATACTTGGCACATCCACCTCTGGTAAAAGAGCTGTAAAATCACAAAGATGCTGTGGATCACAGCCCGGTGTCGGGTTCTAAGAAAGAGTTGGATTCTGGCTCCAGCGGAAGGCAGGAGAAGACAGAAAGTGTCTTTAGACCAAGTGAGGGCCAGTTTCCAAGCCAGCATCATGAGCACCAGAGAGAGGGTTTTATGTCTCCCTAGACTTCCAGGATGGGACCAAGGAAAGACGTGTGTTCTAGAAGAAGAAGGAATGCTGAGGGGTGAGGTAGGAGCATCTTCCATGCTCTGGAGAGATATACCTGTGCTCTGACTTTCTTGACACCTTTGACTTTGTTTTCTTTTCACACATGCAAAATCGAGGGAGAAAAGAAAGACGTTTCGCTGTAAGCAAGGTGGGCAAACCAAGACAATTACTTTGAACTGAGAGACAGAAAACAAATGGACACGAGCCAGACCATGCGAAGAATGAGAAACCTGACTCAATCAGAATACGCATGGAAAGTCACGTGTGTGGCATGTTCCCACCTTCATGCCAGTGCACTGAGTTGCTTCCCCTAGAACGATCCTGTTCTCTCCTCCCTGGAGAAATCCCACCCATCCTCCCAGGTGTGATAGGGATCCCTGCTTTTGAAGAGCCTTCCCTGCCCAACACCAGCAAAATCCCAGGGAACCCAACCTTGTCCCCGGTTGGAATGCTTGTAGCTGTCCAGCACACACTGACTATAGGAAGTAACTGAGTGTCTCCTGAGCAGTTTAATTGCCCGGGTGTTTCTCACATATGCCGTCTCACTGATTCCTCTCTTGGCTTTGAGGTAGGGCTTCCTCTGTGGCAAGATGAGGAAAACAAGAGCTTCACGCAGAGACAAAGTTCAAGCTGTGTCCGTCCTTCCTGGTTAGGTTTTTGAGCTCTCCAGATCGATTGTCTTTTATACCTTTCAGCTCTGCGTGCAGAGCAAGTGCTGGATAAATAGATTGTTCATAGAGGCCCGGTGAGTGAATAAGTTAGCAAATGGACTGCCGTAAGGCAGGGGAAATGAATTGTCTGTAAGCGCATACTGGCCTAGGGACTAATTCCGATGTGTAGATCAGATGCTTCCCACAGATATTAGGGATAGAAGTCAAACATTTTCTTCCATGCAGACTCAATTTCTCTAGACAGGAAATCAATCATGAGAAAGCCCCAGGTGGATGCTTTGGCTGTTTAGAGCTCAGGCTTCGTAGGACTGAGGTTTTGATGCTCGCGAGTCACGTAGAAAGACTTAACGGTTGGCAGCAGTGGTCTCCTGTCTCGAGAAGATGCGTGTCAATGGGTGAGCTATGACTCGTGCCCAAGCAACGGGAGAAGAGAACATTTTGTACGCAGTGTGCATAAGAGTGTGCCATCTCATCCAGCCTAAGGGAGAGCTACATCTCTGGTGCTCTGGGCTTGCTCAATTATTTTAAACATAAAGTTGTCATAGCAACGGCAACACCAAATATTTCAAAAGGGGAATTTCTTTTTCTGACACTTTCAAGTAATCATTTTTGTTTTTTTTTTTACTTTCACCCATTATCTACCCATGCTTTTTCCACCCGTAAACACTTTATATGTAACCATGGTAGTACATCTACTTTGTAGTCTGCCTTTTCTATTCACATCAGAAGCATTTTCTATGTAAAAATCTTTCTATTTAAAATGCTTAAGAAAGTCTACCCAACATTCCTATTGTGTATCGTGTTGACCTATTCCCTCATTATTGGATAGTTATTACAATCCTCATGCTTTTATGATATTTAGGTCACATTGTAGGAACTCCCCCCCCCCCCGTACGGAAGCAGAATCGAATATTCTGGTTACTCACAGCCTCAGAGCACAGTCACAGGTGTAGCGCTTAGCACCTTTCTGTAGCTTCCTCTGCATTAAGGATGCACAGCTTGGCGCAAGTTTTTCTGAGATTCGGAGTCGAATAGCTGCCTAGGGACCTCACCTTGTTATGGAGCCCGTGCTGAGATTGGACAGTCCCCGGTGCAGACAGGAAGTGTGTTCAGTGAGGCGGCATGACCGGCTGCACCCGTAGGACACGCACCCCAAAGTTGCCTTGATTGGAACTTTCTGAAGCAAAATGACTTCACTTTGATTAGATTCTCCTTAACAGTGCCAGGGCCCTTCCTCTTCTCCTCTCTGCGTTCTACACTGCATACACATGAAGTGACCACAAAGCCAGGGACTGCCTTCTAACAAACATGCTGGAATTTCTCCTCACTACCAAGAGCAGTCTTTCAAAGGTCTCACCCTGTGAACTTACACAGTTACTAAAACAGGACAACATTCCTAGGGAACCCCACTCATTGGCCTCTTTAAGTATTTCGTGTGTGTGTGTGTGTGCATGTGCGTGCGTGTGCGTGCCACACTGAGCTCCTGGTTTTTCCTCAAACATACTAAATAGGCTCTAACCTTACAGTTAAAGGCACATGAACTACATATGTGCTTAAACCCAGCATTTTTGCTCTGTCTGCCATGACCTCTTTGGTGGCCTCTGTTCCATGTGTAGGTTTTAATGCAGATAAAAACACCAGGTTGCAACAAAAATGGGGACTTTGATGGACCCTGATATGTGACTTGAAGCTTTCAGTGGACAAGTGTTTATATTTTGTCTGTTAACTAACATGCATCCACTCAATAATCTTGACTACAGGTTTTGGCTGAAGGAAAAAGCCATAATCTACCTGCTTGACACTGGAACTGTTTCCAGGTGAGCAGCCGGAGTTGTGTAACTACCCTCTGTCATGACTTACCACTTTACTATATATGGCTAGATATTAAATACTGAGCATATTTCAAATCATTTTCGCATGAACACAGTTGTAGACAGTATATAAGTGAGTGTGATTGTGTCCCAATAAAACTTCATTTGCAAAAAAAGGGGGGGGGAGTGGTTAGGCTTGACTCATTACTTATAATTTTCTAGCCCCACATCTAGAGGTATATGTAGAAGCCACAACCAGCATGTGAGATCACAGGTCTGACATGGTACTTCCACGGAAGTTCATGACCAGAAAATAAGTCAGATTTTCTATTTCTGCAGGCACTCAGTAAAACCTTTTGGGATTAGTAGCTAAGTGTATATAACATTTGGAGCAAGAAGGTCTTTTTCCATACCTCCAGAGAGATTGCATTCACTCAGACAAGTGTGGAAACCTACAGATATGGGTCCATTCCGCCCTGACCAAAGGTCAGAGAGTTCAGGCCTATTCTTGCTCCTTCAACGTTATTGACAGGAGATCTGACTTCAGGGTGTGGTTACTAACAAGATATCTTGACCTAGGTTGTGGCTGCTTGGTGTTTTGGGTATTAAGATGGCCCACAGAGGTGAATCTGTTCCACCTTGACCAAAGGTCAGAGAGTTCAGGCCTATTCCTGCTCCTTCAAGGATATGACAGGCGGCTTGAACCAGGGAGTGGCTTCCTATAGGATGCTTGGCCTAACATGTGGTTGCTCCATGTCCTACCTAAGCAACAGAGTACTTAACTCAAAATATAGTTACTTGATATTTCAGGTATTGAAGAGAGAATTACTCTGCCTCTTCTTTGTGTTGTTATTAAAGCAGTCTTTTGCCTTCGTCACCTCCTTTTGGATTGGGGTGTATAAGAATATGGAAAATAAACACAGACAAATTTAGTATTCATTGGATTACCCTCCCAACTCTACTCGGTGTCCCCGTCTTTTCTTTCGAATCTCTGTTCCTTCTGCCTAATGTTTCTAATCCACACGCCCCTACCCTGGCACATGCAAACCCCATCAAGGCTGGACTCTGACAAGACAGTCTTTAGATGGACATCTACTTAGTGTCCCTTAAGTCTCAGATCCTGGGTTGAAGCAAAGATGATGGGATTTGCATCAGCCCTCACTAGTACCGTGTAGAGTTGGGGAGGTGGAGAGTCAGGGCCAGCAGCAGCCAAGTCCAGAAGGTGACAGCACAGGAGGGCTTCAGGGTCTAGGGAGGCACTGGGAGGTGGGGACACTCTCTCGTGTGTTCCTGGTGTAGTCCTCATGACAGCAGCAGTGTGAAACCCAGCCCACATTGTCCCCTCTAGCAGCCTAAGGGGTCTTTTACTGACATTTCTACCCAGAGAAGCCAGGGTTCTTGATTTACACAGCAAAAAAGGAATTCCAGGATAAGTCACTATGAAGCAAGGTTGGAATTTATTAAGAAAATGTTTTAATATCAATTGAGGCAGCGAGATTCAGAAAGAGAGAGAGAGAGAGAGAGACAGAGAGAGAGAGACAGAGAGAGAGAGACAGAGAGAGAGAGAGATACTGAGAGACTAGGAATTAGGCAGACTCCCAGGTAGACAGACAGATAGCACAGTGGCCTTGGCTAGGTAATAACGTTGGTAAACTTCCAAGATGGTTCCTCCTTTACCTTCCTGACCTGCTACAAAAGCCTGCCAGCTTAAAAAAAAAGGCCTTGCAGGCTCTTGTCTCCCACCAGCAGAGCCCTGTGATGGACTAGCTCAGCAAGTGCTGAAGTCTGAACAGGACACGGACAACTGTGGGCCAACCACCCATCCTAGCTTTCTTCACACAGCAACCCTCAATTAGGGCATGACAACTCTCCAGAGGCTCCCCTGTGTGATCCGTCTGCTGTGCGGAGGGTCTTTTTCTCTGTGTGTCTGCTGCATGTACGTTTCGTCATGCCCAATAAACGCCTTTCCTCAGCTGCTGATTCTGTCAGCTCCTGTTTGCTGTTTGAGACTCACTTAAGATTTCAAGGGCCTTCTTTAACTGGCAGAGAAAACGAACCTGACCAAGCCCCCAGAAGTGTGTGATTCGTGTCCTTGGTTCTCTCAGTAGAAAGTGACATTTGGTGGTTTAAGTGTGTGTGCAAGTGTATGGTTTTGGCGGCTTTTGAAATTACATTGTTCAAAGGATATAGGAATTACGTAAAAATGTTTGGTGGTTTTCTTTTCTTTCTTTCTTTTTATCATAAGACACTTTGCTTTCATAAATAGATTCCTGACTGGTATCTGAGGGGAGCAGCATGGGCTAAGATAAAAGCATAAGTCAAAAGACCAACGGAATCCTTGCTGTATGTGTTGACTACAAACATGGTTTGCGGTGTTATTTGCTGAACCTGGATTCCCAGCCAGCAGGGGTGGAGAGCCTCCTCTCCCTTCCCACATCCTGTAATTTCACCATCTCTTTGTCCTACTTCAATCAGACCCCACATGTCAGGTAAGGGTTGGATTGACCTGCCAGCTAAAGCAGGAGCCCTTGAATGAATGAAGGAGCCAGCACTTAAGCAAGGGATGGGGGCAGTCCTCAATCACCTGTTTAGCTCCAAGCACCTGCATTCAATAGCGGCAGCTCCAAACACTTGCACAGGGGCTCTCCTGCTGCTAACCAAGTGGCGAAGGCTGTTTTCGGGATCTTGAGCACGGTCTTGTTTCTTTTCAAGCCTCTTTGATGGAGCGTTATGTTCTGAAGCAGCCTTTACCAATGCATTATACTTCATCTTTTTACCACTTTGATCTTTTTCTTTAAAAACACCACTTCTGTTATTGCAAGTTTCATTTGGCCTTTTCTATACCTCTTTTGTAAATTTGCCTTTGAGACATGAAGAACCCATTAAATGCTGTGCAGTTCCCCCTGCCTTCACCAGAGGAGGAGTGTTTACTAGAAGCCTCCGTCGATGGATTCACAGGTGGCGTGGCTTGCTTCCTGTGCAGATGGCAGAAATAAAGGTGCGGCTGCGCTGATAAGGAAAACGGCGCATGCCAGCTATACACATAGCCAGAATGATGCTTCTTACACTACTATACTCTGAAAAATAGATAATAACAAAGATGCCAACTTTTTGATGTTATCAAAGTCCCAAAGAGAGATCAGGAAGAGGATGGGGACCAATTAAGTTTGTAAAGAAATGGCTGGAAATGCCTGCATAGGACAAATGATCACAGTCTGAAGGTGCAACGGGCTTGTGAAAATTCATACCAGGACACAACAGCTCACACTCATGAAAACGAAAGACAAGGCAAAAACGCAAAAGGGAGTGAGAGCAGCAAACTCAACCAAAGGGGGCAACAAATCCAGTAAGAGGACTTCTGGGGGGAGGCTGTGCAACCAAAAAAAGGGGCAGGTCATCCAGGCCACAAACAGAAGGACATGGTAGAAATAAGAGCATCATAAGTCAGTGAAACTGATATTAGGAAAAGCAATGGATAGAAATCAATGAAAGAAAGTCCCGGATCTTAGTTCCAAAAGATCCAGGAAATTAAGAATCTTTAATGAGAATGACAGACAAATGAGATATTAGGGAAGAGATAGAAGGTGGCACTACAGCCCCACAGACAGTGCAAAGCTTATAAAGGAACAGTTTGAATATCTCTACATATAGAGATTTGATGTTTATTGATAAGACACTTGATATTCCATGAAAAGAGGCTAATAATTTAGATAGAATGAACCAGTTCTTAAGCAAAAGGAGAGGGAAAAAAACCCACAAAAACAAAACAAAAAAAAAATCTCCACAATCTACCATAACTCCATAAGAAATATATCCCAAACTGCTCTTCTAAGAAAACTGAACTTTTTCTATCCGCTCAGAAGTGGTCTAGCCTGCTGGGTCCTCAAGGCACTGGCTGGCGGGAAGACAGTTGGGTGCTTTGCAGTGCCAGGGATGTGGGCCTTATTAAAATAATGAAACAAATGGTGCAGAAATGGAGGAGCTAGAGGAACGGAATGGTTCACGTGCAGAAAGGAAGAAATGAGGCTGGGGAGGAGCTGGCAGATGTGGGAGGTCTGCTTGTCACCTGGGGCCATGGTGATGTCCCTGTCGGGCTGCTGCCAAAGGCCAGGTTGGGGTCCTTAGTCTCTCAGTAGCTAGGGTCTGTGTTGATGTTCACGGTTCCTGTTGCCATCCAATGCCATGATGATTTCAATGGGCTGGGCTGCCTCCTGGGGCCAGGTTTGGACCCACGATCCACATTGCCATTGGGACTGTACTGATCTGGGACCTTTGCTGCCACCGAGGACCATGGGGACAACCAGGCTTAGGCTGCGCCAAGGGCCATGTCTGGGTCCATGGTCCTACTGCCTCCGAGGTCTATGTTGATGCCCGTGTCTCAAGGTGCCACCAAAGGCCACATGAAGCCTGGGGTCTGGGCTGCAACCTGTGGCCTTGTTGGTGTCCAGAAGTCATACTGCTACCAGAGCCATCCTTATCTGAGTGGCCCAGGGCTACTACTTGGAGCTAGGATGTTGACCAGGCTAAACTGCAGCCTGAACCCTTGTCTGGGTCTATGGCCCAGTTGCAGCTGGGGTCACCAACACTGACACGGCCCTCAGCTGCAGCTCTGGCCTGAATATCACCATCTCATTGGGTAGCAGCACAGGCTACTCAGATCTGCATGCACCCTTGGCCATCGGACACCAACCTGGACTCAGGTGATCTGACCGAGGGCATCCTCATGGCCCTGGTTGCAACAGGAGCCACATTGGTCCTTCGGTCCCTGGCTGGTATAGGGCCACGGACCCAGACTTGGCCCTTGGCAGCGTTCTGGGTCCAGATGACACCATGGCCCCAAGTGGCAGCATCGGCCACTGATATCTGTATGACCCCTGCTGTGTCCCTCCACCCCCACTCAAGCCAAACTGTAGGTTCCTGCCCAGATCCCAGGCAGGCCGATTTCTATGAGTTCAAGACTAGCCTGCTCTACATAGTGTGTTCTAGGCCAGCCAGAGCTACTTAGTGACATAGTAAACCCCTACTCCCAACCCAAACACTTGTTTAAACAAAAATTATTGTATTACCAATGTGAAAAAAAATTTCTCCTTTCAGGAACAATGGGCTTATTCAGAGTCACGGTGCAGATCTCACACTAGTAATGGGTGCAAGCCAACATCAAAACCGAGTAAGTGACATTGCAGTCATACAGTGTGTCTGGTGTGGGAGTTGAGCTTAGACACTGCGCTATAGACTCACAGTCTATACCCCATTCAAAGGGAGGATCTGGAAACCGAAAGTGTTCTAAATATTCTCCAAGGAGCAGGTAGTGCAACTTTCTCAAGCCCCTGACCCCACCTCTCCTGCCAGGATTTGTGACCGTTGGTACCAAATTTCTAAAACAAACCTCTGCTAAGGTCAGGCTAGGGTCAGTGGTTGGGCATCACCACTGGTTGTCGGTTGAAGACCAAGGAATAACTGTCCAGCTTTGGACCCTTCCTGTTCCTCTCCTGCGGTGGGCAACGGCCCGTAAAATCCCTAGCACTATTCACGGTGGCTAAGGCAGGTTCAAAGGAGAGGACTCTGCACTTTAAGTACATTATTACTTGGGAAAAGACTTACAGCAACTTATAAGTAAAAAATGAATATATTATATTCCAAGCTGAATGGGGTAGACAAAGCTCCCGAGGACTCGGATTTAAGGGAAAGGGAAAGAGTTGGCGGGATGCCTGGAGCACTCGGGGAGGTCTGGGTAATCTCTTGGGGTTTCCTGTGAGCGGGAGAGGGGAGCTTCCATCCAGCTCAGCCTGGACCATGGTTGCAGTTCAGTTCTGCCCGGCGTTTTATTTCCCATCCACCTCAGATGCCTGTTGAGGAGGTTATTTTCTCGATGAGAAAGTCAAGATTTGGAGACTCGGTGAAGAGAAAGCCCAGTGAGAATGTGAGCACCGTGCTGTGTAGCTTTCTTCCACGGTGCCACAACTAGTCCAGGTCTGAAATGAACTGGTCCGTTCCCCTAGCTGCTTCCGCACTTGCGCCTGCCCCAAATTCTAAGTTCCGAGTTATGCCAAGAGTTATAATTGTCCCCTCCCTTTTCAGTCTAGGACGCCATATAAACATCTGGCAAGAAACCCACCAGTTTCCTGATAAGTTCTTTCTTTGGCTCACAGAGTCTTGCATCAGGTTCAGATTCTTGAGCATGTGAGACCCCGTCTAAGACTGGTCCGCTCAGGACCCAGCCTTTTCACTTATTGTCCCGTCTGATGAGCTGAGCTGGAGAGGGCCAGGGCTGCTGGTCAGGCACCCCAGAATCTCTGGGTACCTCTGCCTTCTGAGACCCGTGCTTCCCACGCATTGCAGAATAAATCCAGGTCACTGGATTTCATCCAAACAGAACTACGTTATTTTGTCTTACAGATGGGATGTTTTCCAAGTAATGTTCATGTCACCAGCTCAGTGGCTGTCACCTAAGAATTTCTTTAAGAATTCCACTGAGAGTCTTCTTCAGTGAAACTCCAGCTTGGCTATTGTCAGTAAATCTTGCTCCAGCGAGGTCTGCATCCACTTATCTTTGTGGATTCCGACTCTGCGGTTTGGATTCCGTTCCTGCTCCCCCACTGGCCTCTTCCCATTTTATACTCCTCTAAGCCAGACAAGGTTGGGGGCTGGGGAAGCCAACTCCGACACTGGATTCTTTGTCTCTTGCTGCCCCCTGCTGTTTAAATCTCTGCTAGGTTTTTCTTTTTGTTCATTTTCCTTCTTTTACCCACCTCTAATCTTTAACAAAACTTAAAAGTAATTTTTAAACGGTGTGTGTGTGTGTGTGTGTGTGTGTGTGTGTATACAGATGTACACAGGTGTAATGTATGTGGATGTGCATGCATGCGTGTGCTCACACATGTGGATACCAGTCCCTCCCCTGGTATAATCACCTTGATTTGGAGATAGGATCCTTCCCTAGGACCTGGAACTCACTGATGATGCTGGCTGGCCAGTGAGCCCCAGGGCCCTTCCTGATCTATGTCCCCATACCCATATGTTTAAAATATTTTTGTATTTTAAAAGAGCTGCCAGATGGAATCAGGGTCCTTATATTGCGACAAGCATCTTGCAGGCTGAGCCAGTTCAGTCTGGCTTCTCCTTTTTTTCTTTCTAAACAAAGAAATGAACAAATAACTCCTGAGCAGTGGTGGGTGAGGGACAAGGTGTCATAGCTCCTGAGCAGTGCGTGGGTGAGGGACAAAATAAGTGTCATAGCTGCCTGGAATTCCCTACCCTCCTCCTTGAGCTCAGTAATGCCTCCCACAGGGCTGCAGTAAGACTGACATGGATCCCTACATGCCGTGGTTCTTTTCTCTGTGCTGCCTTGAAGTTCTGTGCCCATTCCATTCTATCAACCCGGGACTTGGCAGGTAACATGGCGTATCTTTACTACAGAGGAAAGTGGGGCTCCAGGGGCTCTGATCTTTACAGGGAGCTGAGGATACCCCTCACTCCTCCACATTCATCTGGCTTATTTAACCTCTCTACTTTGGTTTCCACCCAAAACACAGGGCTTGTGGTTGAGTCTGCTTAAACTGTATAGAGATGTTTGTGCAGGCCTCCTCTAAGTTGTGTAGTCTTAGTTTATTGATGCTAATGGTGACTATTGTGAGCCATTATTTCTGAACCCTGAAGTTTGCTTTCTTCTTTCTAAGCTCCTACAACCTCTAGTATTTCTTTGGGCATTTACTACACAAGACACGGTGCACACTGCTATAAGATTTCTCTATCTGTTGGTCCCTTAATGGGTCCTTCATGGAAAGCTTTTGAATACTTGTTACCATGTTCTTTTAAGAATGGCAAACATGAGCATGTCATAAAAGGAATACATACGGCATCCTTCCTTTTTGGCTTTCTATTTATTCTATTAATTTTATTGAGCTATACATTTCTTCTCTGTTCTCCTCCCCCCTTCATCTCCCCTTTATCCCCCTCCCACCACACTCCCAATTTACTCAGGAGATGTTGTCTTTTTCTATTTCCCATGTAGATTAGATCAATGTATGTCTTTCTTAGGGCCCTTATTGTTGTCTAGGTTCTCTGGAGTTGTGATTTGTAGGCAGGGTTGTTTTTTTTTTTTTATGTCTTTAAAGCCACTCATGAGTGAGTATATATGATATTTGTCCTTCTGGGTCTAGGTAAACTCACTCAATATGATGCTTTCTAGATCCATCCATTTGCCTGCAAATTTGAAGATGTCATTATTTTTTTCTGCTATGTAGTATTACATTGTATAAATGTCCCACATTTTCCTTATCTGTTCATTAGTTGAGGGACATTTAGGTTGTTTCCAGGTATTGGGCTATGATAAACAATGCTGCTATGGACATAGTTGAACACATGTTCTTATGGTATGATTGAGCATCCTTTGGGTATATGCCCAAAAGTGGTATTGCTGGTTCTTAAGGAAGGTTGTTTCTTAATTTTTTGAGAAATTGCCATACTGATATACAAAAGGGCTGTACCAGCTTGCATTCCAACCAGCAATGCAGGAATGTTCCCTTTATACCACATCCTCTCCAGCGTAAGCTGTCATCAGTGTTTTTGATCTTGGTCATTCTTACATGTGTAAGATGGAATCTCAGAGTTGTTTTGATTTGCATTTCTCTGATGGCTAAGAATTTTGAGCATTTCCTTAAGTGTCTTTCAGCCCTTTTAAATTTCTCTATTGAGAGTTCTCTGTTTAGGTTTGTACTCCATTTTTTTATTGAATTATTTGTTCTTTTTATGACCAATTTCTTGAGTTCTTTGTATATTTGGAGATCAGACCTCTGTCTGATGTGGGGTTGGTGAAGATCTTTTCCCATTCTGTAGGCTGCTGTTTAGTCTTGTTAACCATGTCCTTTGCTTTACAGAAGCTTTCTAGTTTCAGGGGATCCCATTTATTAATTGTTTCTCTCAATGTCTGTGCTGGGGTTATATTTAGGAAGTGGTCTCCTGTGCCAATGTGTATCTTTCTTTAGGTTGGGAAAATTTTTCTTCTATGATTTTGTTTAATTTATTTTCTGTACTTTTAAGTTGAACTCCTCCTTCTTCTATCCCTATTATTCTTAGATTTGGTCTTTTCATGGTGTCCCATATTTCCTGGATATTTTGTGTTAAGCTTTTGTTAGATTTAATATTTTCTTTGACCAATGAGTGTATTTCCTCTATTGTATCTTCAGCACTTGAGATTCTCTCTTTCATCTCTTGTATTCTGCTGTTTATGCTTGCATTTGTGGTTCCCGATTGTTTTCTCATGATTTTTGTTTCTATAATTCCCTTGGCTTGTGTTTTCTTTATTGTCTCTATTTCAGTTTTCAAACCTTGAGTAGTTTCTTTCATATGTTTGATTGCTTTCTCTTGGTTTTCCTTAAAGAATTTGTTGACGTCCTCCATTTTTTTTGTTTGTCTTTTCTTCCATTTCCCTGAGAGAATTTTTCATCTCCTCTTTAAGGGCCTCAAATATTATCCTAAAGTTAATTTTTAGGTCATTCTCTTCTGTTTCATCTATATTTGGTTGTTCAAGTCTTGCTGTTGTAGGGCCACTAGTTTTTATTGGTGTCAGGTTGCTCTTTGGGTGTTGTGTGTGTTCTTACTTTGACTATCCATCTTTTCCTCTGACTGGTGCAGCTGGGGCTGTCTGTGACTCTGGTGATCGATCTTCCAGGTGCCAGTGTGTCCATGGCTCAGATGATTGCTCCTTGTGATGCATTCAGGACCATGGCTCCAGTCACCCTGTTGGTCACTCCATGTTCCTGGAGGTTTCTTGGCTCTTGCGGGGTTTGTTCTGTAGTACCAGCGGTTGTTTCAGCCTGCTCCCATGGAGACTGCTTGCTTGGGGCTCTTTTTTTGCTGAGGTTGCTGCCTTGGGCCTGCTCTGGTAGAAGTCCTGGCTCAAGCCTACTCCCTTGAAGGTTCCTGATTTGCATCCGTACCTGCAGATCGCTGGTTCTGGCCTACTCCCTTGGAGGTCCCAGACTCATGCCAGACCTGCAGAGGTCCTCTCTCAGACCTACTCCCTCGGTGGTTGCTCCCTTGCACCTGCTCCTGTGGAGTTCACTGTCTCAGGCCTGCTCCAGCCTAAGTCGCTGGCTCATACCTGTTTCCATAAATGTCCCTGGTCTGGGCCCGCTCTGGCAGAGGTCCCTGGCTTGGATATGGTTCTGTAAAGGTCTCTGACTCAGGTCCACTCCCTTGGATGTCCCAGACTCACACCTTGACCTGTAGAGGTCTCTCCCTGGTTCTGGCCTACTCAGCATCCTTCTTTTAAATCTATGTGTGTGTGTGTGTGTGTGTGTGTGTGTGTGTGTGTGAGAGAGAGAGAGAGAGAGAGAGAGAGAGAGAGAGAGAGAGAGAGAGAGAGCACAATACTGCACATGTTGAGGATGGAGGTCAATCTTGGGTACCAGTTCTTTCTTCCACGTTGTTTAATACAGGGTCTCTTGTTCACCAATGCATATACCAGTCCAGTAGTCCAGTTGGTTTGTGAGCTTCCAGGACCTTACCTGTCTTCCATCCTCATCTTTCCATATAAAAATGTGGAATTATATCATGTGCTACCTCATCTGATTTTATGTGGGTTTTGGGGATCCAAGCTCAGGTCTTCCTGTTTGCAAGGCAACTACTCTTCCCACAGATCCATCTCTCCAGTTCCAGATGCAACATTTTAAAAATGACTTCTCATTTTCCCAAGGGAGTAACGGAAATCCTCATGATCTGCTCTGCTTTCTAGGATAGAGAAGGAAAATTGGGGCTCAAATTTACCAAAACTGTTTCTTTCATGATTTCTGGAAGGTACCCTCTCTCAGACTTAATGAAAACAAACAAACAAAACAATATTAGTGAGGAAATCCTTCTCGGAGTTTACAAGCCTCAAACGGATGACTGTATCAGGAAGCTCCAGTCACCTCCCCCCACACCAGGACAATGATGATAGCAGTAATGAAATTAACAACCATGAGATCACGTGTTGATAGCACTTATGATGACAACTCCAATGTGATTATTCCCATGCTGTTGCTCATAGGTGGCAGAAGCTGGCACAGGGCCATTTCATCCTCACCTGCGAAGCAACAGATAACGCCCTCATCTGGGACTCGCTGCTCCATGCCAAGCAGCACAGCAGCTCCTATTATAGCTCTCCTGCTCAAGGGTGAGTTTCTCCCTGCCCCTTGGATCTCTGGGTGCTGTAGGGGATGGCAGTGAGTGTGATGGCATTGTGTGTATGTGTGGCAACTCTGCATGGGAGAAGGAATGGACGTTTGTCATGATTCACGTCGCTGATTGAGACTTCTATGTTTGCCATCCCACCATTTTTGGGTCAACTTTTTTTTTAATATTTCATTTATTTTTGTTCTATGTGTACGGATGATTTGTCTCTCTCTGTGTGTATATGCTTCACATGAATGCCCAGTGTCCACAGAGGCCAGAAGAAGCACTGGATCCCTTGAACTGTATTCACAGACAGTTGTAAACCACAATACGAGTACCGGGAACTAAACCAGGGTCCGCTGCAGGAGCAGCAAGTGCTCGTAACTACTCAGATGTCTCTCTACCCCTGACTTAACTGTTTTTAAATGAAGAAAACATAATCTCATCGAGTAAATGCAATAGCATAGATACTTTAGGCCTTCATAAAAACTGGACCACTTTATACTTGAGTAGTAATATAAAGTTAGCTTGAAATTCATCCTGAGACACATGTTGGAAATTTGGAGATAACCCTTAATGACAAGAATAGCAGTTTTCTAAAACAGTGGTCAGAAAGAGTGAAGTTTAACATAAATAAACTATAACCCTAGAGAGTGATTTAGTCCTGAGTTCTTTAACCCGATGGTGCATCTGAATCACCTGCAGGACTTTGACAACCTTATGTGCTGATTGGGGGGTAGGACCCTAGGAGTCTGAGTCAGTAGGTCTGGGGGGACGTGTTCAACACCCCCCTGGTAATGCTGGTCAGAGGAACACCGGGAAGCGTCTGCCAGACCACTCCTTCTGAGACTCAGGTACAGATAGGGTTTGTCCGAGGAACTGAAGAATTAATGATGCCTGGATTCCGCCCTAGGGGCTCTAATTTGTCTGGAGTGTGGCTTGAGCAGGAAGTACTTTTAAAAACTCCCCAGATGACAGTCATGTGTAGCTTAGTTGGAGAGGTGCTAATGATATGTTAAGAAGAAAGAAGCTTCCAGAGATTCAGAGTGTACCAAGTGGTGAAGCATCCCGTGACAGTTCTCAGTGGAAGCCCAGAGGAAGCCATGTCTCACCCACATGAAATGGTGCTGGGGAACCTGGGGAACCATGAGCAGGGATGCCCAGGGCTACGTCTGTACCAAAAAGGACCACATGTGGGCTTCACCTCGTGTGTACAAAGGCTGGACTCGCGCCACTCATTTGCATTAAACAATAACAACAAGGCCACATGGGATTTTTTTCCCCTTCAAACTGCAGGTGGCTACCCAAGTCACAGAATAGCTAGCCACCCACGAACAGCTGGCTGCTGGCCTACAATGGCTGCCTGATACACTGTGACCGCCAGTAAACCCACTCCCGTGTTCTTTCTTTCGGGACAAACGATGCACACTCTGGTTCTCTTGACTCTGAGCATCTTTTGCCCAGCCTCCTCAGAAGTACTTACAGCCTGATGAAGCATATACAGTCTCGCCCGCCATGCTGATATTCCCTGGTCAAAGCTTGCCAGGGAGAGCTTCTCTCTGTGTGTAGCTGTGTCACGTTGACAGCCTGCTTGGCATGACACTTGTCTTGGACACTGGTAATGGATGGACGAAGAGCAGGCTTGTAGCTGCAGTCCCAAGGCACAGGACTTAGGAACAATGGTTCTCAGCCCTGGGGTGGAGGGGGGTAGTGCTAAAGCCAACTCTCCATGTTGTCAGGCGTTTATGTTTACCAGAGTTCTTAGTTTTATACAAGAAATTCTGGCAAGAAGGCTCGGTAGGTAGGGACACCTACATCAGCTGGGCCTGATGACCTTAAGTTTGATCACTGGGTTGTCCCACGCCATAGCGGTAGGAGAACAGACTCCTGCCTGTATGATGCCCTCTGACCTTCATGTACTTGATATGGCACAAATGCTTACATGTGCATACGTGCACACACTCTCACACACACACCCCACACAACTAAGGAGAACAGTATCGAACGCAGTCAGTCTGACCTGCTGTTTCCTTTCCTTACTGTGAGTGTGAATGATGAAAGGCATGTGCGGCAAACAAGCAGGGACTTCTGAGGCTGGGCGGCTTCCCTGGCGTGCATGGGGTGGGCACTGTGTAGACAGGAACGAGTGCCACACAGTGGAGACCTGGTGCCATCTGCAGGTCTGATGTCTGACCCTGACGCTGACTAGCTGAGTAACTCTGGACCACTTTAGCTCTCTGCATCTCAGTTCCTCTGCTTCAAAGTCAGGATAATAGTGGTGGACCCCTTGTGGGATTGTGTTAGAATTAAGTAGGAAATGGCACAGCAACTTTGAGCCATCATCAAGAGTAAAGGTTTAATATTACCCATAAGAATACACAAACATGTAAAAATCCAGAAAGCACTTGGGTAAATCACTAGTAATCATGAAGCTATGTGTGCCCGCCACCGTTTTAAAAGAGTTTTCCCTTGACATCAATAACATTGGCTACTACTACCTATAAAGGCTGCGGACTGGCAGGGGGTTTTGTACATTACTATATTTTCTTAAGCATGAAATACAAGAGCATGTAATTTGGGAGATATTATATCACAACCGCAAAGCAGATGGTTTATCAAATTCATTTATTAATTTATTTCTTTACATATTGATCAAATGATTGTTTGTGCTTGACACTTAATAATTGTTTGTTGGTTAAAAGAGTGAGTAAAATGATTGAATTAAACATTTTATGGGTATCCACTCTGTGCTAGACGCTGAATTAGAGATGTGAAGGATACAAAGTTGAATCAAACAAGAACACACCCTCAAAGATCTCTCTCTCTCTCTTTTCCTCTCTCTCTCTCTTTCTCCTTCCCCTCCGCCATTTACCTCAAACCCATGTAAAAAGGTGGACATGGTGTCATGCAGTATTGTCTTAGTGGTAGCAAGATAGGAGGCAGAAACAGGGTCCAGCTTAGGAACCAGCTCACCTGGCCTCTGTGGAAAGTTCTGAGCCTATGAGAGCTCTGCGGCCCACACAAGGGGGGCATGGATCTGAACCAATGAGAGCTCTGCGGTTTTCTGATCTTCACGTGTATACCACGCAAGTGCTTTCTCCCCCCCGCCCACACAAGGGGGGGCGTGGTTCTGAGAGCCAGAGAGAGTACTTTGTTCTAATCATTTTGAAGTTGAAGTTGCACAGTACACATGGATGACATTAGTCCAGGACTATCCACATTACCCCTACTTGATTTTCCTGTTGTTAGCGAAGACGGCAGAGGACAAGTTCCACAACCATGTCTGAAAGGTTGGCCACCCAATGTGATAAAGCAGGAGCTTTTCTCCAGGGCTATGAATCATGAATGTTCCATCAAGGGAAGATGGAGGTCTTATGAAAGAGCACCCAGGCTGGGCTGCTCCCGTAGGAAGGAGGAAGAGCCACCATGGCTAGGCAAGAATCTTTCTCCTCTGCACGTGCGTCTTCAGGGAGCCAGCGGAGCGCTCCCTCATGACAAAGGACCAAATGCAGCTAGGAAAAGAGAAGGTTTCATTCTCTGCCAAACCCAGGCCCCTTTTGGCTTTTACGCTGGTGCGCTGGGAAGAGGTTAGCCAAGGTAGAGCACTGGCTTCTAGCGGATAATAACCCAGATGTGGAAGGTGACTGTTGTCTGGCCTAATTCACTTGAGCGTGTAAACCTCTAAGTACACAAGGCCATTTAATTTTTTTCCTCTCCTAATCCCATCGTGTCGTTGTTTGCCTCATATTAATTACTTACTACAGCAGATTTTACTTCTTGGCAAACACATGGCTGGGTTTTATTGCTCATCTGTGCGTGAGTGTTAGTCAACCACCCTGGGGAAACAGTAACGTTAGACTAAATATTCGTGGAGTTTTCTTCCAGATTTTATGGACACAAAGCTTTATGTTGATTGGAAGAAATGTTTCTCCAGTTTATTAAACTTGGGATTTCTTCAAGAAAATGTCACTGGACAGAGTAAAATCTCTTACTGGCACCCCGTCGCTACTATTGTATGGAGAAAGATCAAAACAGCAATGTCAGCTATTAAAACGGGGTAAGCTTGTTCCATTTACTTTCCCGTTGCTCGCTAAGTGACTTCAGTTGTAAGCAAAAGAGACGATGGAAAAACAATACGTTATTTCTCTTTTGCTTCTTTTTGCAATGCTTGGCACTGGGCTTCCATGTAGGTTTGAAGCCGGTCTCAGAAAGGCGTGCAAGTGACTAGCGTGAGCTGAGACCCCAGCACCGAAAGCCAGCTACACGCTTACAGCTTGCCATATGCTCTTGGCTGGGGACCTAGTGTAACACCTTGTAAAATACGTCTCTCTCTGGAACATGTGTTTCTTCTTTGCATTAAGTATATAAGAAGGAGATTCAATTAAGTGAAGACTTTACCACAATTGATGGTTTTGGAAGATGTTTCGTTTCAGAAGAGGACCATTCCCTTGTAAAATCTAATGACAACAGTTGGCCTAGTAGGTTCTAAAGCACCATCAAGAATCACTTTTTTTTTGATATAAGAAATATTTAATGTGTATGAATCTTTTTTCTCAAAATTTAGCATAAAAGTAATTGGACATTTTCCGTAAGCCAGCTTCAGTTCAGACTCTGAGATTTCATTCTGATGCCACAAGGCAGAGAGCTCCTAGGGCCAAGATGGTGTCTCTGTCAGGACAGAAAAGCTATTAAAGATTTTTTTCTACTCTCCTTCACTCTATTCCCCAACTCTCCCACCCTGGGTTTATTGAGACTTACTTGACAAAAATATTCTATGTATCTAACACATCCAACTTTGATACTTTGAAATAGATGTGCGTCATGAAACAAAGACTGCAATTTAATGAACACATCTACTCAAGGAGCTATAATCTTTTTTTATGTGTGTTAAGAACACTTAAGATCAATTCTTCTGACTATTGGCACAGTATCGTACAGATCTTCAGAATTTTCCTGTCCTGAAGAGCTGGACCCCTCTAGTGTTTCACCGTTCCCCACAAACCTTCCATTCACCCCTGGAGACCAGTGTTCTACTCCTTATGACTGGCTTTTTAAACTTAATTTTTATTTTTAATCAGGTATATGTGTCTCTCTGTGACGACAGTGGATACAGAGGTGCCCAAGTAGTTGAGAGAGGATAACGGATGCCCTGCAGCTGGACTGACAGGGATGTGAGTCACCAGATGTGGGTGCCGGGAGTCAAACCCAGCTCCTCTGCAAGAGCAGGAACTGCTCCTAACTGCTGAGTCTCCAGCTTGACTTTAACTTTTTTATATTCCACGTATATGCAGGATCACATATGGCCTTTTTATGCCTGGCTTGGCTCACAGAATATAATGTCCACTCGGCTCATCCATGCTGTCACAAACCCAGGGTTTGCTTCCTTGATGTTTTTGAAGGCTGAATAATATTCCGGTATCACACACAGGTATCACTTTTCTATTCATTCACTGACAGACATAGGATGATGCCACATGTTGGCTACTGTGAAGAAGCCTGCGCAGAGCATACTGTGCGGACGTTTCTTTTAGCTGCTCGTGGCGATGCTCTTCACCACAGCACAGGTTTGGGTCTGAATGTGACAATTTGAGGACAGCAGAGCCAGCTGAAGGGTTTAGGTGTGACTGTAACGAAAGTGGGGTTGTGCAAGATTGAAAACTTCAAGTTGGATGGGTTTGAAAAGTAGGTATTTTGGTAAAAAAAATGTTCTCATATTTCTCCATCCATTCCTGTCAGTGTGTAGTTTGTGAGACTATTTTCTCCTGATAGCACAAAATTGTTATTTGTTATATATACTAGCATTTAATAGTTGTTATTATTTATATATTAATTATTATATATAGCGTCATTCTGTAGATAAATAATATGCAGACATAGATATATTCTATAGATGTAGATAATAGATTTTATACACACATATGTATATTATATATGTATGCATATATTTGTCTCTGAGGGTTGCTTGTCAGAAATCTTACTTGAATTATTTAGCAAGAAGAAAGCCCATCAAATTAAAAAGCTTTGCATGACAAAGAAAGAATCAGCACAATAAAGGAGGACCTGTAAAACTGAAGAAAACTTTACCAACTACACACTGTATAGGCAGTTCATATTTAGGGCACACATAAAGGAACTGCGAAGATAAAACACCAAATACATTAAATCATCTAACCAGTAAATAGGATGAAGGCTATAACTGACTAGACAGTTATAAACCTACTAATGGTAAATAAATGCTAAAAAAAATAAACATCCCATCAAGATGATGTCAATTAAAAGAGCTTTGAGATTCCATCTAGTCAGAATGGTCAGTGCCAAGTAGACAAATTATTATGTTGTAAAGAGGGTTGGGGTGGGGAGGAGCCCCTGCAGATCAGAGCATAAGCTTGTGCTGCCACTATGGAAATCAGTATGGAGGGTGCTTATAAAACCGAAGGCAGAACAACTGCATGACCTGCTATATGGTTCCTCTGAGTCAGTGGTCCTCAGCCTTCCTAGTGATGCCGCCCTTTAATAAGTTCCTCATGTTGTGGTGACTCCTCAACATTAGTGGTCTCAAAAACATAATTCATTCATAAGGACCATCAGCTTAACCATCTGTTGAAGGCCCCAACTCCTAACATTGCCATATTGGGGAAGTAAGCTTCAACATGAACTTGGCTTTGTTCTTCTGGAGATTGTTCACGACTGGACCCACTGGAGGTCTATGCAACATTGAGAAGTCTGCAGGATGCTCTAATGAATAAATTCCCCTTTGCCTGTGTTCAACACTACTGTCATTTCAGGTTGCATGATTGGTTGCTGGGGTAAGGTAAGGGGTGCTGTCTCATTCATCACTGTAGAATATTCAGCATGTCCTACTAGGTGCCAGCTAGTAGCTCCATTCCCTGTCACGGTAATAAAAGCAAAGTCTCTGGGCATTACCCAATGTTCTCAGGGGATCCACAAAGAGCCACTGAGAATACTAATTGACCTCAGGGAACATGTGCTTTCCTGAGTGAGTAAATATGATTCTCCTTTGAGATGGAGGAAGGACAGAGATGAAAGCAAGGACATATATTTGGATTGAGGGAGTCATTATGGGGCTGGCAAGGAACCTGGCACTAGAGAAATTCCCCAAAATCCTCAAGGATGATCCCAGCTCAGACACTAAGCAATAGAAGAGAAGGTGCCCAGATTGGCCTTGCTCTGTAGTCAGATTGATGAATATCTTAAATGTATTTTTTTACATACATAGAACCTTCATCCAGCAACTGATGGAAACAGAGGCAGAGACCCACAGTGGAGCACTGGGCTGAGCTCCCAAAGTCCAGCTGAAGAGTGGGAGACGTGAGAATATGAACAAAGAGGTCAAGACCATGATGGGTACACCCACTGAAACAGCTTACCTGAGCTAATGGAAGCTCACCGACTCCAGCCAGACAGGGAAGGAACCAGCATAGGTCAAACTAGTCCCTCTGAATGTAAGTGACAGTTGTATGGCTGGGGCAGACTGTAGGGTCACTGGCAGTGGCACCAGGATTTATTCCTGCTGCTTGTACTGGCTTTTTGCGAACCTATTCTCTTTGGAGGGATACCTTGCTCAACCTAGATGTAGTAGGGAGGGCCTTGGACCTTACCCAAAGCAATGTGCCTCACCCTCTCTGAGGAGTGGATTGGGGTGGGGGAGTAAGAGGGAAGGAATAGGAGGAGGGGAGGGATTGGGAAACTGGGATTGGTATGTAAAGATACCAATCTTTACATACAAACAAACAAAAAAGATAGTTTGTTTTCTTTTTTAAAAAATAAAATAAAAATATGATCCTCCTGCCTCTGCACCCTTGCAGCTAGGTTGTCTATTTTTTTTTCATGCATATATGCTAAACCTGTTGTTGTCTTTTTTCTCTCTCTTTTTGACTATTTCAGTCAAACACAGGTTCAGCAAGTGTGTTACTAAATTTTTGAGTTTCTTATTTCTATGCTGTACTTAGTGGCATTTTAAAGAGGTTCCAGGGAGAACGTGGCTCTCTGTGATTCCCATCAGGTACTGGTTTAAGCCTCTGACTCCAGTCTAGAGCAATTCTGTTGTGTGTAATTTCCCATGATCTGTAATTTGTAAACACATGCAAGGTGACTGTTACATTGCTGATGGATACACCTAGTATATTAAGTGTAATTAGTTCTGGATGTGCAGAAAAAAAGTTAATATAATTTTGTTTTTAGTGGACTTTGCAGTAATAAAAAACTCCTCCAAGGGAAATTCATAGCTTATTTTGGCTTAGGCAATTGCCTGACATGCACACCCAGCGAGCACTGCCTCCACTAAGGCAGGCCAGAGCCTTCCTACTACTTCCTGTAAATCTACAAAGGTAATATATGCGCTTTGGCAGCTTGCTCTTTCTTCTTCTTTCTTTTCAAGAAAAATGTTATTGAAATATTGCATGGGAATGGGGGCAAATTATTCCAAGAAATGTACCTCAAATTTGTGATTGGGTCTGAGGTATGGATAAGGGATATATTTTATAAGGCTGACTGTTATTTTTTCATGTATGCTTGCTTATTGAGACTCAAGGTCATATCTGGTTATTTTTATTAGCCAGAACACTAACATTATGTTAAAAGCTATAAACTGACTGCAAGAACTGTAGCACAAGATGATTCCGGAATAAATAACAAAGCTTTGCCAGGTTATTTGATTAAAAATACTATCCTTCACTCAGATCTCAGGACCACCTCCATGCAAACACTGGAGTGTAGTTAGCTTTCTGTCGCTGTGTCAAAGTGCTCGAGATAAACCATTTTTTAAAGAAGAAAGGTTTACTTTATTTCATGGTATAGAGGTGTCAGTCCAAGGCTGCTTGGTTCCCTAGACTTCAGATTGGTAACACAGTGATGGGAGATGTGATGGAAAAAGTTGTTTATTTCATGCCTGCTGGAAGCAGAGAGTGGTGGGGAAAGGGCCAAGATCCCAGTATACCTTCCAAGGGATGCCTCCAATGACCTAACATCTTCCCACTATATCCTACCTCTTAAAGGTTCAACCACCTCCCCATGGGAGTGGCCTACAATTTCAGAGGTTTAACCCATTATCATCATGATACAATAGGGTAGTGTGTAGGCAGACAAGGTGCTGGAGAAGGAGCTGAGAATTCTACATCTTGCAGGCAACAGGAAGTGAACTGGAGCACTGGGTATGGTTTGAGTATATTTGAGACCTCAAAGCCCACCCCCATAGTGACACACTTTCTCCACCAAAGCCATACCTCTTAATAGTGTCACTCTCTATGAGTTTATGTGAAACAGTTACATTCAGACTACCACAGCATGGTAAACTCTTCACTCATGGATAGATACATTTTCCTAGAAGTACCACCTGTAATCATGAGAGTATTTAACAGACTATGTAATCATGAGCCTCCAGAGGGGACAGAAGATGGTTGTCAAGAATGTTGTTTTCATTAATTATAAAGTTAGATTTCCAAAAATGTTATAGCATTACTTTGCATAATAACAAGTTGGCTCTATCTGTCTGACCATCTGTCTCCTATCTATCTATCTATCTATCTATCTATCTATCTATCTATCTATCTATCATCTTTTCATTTTATAGCTGAAAGTCCTTAGTCAGAAACCCAAACGCCCTTCAATTGATGAATGGATATAGAAAATACAATGCATATACCCTATGGGATACTATTCACTGGTAAGAAAACTGAAATCATGATTTGTCAGGTAAATGGAAGAAAGTAGAAAAGATCATATTGAGTGAGGTAACCCAGAACCAGAAAGCAAATGTCTCCTGTTCTCTCTCATCTGTGGATCCTGCCTCCAAAGCTTCAGCAGTGAGTACAGTACCTGGAGTAACTGCTGAAAACTGGACAGTAAAAAGGAGCCATTGTGGGGAGTGAGGAGATAGCGGGGGTAATAACAGTGAAGACTGTCCAAACCTTGAACATTTTGGATTAAATCAAGTTTCATTTCATCCACTTTGAAATGAAATAAAGATAAGAATAATGCCTACTTTCTGGACTTCATAGGACTAAATGAACAAATTCAGGGTTCAGTTCCCGGAGACTGCTTGTTCGTTTTCCCGGCTGCCCAGACCTGAAATAGTAACACAAAAACTATATTAATTAAATCACTGATTTGCCTGTTAGCTTCCACATATTTTTAGCTAGCTCTTACATCTTAAATTAACACATTTCTAATAATCTGTGTATCGCTACATGACTGTGGCTTACTTGGTAAATTTGTGGTATCTGTCTCCTTTGGCAGCTACATGGCTTCTCACAGACTCTGCCTTCTTCTTCCCAGAATTCAGTTTAGCAGGAAAAATTAGAGGTTAAGGGTGAGCAAGCTAAAGCACCCAAATTTCTCATCTATATTCTGCACTGTGCCAGACTGGCCTGCTGAGCTCACAGGCTGCATTGTCGGGGACCCTTCTCCTCTCCCTTGGTCCAGTCTTTATGAAGCTGAACTTGAAGGTGAGCCTTGCTAGCTTGAATGAGTGTACCCACTATCTGAGATGACTGCCAGGTGCTTTCATGATGGTGGGGAATGAAGGCATTTAGGAAAAAGGGCTGGGGGACTCAGGCAGGCAGGAAGTTTAGTCTGGGGGCAAAGCTGTTGTGAAACCTATCCCTGCCCTAGGTAGGCTCTTTGCAAAACTTTGTGGTCATTTCCTGGACAATCCTGTTTGTCCTTGCGCATTAGAGTGGACAGAGAGACAAAAACTATTACCCTAAATGTTCTAGACCCTAGCACAGTCCTAAAGGCTATGAGACTTATGTACATTGAGTGAGAAACTGGCGTGCGGTCCTGTCACTCCAGATCTGGTGGGAAGAGCAGCCCTTGGGGACTGTCTCCTTCTTCCTGGCTTGCTCACTCTCTGCTGCGCTCATAGCCTCACACCAGGGAGTCCACAGTTTCTTGGAGATGGGAGCTGCCTCCAGTCCCGGAAGCTGTGGTGTGCCTTGGCAAGAGTACCATATTGCAGCTTCCAGCTTCACTAACCCAAGATAGGATGGTTAAAGAAACATTCTCTGACTCAATGAAGTAAACGTGTGAGGAGATGAGTGCAATGGCCACATGTGGAAAAGTTTTGGAGGAAGAAGAGCCTCTGGAGATACCCAAAACTCTCTAGTTACATGATGTATGCCAAATACAAGATCATTTGTAACACAGCAAACACACTGAGTGTCTTCCTCATGATGATCCCCATTTTGAGAAGCAGTTGTGTTTTGACCTAGCCTAATCAAGCATGAGCAATTCCATGGGAGAGAGACGCTTTATAGATGAAGTGCTTCCTTCTTTAGTGAGCTTGTATGCCTGCCAGCAGGTCCAACCACTCACCTCTTCAATTCCTGGTCCATTATAATTTCCCCCTAATTCCTGGGCCTAGAGTCCCAAATAATCAATTGTACTTGTGTCTAACACAAAGCATGACCTGAAGCAGGAGCAAAGCCCAGATCCAGAGACAGAGTCAACTAAACACTAGACCACATAGATCGGCATTTGTCCCCAATCTGCCAAACCACAGTCTATGAGGATCTTAAAGAATTTGAAATCACATACAAAATAGACATGCAGAATGGCACCTTTCCTAGTTACAAGGCTCTCTCTGGACTTCTTCAGATCCAAGGCTTTCCCTTGTTCTTTCTTTCTCCCAGGCAGGGCAAACAGAGTCTGCCCAATGTGGAAAGGTCATGCACAGGGAAGGGGTGCTATGGAGTGACACAGGAGCAGTGCCTCCAGGGGGTAAGCTAAAGTCTCAGGGTTCAACTCCCAGGATGCTACCTGTTCACCAACAAGCTCTTCCAGGCGGCCTGTCCTCCTCCCCAGGCAGGCCTCATCCAAGAGAATTCTAAAGGAGCCATCCTAAGCCATGTAAATTGTTTCCACAGGCTCAGCTGTTAAGCTTCATTCACTCATTTCCAGGGTCATGTTTCCAAAATATGTTTTTTGTTTGTTTGTTTGTTTTGTTTTGTTTTCCTTTTGTTTTTTCGAGACAGGATCCAACCACCAAAGCCACGGCTTTAATCCTACCCATATTGCTTAGTAAATTACTTCTTTCTCTTCTATCAGGTTCAGCTGTAACCAGGTTTATGTTGAGATCTTTCACTCATTCACTTGGACTTGAGTTTTAGGCAGGGTGATAGATATGTATCTATTTGCATTCTTCTACATGCCTACATCCAGCTATGCCAGCAACATTTGTTGAATATGCTCTTTGTTCCCCCATTGTATAAATTTGACTTCTTTATCAAAATCAGGTGTTCAAAGGTGTGTGGGTTTACGTCAGGGTCTTTGGTTCAATTCCACTCATCCGCCTGCCTGTTTTTATGTCAACACCAAGCTGTTTTTATTACTGTAACTCTGTAGTAGAGCTTGAAATCAGGGATGGTGATACCTCCAGAAGTTCCTTTAGTGTATAGGATTATTTTAGCTATCCTGGGATTTTTATTTTTCTATCCAAAGTTGAGTATCATTCTTTCAAGGTCTGTAAAGAATTGTGTTGGAAATGAATCTGTTGATTGTTTTAGGTAAGATGACCATTTTTACTATGTTAATCCCACTGGCCCATGAGCATGGGAAATCTTTCCATCTTCTGACATATTCTCCATTTTTTTTCTTCAAACATAATGTTCTTGTCACACAGGTCTTTCGTTTTCTTAGTTAGCATTACCTCAAGATATTTTATATTATTTGTGGCTATTGTGAAGGGTGTTTTCTTTTCCTGATTTCTTTCTCAGCCTGTTTATCATTCATCTATCTACTTTACTCAATAGCTGACCTGCTCCAATTACTATTGCTGCATAACAAATTGCCTCAAATTAATGACATCAAACAAGGAATATGTTGTGGCAGTTATAGGTAGGTTTCTTTCTTATAATCTTTTTTTTTTCTTTTTGGTTTTTCGAGACAGGGTTTCTCTGTGGATTTGGAGCCTGTCCTGGAACTAGCTCTTGTAGACCAGGCTGGTCTCGAACTCACAGAGATCCGCCTGCCTCTGCCTCCCGAGTGCTGGGATTAAAGGCGTGCGCCACCACCGCCCGGCTATAGGTAGGTTTCTTGATTAGGAGTTTTGGTCAAACATGAAATCAGTGAAAATTCATCTTATTCTTCCGTGTCTGTGGTGTCAACATGAAAGTCTTCAATAGTTTGAGGTCATATGACTATGTAGGTGCTGGTACCCATAGAACCTTCTGCAAGTACAAGCTCAGCTGAGATTTCTCCCTGATCATGGACACATGCACCTTGTGTGGTTGATTTCCTTGCTCTAAGGGCATATGGAGTCATTGGAGTTCCTTACCTGGTGTTGCATAGCTTAAGAGTGAGAGCTCCAACAAATGATCTTGGAGATTGGAAAACCTTGAATGATAGTGAAGGCAGACAAAGGGGAGCCCGGATGAGAGAGGAAAGGCTATTCTCTGCCTGTTGATGAAAGTAATAATGAAGAATTTGTGGCCGTGTTTTAAAACCAGTTGAAGTTGTCTTATTTGGTATGCATTAAGATTTTGATACTCTTAGGAGAGACCAAAACAACTTAGTCTCAGAAGAGAGGAGTAAGCTGGCAATGTAACCCACGAGACTGGGCTCTTTATTTCAAGAGCTGGTATGTGTGTCTTTAATATCCTGCAGGGGAGAATGTGAAGTTAAAAAAGACTTTAAAATACCACTATACTCACTGCCAAAGAGCAAGACAGCTCCTTAACTCTCTCTGGGCATAACACCTGCATGCTAGTGGGTTGGGCAGTAGCTACAAGTTGTTCAGAAGTGGGGGTGGGAGAAAAGTCATCAGGTATGGCTGTCTTGACCCTTTCATTGTATTAATGGACAATTTCACTCCTGTTGAGTGTACCCCAGTGCTTCCCCTTCTAGTCCAGATGTCTTACAGTTTAGCTTCTTGTCTTTCTTAGGGTTTCTATTGCTGTGATAAAATACCATGACCATAAGCAACTCTGAGTAGGAAGGATTTAATTTGCTTACACTTCTACATCACAGTCCACTGTTGAAAGCAGTCAAAGTAGGAACTCAAGTAGGGCAGG
Source organism: Alexandromys fortis (assembly GCF_014885135.2). Lineage (NCBI taxonomy): Eukaryota > Metazoa > Chordata > Mammalia > Rodentia > Cricetidae > Alexandromys > Alexandromys fortis. Next base: position 29,441,723 of record NW_026067949.1, on the reverse strand, counting down.
AACCTGGAGTAAGAAGCTGATATAGAGGCCATGGAAGGATGCTTTTTATTGGCTTGCTTCCCATGGCTTTATTTAGCCTGCTTTCTTATAGTACCCAGGACACCAGCCCGGGGACACTGCCTACAGTGAGTGGCATCCTCCCACATCAATCATCGGTGCACCACAGGCTTGCTTACCGGCCAATCTGGTGGAGATATTATTTCAACTGAGGTCCCTTCTTCCTAAAAGATTCTATCTTGGGTCAAGTTGAGATAAAATTAGCCAGCAAAATCCAGATAGCTTACAAGTTAACTTCCCTTGTTCAACAGCTCATTCCATGCCTGTGAATCACTTCTATCCAACCTCCAAGATTCTCCCCAGGTCTCAGGTGTGAGGAGAGAACAATTCTCAACTCACCTGGTCAAAGCGCTACCCATTTTATTTTACAAGACTGGAAAAGGTAGTTATAATGATTTTAGGGAAAGTCAATTGAAAAACATAACCTCCTACCTCAGATCTACTGAAGAGAGAAGGGGAGACTGGGGAGATGGCCGGGGTCACAAAATCACAGAGATATCTTTCCGTGTCATAATTTTTCCCATGTTCAGCCATGTTTCTGGCTCAGATATAATACCACCTCATCACTGGTGTGCGAGTTCTCTTTCAATGTCCATTGGACATAGCCTAGAGTCATCTGAGAAGGGCATCTCAATTCAGGAATTTCCTAGATCAGATTGGCCTGTGAACATATCTATGAGGGTTTTCTTAATGGTTAATCCATGTAGAAGAACAGTCTAATGTGGGCAGTAGCACATTCTAGAATTCCAGTCCTGAATGCTATAAGAAAACTTGTTAGGTGTGAACAAGAGAGCAAGCAGAGCTCCTCTGTAGTTTTCTGCTGTACTCTTGGCTGTGAATAAGCTCCCTGCTTACAGGTAATGTTGCCTAGAATAGCAAAAATTCTCAATAAAATACTGGCAAACCGAATCAAAAAACACATTAGAAAAATTATCTATTATGATCAAGTAGGCTTCATCCCAGAGATGAAGCCCTCTGGTTCAACATACGAAAATCTATCAATGTAATCCATCATATAAATAAACTGAAAGAAAAAAAATCATATGATCATTTCATTAGATGCTGAAAAAGCTTCCAGGGATTACACAGCTCATCAGGTTGACAACTGAGCTTACCCATCACACTGGTGATAATTACCAATGATTGTAGACAGAACAGAGGCCAGCAAACATTTACTATAAAAACGTCAGATAACAAATTCTTTTGGGATTGCCATTGTCATTCCAAGGCAGTGATAGGTGATGAGTAAATGAGTGGTCACAGCTAACACCCAATAAAACTTTATTGACACAGATAGTTGGTGGGCCCTACTTTGCTGACTTTTGTTTTAGAGCTACCCCGACTTCTAGTCAGACCTAGCATTATTCAGATATGCACAGCTAAACAACAGAATCTTGTGATGCCCCCAGAGTCTTTATGTATAATATGGGGAATAATAGTTGTTAGGAATATTTTTTTACACAAGCTCCCCACCAACGCAAAATTGTCAATCAAGTCAAATCAAAACAAGCCAAATTAAGAAATATCCAGGTTTAATGGGAGATCTGTGCTCTTGGGTGGCCCCAAGGGGGAACCAGGAAGCCTCAGGGATGAACCCCTGGGAGGAAAAAGGAGAGACCACGTGTTCCTCTTTCGGGAGATCATTTAAGTAGCCTGGGGAGTGGTCCTAACTTGACAATAGTGCTCCTTTGTTGCCAGAAATGAAATGATTTCTCTCATGTGATCTGTGCATAGCCATGCCTACAAGTAATAAACTGTAAAGAACCAATACATTCTACTTCATGTTGTAGAATTAAAATACTTCATCAAGTGTGGGCCAGGACAAAAATAGTTAAAATCTTAAAGCGCTTACTGTGTGGTTAAGATAAATATGTCCACTTGACCCTCACAGTAGCCTAGGTTGCAATTAAATTCTCTTTCTTCTTTCCCCCACCTTCTTTTCTCCCCCTTCTTTTTCTCTTTTTCTTCATTATATATTAAAGAAACTGTAACCTAGAGAGTTAAATATCTTGCCTGTGGTCACCTACATGGCAAGTAGCCTATCTGGGGTCTGAGCTCCTATATCCTAGCACATACTGTTGGCTTCACTCCTACTTGGGGAGAAGAGATATGAAGACCACAGAAAGATTAATCATATCGCATGTTTTCAGGTATGTTTAACAGCATTGTTTATTTTCAGGTAATACTGCCGTCTCAACCAAGCTTTTGATTTCAGCCACTCTTTCCCATTCTTCTTCAGTCTCTAGGGGGGGACTGCCCATGCCTGAGGATCTGGACAGAGTGCCCGTATTCATCTGGCAGATCTTCCAGCCTTGGAAACACATCTGAATCCTCCATGCTGGGGCTGTGAACTCTTCCACCCTTCTCTTCTCTCTAGGCATTGTCTCCTATTCTTCTCCCTTTCCCTCCACTCCTCGCTTTTTCTTTCCCAACTTCACGTCTTTCCTTTTCTACACAGCTTACTCAGACAGGGAAAGAAGCCAGAGAAAAGATATTTGCTGTGGGAGAAGAAGAGACAAATCAAGAGATGTGCTAACCAAGGCAAAGAGTCACTCTGACTTTCCACAAAGACCCACTTCATGGAAGGAGTGTGACTCGCCAAGTGTTCCACTTCCCATCTTTCTTCGGGAAAAACAAAGTTGATGTACACAGCTGGAGACTGTAACTTTAAGAAACCAAGAAATAAGATGAATAAAACTTCCTGTTTTCCTCTTTCACCCTGGTCTCTCAGGAGCTGAGCTACAAGGCCACCTTCCAACCAGATGTTTCAAGCCCGAAGTTCCTTTCAGAGTCTCTGCATATCAATTATTGTTCACCTGATCTTAAGTTAAGTTACAAGAAGCCTGCTCCATCCTGCTGGGGCACAGGGCTTCTTGGGAACGGCCAGCGAATGTGGCCAACATAAGACCAATGAGTTAAACTCTGTGCTCTCTCATCTAAATTAAGTACAGGCTTAACTGAGCCCCTTCCGAATGTCATTTACTGTGGCAAGATTCCAAATTAACTCATCCAATCCCATTAGAGAGAGCCTAACGCTGACCCCACAGCCATGGATAAATACCTGCCCTGGTTTTCATACCTCATAGAGTATCTTATGCCTCTTCTTCACTCCGCACACTGCTACATTTGGGAAAACAAGCACAGGACGAAGCCACATGGGTGGAGAAGCTTTGTTCTCTGCAAAGAACTCATCAACTGCTTCACTTTCAGCCCCCGCCTGGGTTGCTGGACAGGTTGTTTCCCCCTTGGCTGTTCATCTTCTTTGGAGACTGCTGCCATCAGATTTAAAGGTCTGTCTCCATCCTCTGGTCACACCCAGTTTGCTGGGTCCCAGGGCTCCCTGCCAGTAATAATGTAGATTTTTCTTCAGCCTCTTCCCAAGCTAACTCCCAGATGCTCAGACCTACCCTTGCTCACAGTGTGTGATGAGGAGCAGGGAGGGTGGATCCCCTTCACAGAAAAACTCTTCAACAGATTTTAAAGACGAGCTTCAAGCATGACACAAGCCTATATTTGGCTTTTTCATGCTGAGTGACAATCTGCCAACAAGATTAGTAGCGGAACTGTTATTAACAGTCTCTTCCTAACAAAACAGGGATGCTTTGGGGTGATTATTAGTAGTTGGGAATATCTCGTCATTCATGCATTTGTTTGGGTGGATAATGTCTCCAGAAATTATGAGTTTTCGCTTGATATGGAATACTTCCCTATGAGTTGTTCCCTAAGAAGTCATGGTTTTCATAGTAGGTGTGGGACACCTTCCTATGGGTTGTAGGCTACAGAGATCCCCGGGGCTCCCAAAACAATATTAGGCCTTTGTCTTCAATACTGGCTGCCCATTAAAATTAGATGGTAAGACCCCATTGCTGAAGATACCGCATGCTTTGTTCAGAGTTCACAGAAAAATCAAGCTGGCTAGAGCACACAGTGGGGAGAAAAAACAGCTATCTTACCTAGCTGTGGATCCTGCGTATTGTAATACCAACCTGCTAGGCAAGATATGCTCACTGTTGCAATCATAGTGGCATAACTGTTTGAGGGGTAACCAATCATTCTCACGAAGGACTGCTTCATGGGCAGGAATATACATCTGGTGCTGTAAGTTGAATCTAAATCTTACGGTTCAGGCTGTTATGGGCTCGAAAGGAGAACTCATTACTATTGTTTTGTTAAATGAAAATGTGGCCAATCTGCCTTCTAGATATTTAAATTTATACCCATAGACCAATGCTACTCTCAACCTTGGGCACAGATAGATGCTCCTTTTTTGCAGGGGGAAAAGGCTAGTGCAGAAACTTATATCTGGTCAGTGTGCAAGGATTCATGACTTTTGAGTGCTCAGTCACAGTAGGACATCTACATCACCTCCTCCAAGTCCCAGAATAAGAGGTAGAAAGAACATAAGTGCTAAGGGGGAGGAATGGTGTGAAATATTGCGCCTGGATACTGCATGGCCCCTGAAATGTAGCTATGCCCAATCATGCACAAGACTGGGCCCTTCAGCATTCTGCCATAGGTAGGGAAAGCTTCTGTAAGGTCCTACTGCTTCATGAGGTGTTATTGGCCATTGATAGTGGCTGATGGAGAGGATGACATTTTCTTCAGTGATGGAGCCACTAGCAAGTTTCCCATGTTCTACAGTCCCCAACTAACCATAACTAAAAACCTACTCTCTCTCTCTCTCTCTCTCTCTCTCTCTCTCTCTCTCTCTCTCTCTCTCTCTCTCTCTCTCCTTAAAAGTAGGAGGGTGGTCTAGTTGAGAAGAAGAAAGAATTCAGAGTAAGAGTGAGGGACCCAAGAAAGGGCCATAGGAGATGAATGCAATCATAATACAGCATATGTGTTATTGTAAGAAAATAATCCCACTGACAAAAAAAATGTAACAGCAATCTGAGCCAGAAAAATTCAGAATTTCCAAGGTCAGGTAGCTACCTGTTATTGACCTCAGTCCCCTTCTCTCCCTCTGTCCCTCCTTCCGTCCCTCCCTCTGTCCCTCCGTCCCTCCCCTCTTCTGCACTGCAGTTTTCTGCCAGCCCTGAATTGATTTCATGAGCTAAATCACCACTGGGAACACTCGTGAAACTTGATTCTGAAGAATCTCGTGATTAATTACTTTAGAGATGGAAAAAAAAATGTGTTTTACTTTGTTGGGTTTTCAGTTTTTCACCTAACTTTCTCCTTGTGAAAAATAACAGGATTTGTGTTTTCAACAGTTAACAAATGCTCACAAGTAGACTTCCAAGCTTTGCCGACTGGCCTCACACAACTCAGCACTGGTCTTCACATCTCTTCCACCTCTCTGCAATGAGCAGCGCATGCGCAGTCCTCCACGCCTGCACCGTGGTTTTCAAGGAAGATGAAGGTCGTCTTTCTTGATAAATGCAGGAGCTCCCAGTGTTAATTTTTTTCCAGGCGACAAGCCTCTCTAAATCAGACGGAATTAGAAGAAGCCCAGGTTTAATGGATGCCAGTGCTTCCGGTTGGCCCTCCCGGAAAACACGGAGAGGGAGAAAGGAAAACCAAGGAGACCACGGAGAACCCACGTGTTCGTGGGGGGGGGGCAGTTTAAATAGCCTTTGGGCGTGATCTTGACCCTCCCCGGGGAGGAGTCACTGTTTAGCAGGCTTTCTTGGAGGTGGAGTCTGGACCATGGCAACTCCAGTGGAGGGGGGCTTGGAACTTTTCACCAAACGTTCCAGACTCCTTGTATATATGAATTGGATGCCAGGGGGCTGGGGTGACGCTGCCACCCAAACAGTCCAGACTCCTGGATAAAAGTGTTTTCTTATTTGTTTAAGATCGCTATGTATCCCCAGCTGCCCAGCAACTCACTATGTAGACCAGGCTAGCCTAAAACTCCCAGAGATCTACCTGATTCTGCCTTCCCAGTGCTGGGATGAGAGGCTGGCTCGCAGTAAAGATATGAACATGTATTTTCAGCTCCCGTGTGAGGACGACTGTAAATCAGAGATTCTAACTCCTTTCATTATCAGCTGGGAAATGTTGCATGATCCCAGATATAGACATACACAAAAGAGGTGTAGAGACCAAACTTGCTGATAATGAATAGGGAGGAAATTTATTTTAAAATATTATTCGGCTACCTTTGGGGGAAGCTTGGTTTACAAGAGCTAGTTCCAGGACAGGCTCCAAAGCTATAGAGAAACCGGTCTCAGAAACAAAGCAAAACAAAAACAAAAAACCAGTTATTTGGTACACATATTATTTTACCATTTATTAAAGGTGAAGACAAACTTCTTCCTTGAATAGTTGATATGGTAGGATGTAGAACATTTTCAGCACTTTTCAGAGTTGAATGATGTTTTTTATCACACTGATACATATTCTAGAACAGAAAAAAATATACTTTGGGCCATTTCAGAGATAATCGAAAATTCTGACCTAATCCTAAAACCAAAATGTATTTATCTAATTTGTGTGTGTGTGTAAACCCTAATTTATCAATCCAACCAACAGTTTTCAAAGCCAAACACTCTTTAAATTTTTTTAAAAAATATTTATTTATGTACATCCCAACAGCAGTTTTCCCTCTGTCCTCTCCTTCCATCTTGCTCCGCCCCCATCCACTCCTCCTTTCTCCCTAGAAAAGGGCAGGCCTCCCAGGGATATCAACCAGTCCTGGTATATCAAGTTACAGGGAGACTAGGCACCTGTCTCCTATTAAGACTGGGCAAGGCAACACAGTAGGAGGAAACGTGTCCCCAAATCAGGCAACAGAGTCGGAGGCAGCCCCTGCTCCCACTTTTAGGAGTCCCACAGGAAGACCAAGCCACACAACTGTAGCCTATGCAGAGTGCCTAGGTCGGTCCTATGCAGGCTCCCAGGCTGTCTGTTCAGCCTCTGTGAGCCCCTGTGAGGCCAGGTTAGTTGTTTCTGCGGGTTTTCTTGTGTTTTCCTTAACCCCGCTGGCTCCTACAATTCTCCCGCCCCCTCTTTTACAGGATTCCCCAAGGTCTGCCTAATATTTGGCTGTGGCTCTCGGCATCTGTTTCCACCAGTTAAAGCCAAACATTCTAATACAATGCATTCCAAAAAAAATATTGATTGTATACTTATGCACTGAAAAATGATGGTAGGGAACTAGTAGAAGTCTTCGTTTTTCATAATTAAATTACTATTTTTCTATGAAAGCTGATAAGCTTTTGTTTTTAAGTTGTGCATGCATACAGGCACAAATGTGTGTGTGTGCGTGTGTGTATTGTGTGTGTGTGCATGTGTGTATGTGTGTGCATGTGTATGTGTGTGTGTGCATGTGTATGTGTGTGTGTGTGTGCGTGTGTGTGTGCGTGCGTGTGTGTGTGTGCGCGTGTGTGTGTGTGTAATTGCAGTGCGGTCGCACACCCTGACACAGGCAAGGACTGCCAGAAATAGCTAAGACTCATTATGCATTTGATTTTAAATTAAGTTTTTGTTTTTGAGCGTTCAGAAAGCTTTTACGGTAAATTTTTTCATAGTGTCTACATTCAGTTATGTGACCCGTGTCACAATACATAATTTAAGAAGGCAAGTTCTAGACAAGAACATTTGCTGAGTTAAAGCAGATGTATAAATAATAACAGCCTTTCCATCCATAGACAAAGAACACCGGTTCACATTCTAGAGGTCTATCTAGCTGTCTTACATTTTAAATAATCACTGTGTTAAACACTGATCCAGCGCTCACCACGGCTTGGGTGTTAAGCACTCTGTACATATCAACATAATTATTCTTCAACAACGCTATATGAATCATGTAGAATTCTACAACTGTCTTCTCCTCACAGTTGAAGAAACAGAAGCCAGAAAAGAGGAAAAAAAAAAAAGCAATGCCCAAAGTCACACAGTAAATGGTGAAGCTGGACACTCACCAGGGCAACATGACCTCAGAGCTCCCCTTGTATTACTCACAGGAGAAAATGGAGAAAACTCAATGGTTCTCATTGAATTACTTGTCTGTGTGAGACAATCCCTCTTGGTTTGGGGTTGCTGGCCTTTATCTCCCTCTTTTATCGCTTCCATTCGAAACCATGGCTTGCTCTAGTAGGCAGCCTTCCAAGACGGACTTGAGAGATCTCCCAGCGTCCACATCACACGTAGTCGCCTCCCTTAGGATACGAGCTGGACCCCATTAATTTACCTCTAACAAACAGAACATTGCTGAGCACATGGGATTTCCCTTCTGAGGTTGGGTTAGAAACCCTGTGATGTTCGCCTTGCTGGCATGCTTCCTGGCTCTCTTTCGTTGGCAAATTGTGATGAAGCCGGCTGCCATACTGAGAGCGCCAACATGATGAGGCCTGAGGGCCAAACACATCCAACGAAAGATGCAGACCTCAGTCCAAAAGTAAACCGAATCCTGCCAACAACCCCACGATGCCTTTGGACTTGGAGTCTTTTGTAGGGGTCTGACTTACTAACAAAGCGGACACTTTGAAGGAGTATCTGTCTTCAGTTCACTTCTATGTGGGGTGAAGTAGACATCCGGTTCCCTTTTTTTTTTCCTGAGTGGACAACCAGTTGTCACAGCCCCGTTTGTTGAGCAGTTCAATTAAAAAAAATTGATTAGATCCATACTGTTCATCATTTATTATATTTGCAAATATGCAAATCTCTTTCTTAGTTTCTTGACATCAATCTATTTGTGCTTTCATTTTTTAAATCTTATCTCGACTTTGATTATTTGCTAGAATAGTTCAGTATTTGCTAGTGCATGGTCTCTGACATTACTATTTCATAAAAATTTGGGATCTATTATATTTCCAGGTGAATTTTAGAATTAGTTCTCAATTTCCAGGAAAAGTTCTTCTAGTTTTCCCAATGGAAGTGCACTAAATTTGTAAACTCAAGACAACTGACATATTTACAATTTACTTGCTTTATCCTGGAAACGCGGAATGTGACTCGACCGGTCAGGCTTTCGTTCACGTCGTAATGGTTTCCTTATATCCTCTTGCACATTTTGTCGTTCCTAGGATCATTTCCTGTCTGAATGCTTGCCGCTCCTACCTGGAAGAACCACCGGTCTGCTGACTTTGCACTTTGTCATGGTGCTATCTGCAATTTCCCACGGCCGCTGGGATTTCTGCTTTGTAGCTGAACATTTTGTTGTTGCTTTAATGAGGAAGAGATCTGTGTTTCAGCAAATTCTTTCTGGAAATTACGAAGATGCTCATGTGGAATTTATTATTAGCACAGGAAGTAATAATTAACTGTACCGGAGGTGTAAATGGTGCCTCAGTGTTGATAGGTGAGATTCTCCTTAGTTGTGTGGTAATATTCGTCAATATATGCTTGATGGTGCTTACTAACATCTTGTTAGGGTTGGGTGACATTTTATTTAGAACCTTTGTCCCTATGCTGAGAGTGACAGTGAGTTCTTTCTGTCTGCCAACTGTTTTTAAAAACAGTGTAGAGTTTGGTTTAATACTGACTCAAGATGGTCTCTCTTGTTTTCATATTATAGGACAAATTTTGAAACACAGGAATTGTACATTCATTGCACTTTTAAAAGAAGTCACCCACAAAACCACCTAATAACTTTGAAAGAAGTGCTATTTTATTATTACTATGAAATATCATTTTTACAATTAGAAATCTATCCAAAACCCAGGTGAGAAGAAGTTTATGTTTATCCCATCTATTATATTTATAAATATTTTTATTTCTAATATTATTTTTTGTTTTATTTTTGCACTATATTATATTTATAAAAATAAATATATTTGATTTTGTATCAACTTTTAAATAGATTTGTTGCTTTTTATTTATATGGACTTAATTGCTTACATACTTTATATTTTCTTTAGATTCCTTTTCAAAAAGTATGTCTTTTTACAATATTTTAACATTTTGAGGCAGAATTCATTTACTATTGAGAAAGACTAGTTAGGGTGGCTACCTTCTGCAGTAGCTCCTTGTGAACATAATTCTGTAGCATTTATATAAGCAGTGCAGCATTAAAATCCTGTGTAGGGGAGCAGAGTGACGACTAGCTAATGTTAAAAGCACTCATTGCACATCTGGAAGACCCGGGTTCGTTTCCCAGCACCCACGTGATGGCTTACAGCTGCGTGCAACTCCAGTTCCAGGAGATCTGATGCCCTTTTCTGGCTTCTTCAGGCTCTGCACACATGTGGTGCATAGGGTACATGCATACAGGCAAAAGCCCACACATAAAATGATTTTTACAATCCTATGTAAAAATAACTTTCCTCTTTAGCTCAAACAGATATGTTCTTGATTCTATGGCTAAGCTTTCAGGGAAAACTCTCAGATCAAAATAAAGTGCACACACATACACACACACACACACACCACACACATATACACATACGCACAGTCACATAAATATTCACCAAGGTTTGAATACATTGAAAACAGAAGGCATTCATTATTTTTAATTACAGAGCACAAGATACATTTCCAAAATAGCAGGGTTCCCCTTCCCTGGGAGGCTTGGGAAAGTTGGTTTGGGCCTCACTGATCTGGAATATGGGACAAATTATGGCCTTCAATGCCTGGATTCTCCCATTTGCACTTTGCCTTGGTAAGGTTTCACAGGTTCTGAGCTGCTAATGGAAGCTGGGCCTCACAGAAAGAAAAACAGCCCAGGCAGCAAGTCCGAGACAGGGAAAAGGCAACGGTGACACCACCAGACACTAACACATGTGAAAACCACTCTTCTACCCAGGATAAACACTTATCAGTCACTAAATAAAACCACGTGCTCCCTAGGTTTTACAAATAATGGTGTTTGTGGTGACAAAAATCTCACTGAATGTGTTAGAAATGGTTTGGGGGTTTTGGTGAGTTTTTCTCTTATCCTTGCCTCTGTCTGTATCCCTGTCTTTCTCACTGAGTTCTCCTCAGCATCTTTGAACTAAGTTCAACCTCTTCCAGGATCTGAGAGAGGCCACTAAACCAGAGTTAGGCACGATTGTTTCATAGTGTTGAATTAAGCATCTTTAGCCATGTGTCCCTCTAAGATCTATTCATCTGAGCAGTTCTATTCTGCTCATGATGGCTTATTTTCCCATATTCAAAGCGTGTGGTCTAGCTTCTGCCAGGATTTGCTGAGAGCAAGCCATTATCTCATACTGGCCTCCTCCCTTGACGCCTAACCTCTGTACAGACCATTTGCCTCTAACCCTGACCTCTGATCTGGGTCTCTTCCTAGACCTCTTCTCTACTTCACATCCATCCCCATTATTAGGCAGAACATCCGCACGGAACCAGACAAACCCGCTTACACCGCTCCCCTCCCCTTTAACGTTTTCTAGACATCCTTGCTGGCTCAGATCTGGGGGCATATGCCCACGTCCCGTTAAGTTCTGGATGACATCTGTAGAGGGCATTTTGTAGTGGGGTTCCTTGATCTTGTGTCCCTAAAGAGCTAAACAAAGTGGCAGAGTCTGGGACCATTTGTTAAAGACAGCACTCATCCAAGGAAGGAAATCATTTGGAGTAAACCGGCTCTGCTGTACTAAAGAGTGAGGCTAAGTCACATGACAGGTTTGGGGGCTTATTTGCATATGGGAGGTCTGGCTCATTTGCATAGCATGGGCTTTTCTGGGAATACTCTAGTACATTTAGTTCTACTCATAACTTCATGTTTCACACGTCTCATTAGGATGGTAAATCTCCACCCAGGGGTGTGGTCTTAGCTATAGTGAGTCATGTGTTCCTTTGGGACACTCTGCAGTGCCTCTGTGGCTGCCTGTGCCAGTAGGGTGAGCCAATTTCAGCCGATCAGGAGCAGGAGGAGTTCAGCCTGCCTTTTTGTCAACGTGGATTTTTTTTTATTGTTCATTCTACTGACTTTGCTTTAAAAAATATATTTACTAATTCTTTGAGGATTTCATACATTGTATTCTGATCATATTCATCCAGATCCATTCCCTCCCATTCGATATCCACCTGACTTTCTGTCTTCACTTTTTTTTTTTTAATCCATTGAGTCCAGGCTGGAGAGTTGGGTTAGTGGTCAAAAGGACTAATTGTTCTGACAGAAGAGCTGGATTTGGTTTCTAGCACCCACATGGTGGCTTACAGCTGTTTCTAACTCTAGTACCAAGTCATGCAGGCGGTGCAGATATACATGTAAGTAAAAAACACATGTGCACACAAAAATGTATACATACATGCAAACAGACAGGCAGGCAGGCAGACACACACACACACACACACAGAACACCCAGTGAATACAATTAGTGTTGCCTGTATACTCTTAGGTGCATAGGTCTTGCCCATCCACTGGGGCATATTACAACTACCTGGGGCCACATCCTTAAAGAAAACTGACTTCCCTTCTCCTGATCGCTATCAATTACCAATGGTTCCTCAGCAAGATCTGAGACTTCATGACCACCTCCCCCTCCATGCTGGATTTGGTCTGGCTTGAGCTTAAACATGTCCTGCGCATCCTGTCATAACCACAGTGAGTTCATAGGTGTGACTGTCCTGTTGTGTACATAAAGCACTATTTCCTATCTAGAGACAGCCATCTGCCTTCTCTGTCTCATATTATTTCTGTCCCTTCTTGATGTGGGAGTGTCATATATCAATCTGTTGATTTCATTGGTTAAGTTATAATAAACCAACTGCTTGGCCTCATAGCTTAGAACATAGATGGGATGAGAAAACAGAATAGAATTCTGGGCAGAAGAGGAAGTGAGGTCAGACTCTGCTCTGCTCCCGGAGAGACCCGACAGCTCTGCTGGAGCAGAGACACCAAGATGGACGGAGGCTAGACTCTTCCCGGTAAGCACACCTTGGGGTGCTTACACACATCATTAGAAATGGGCTAGTCCAGGTGCGAGAATTAGCCTGTAAGGGCTAGAGTTCATGGGCCAAGCAGTTCTTAAATGAACACAGTTTGTGTGTTGTTATTTCGGGCATGAGCTAGCCAAGCGGCCGGGGTGTTGGGGACGCAGCCCCGCCGCGCTCCCTATTTCAACACCTTCTCCCACAATGACCCCGAGCTTTTGGAGGAGAGAGTGCGAGTTAGATGGCTCGTTTAGGACAGGGCACTTATTCTCCATGACTTGATCAGTTGTGGGATGCCACAGGCTCTTCTCTGATGAGGTTTGGGAGATGCACTGAGATGTGAGCATAAGGATACATCATTAGATCCAGCAAAAGTGGGCTAGCACTGTGATGGTTGTTCCCTCGGCTGCACAGATATTCCCTGGTGTCTTATAATTATATTTGCTATTTCTTATGATGATTTTCCTTGCTTACACCTACAGCTTGAAGTTTTTTCACCTGTTTTCCTCATGATGTTTCAGATTTTCAGACCTCATAGAAAGGTCTTTGATCTGTTTTAGATTAATTTTTGTACGGGATGAGAAATATGAATCAAGTTTCATTTGTCTACTTGTGACTATCCAGTTTCTCCAGGACTATTGGTTAAAGCAACAATCTTTTCTCTAATGTGTAATAATATCTTTGTCAAAAATTCTGTGACAATAACTTTGTTTCTGTGTCCTCTATTCTGTCCCATTAATCTGTATGTCTGTTTCGATGCCTGAATATTGCTGTTCCCATTAACTACGGTTCAGTAAGATCATTTGAGACTGGGGTTGTGATTCCTCTCTTTGCTCTTGTTCCTAAGGATTGATTCCATTATCTTGGCCTTTTTATATCTACATATGAATTTTGGGATTATTTTTTCTAGTTCTGGAAGGAAAAAAAGTCATTGGAGGAGCTTGAGATGCTTCAGTGAGGGAGAGATCATACTGCTCTTTTCGGAGACTGGAGTCTGGTTCCTCTTGATTGCCAACTTAATGGTATCTAGAAGGGGTAGGAGGCCCTTCTGTATTTGTGTTGCTTTCATTGGTTATTAAAGAAACTTCCTTGGCCTAGTTGATAGGGTGCAACTCAGGTAGGCAGGGAAGACAGAACATAATTCTGGGAGGAAGAAAGCAGAGACATGCAGACACCATGATTCTCCTGCCCAAGACAGACATTGGTTAGACTCATGCCGGCAAGCCACAGTCAAGTGGCGATACACATTAATGAAAATGGGTTAAACTAATATGTGAGAGTTAGCCAACAAGACTGTTTCTTTTACTACAGAATCACAATGGAAACAAGCCTTGGGTGCCTGTGAGGAAGTCTCTAAATTATGTTAACTAGGGTAGAATGAGCCTGCCTACATTTGGGTGGCACCTAACACAGGCTGGTGTCCTGGGCTATGTAAAAAAGGAGAAGCTGAGTTGAGTACAAGCACTGACCTCTTTCAGCTTCCTGACTACAGACACAATGTTGGAGGAGGGGCCACTTGTTCATCCCGGCCACCCAGAACCAAAATAACAACACAGAAACTATATTAATTAAAACACTGCTTGGCTCCTTAGCTCTAGCTTCTTATATGTTATCTCTTACATGTTAATTTGATCCATTTCTATTAATCTGTGTATTGCCACATGGCTGTTGCTTACTGGCTAAAGTTCACAGCATCTATCTCCAGAAGCTTCATGGCTTCTCTCTGACTCCATCTCCTTTCTCCCAGCAGTCTGTTTAGTTTCCCCCTCCCCTGCCTACTTCTGTTCTGCCCTTGCCACAGGCTTAAAACAGTTCTTTATTCATTAACCAATAAAAGCAACACATAAACACAAGAACCTCTCACATCAACACAACGTGACACAGCTTTCTCATGGTCCTTTGGTGAGTGACAAAGTTTCCTGGGGAGATGTAGCGCAGGTCTGCTCATTCCAGATAGTGAGCCCATGACAGATCAAAGTACGGACACCGCCAAAGTCCACCTCAGTGAACCAATGAGTTTTATTGGGTTGCCTACAGGAGTTTGAGTGAGAGGTTACGTATAGGCATAGAAATTGCTCAAAGACAGCTACATCACCAAAGCCTACCTCAGCTTGGGTGACAGCTCTCACAGCTGAGAACCTGGAGCACACTGCACAGCCTGCAGGCAACTCAACAGGTTCCTCAGTTGGCCTAAACCTCTTCCAGGCTGCTGAGCTGGTTTCTGCTTCTTCTGGTCTGCTCTCAGAGTGTTCTTTTCAGCTTGGCTTGTGAGAGTGCCTGTCTGCAATCTTCATTTCTTACACTTCCAGGGAGGGGGCTAGTGAATCTGGTTTCAGGGACTTCTGGAAGCTATTTTGAGTAGTTTACCTCCCTGCTTGAAGAGCTCCACTTTAGGATGGGCTGTTCCAGCCGCAGAGGAAATGGTTGCACACAGTCTTTCATCCTGACTTCCCCACCACGTGGACTGTTCCCTGGGACCTATGGCTCAGAATGAAACCTTCCTTCCTTAAGTTGCTCTGTCAGGTATTTTGTTCAGCAACAAGCAATTAATACAAATTCTGTCCTCATCTGCCCATCTGTCCTGCAGTCTGGAGTTAGGCCTCTAACCTATCCCGTTGTTCTTTCTCCGCATTTTCAAGTCTTCCCCTTCAGCCTGGACTGTCCGAAATCCACTCATTCCTCATTGTACAATTCCTCATTCCCCCCCCCCTTTTGCTTGCTATTTGTTTGGCTTTTTTTCCTTATCAGAGTGATTGCTATGTAGCCATGGCTGACCTGGCATTTATTACGTAACACAAGGTAGTCTTAAACTCTTGCCCTGGGCCCTCATGAGTTGTAATTTATATGTGTTAGCCTCCAAAACTTGACTTTTTTAAAACTTCATTCTGTATTCCTCTCTTAAACCAGAATTAATGTCTTATCATCTTTTCCTTTTAATTTTTAAAATAATTTTGTGTGTGCATGCATGCATGTGCTTGTGTGTGTGTAGACACATCCATGTGATGGTACATGTGTAGAGACCAAAGGACAACCATGCAGTAGATGCTGTCCTTCTCATGGGTTCTGAGGGTTGAGCTATGGCAGGATCAGCAGGACTTCCCTACTTTGCCATCTCTCTCACTGCCTGTATATTGCAGTCAGTCTGCCTTCAGTAGGAGCTGCTTCTTATGTACATCTAACTTTTATTATGGAAGTCTGGGTCCTTGGTGGCAAACAGAAACTAATGCAGCTTAAGCTAAGTGAGAACTTACAGGGTAGCTGTTTAGTTTACAGTGGGGGAAGCTTGAAACCAGACTTTGAAATGTGGCATAAAATTCATTAAAGTAATGCTCCAAATCTTCTCTCCCTCATTTCCATACGCATGGTTATGTGACTTCCATTATTTACTCTTCACATGACTTTGGTCTTAGTCATGTGACTTCCTTTCATCCGATTAAGTATTATAGAGCCTCAGAAGGTACATATAAAACAGACTGGAGTCTTTGAGATTCTGTCATTACCACTGGAAAAAAAAACATGCCCGGGATAGCTCGCTAGAACCAGGGAGGGAGAAGAAACAGGCAGTGAAGCTAAAGTGTCCACGGAAGCCTCAGCAAGGCAGCTGGTGCCCAGTTCCCAATGATTAAGAAGAGAGGGCTGGTAGAGTGAGCCACTGAGCTGAGGATGTTTGTTGTGAAGCAAGAGGGTGTGAATGAGGGCCAGTCCCACTGGCAACCTGGTCTTCCATAGGCTTCTCATGGTGAGAAAAGAGGTCCCTTGCTTTGTTCCTGCCTTATTATTCCTCTTAAGTTTTAGAGGCATAAAATACCCCTCTCTCTGACACACACACACACACACACACACACACACACACACACACACACAATATTTTATGGGCAAGTTAGAGAATTTTTGAAGGATAATTTTGCTTGCTATTTTCTGCTTCCTCCCTGATTTTAGGAACTAGTGGAACATCACTCTATCACTGTATGTAATCAGCACTTGCGTTGTGAACTTCTGGAGGGTCGGTCTGTGTTATATTTACCTCTGTGTGAAGCCACTGCCACTCCACTGCGAGGCACTTTAGTGTTTACTTAATGGAATTGTTTTTGTAGCTATTAATCTTCTCATTTGGGAGTGCATTTAGAAATGCATAAGTTGCTATTTCTACAGGGCTCTGGGGATGCTGCTCATTGCTGCTGAAACCTTGTTTGCTAAAGTAAATAATACTCATTCAAGTGTGTGTGTGTGTGTGTGTGTGAATACAATTGCCAATTTAAAGATTTAAACCACCCCAGGGAGGTCAAGCAAGTCTCCAGTGTACACTTCCCTGGCAATTCAACAGCATGATTTTCTGATTATCAATTGGGTGTAATTCAGAAACAGGATATTTTAGAATTAAAAAACAAAAACAAAACAAAATATTCTTCCCCAGATTTCTTGACCAGGCTGCTCTCATACTCTGACAGTTGCAAAATGCCCCACGTATTGTTGCGCTGGAACGGAGCATGCTCAAAGTTTTGGCCTTGCACTTGAGAACCTTCCCTTGGGGGTATGATCAAAATTCCCACTCTAGCTGGGGGAGGCAATGGCCTGTTTCTCTTCTCAGAGCTACCTGCTGTGGGACCCAGGTCAACACGGCCAACCTTCCCTGTTTGTGCAGCTGGATGTCGGCGATAATGATACGCAACCACCTCACCAGGGTATCCAGAAGTTCAACAATTAATCACTTTGTGGCATGTTTTCTTCTTTATGAAACAAGGGCAGGGAAGAAAAGGTCCTTTTGGTAGAAAAGACTCAGCCATAGGACAGAAAAACCCTCCTGACATTCCCAACCATCCTTTAAGTTACTTGGCCTTAGTCAGAATCCACGTGTTTTGTCTCCAACTACAGGTGACCACAACAACAATCCCAAGAGACCCTCAACACTGATGACTCAGAGAAAGAGAACCGTGTCCACCCTTTAGGGTTTCTGTTGCTGTGATAAAACACCATGCCCCAAAGCTACTAGAGGAGGGAAGAGTTTATCTCATCTTACAGTTTGTAGTTCATCATCCAGGACAGTCGGGGCGGGAACCTGGAGGCAAGAACTGATGCTGACGCCAAGGAGGAGTGCTGCTTCCTGGCTTGCTCTTTGTGGATTGCTTAGCACCTTTCTTAAAGAACCCAGGACCACCAGCCCAGGGAAGGCACCACCCGCCAGAAGTGAGTTGGGACCTCCCTTATTAATCATTACCACTACACACTTGCCTAAAGGTAGCTCCTATGAGGGCATTTTCTCAACTGAGAAATTTCTCCTCCCAAAAGACTCCAGCTTGAGACAAGTTGACATAAAATTAGCCAACACAATGCTCAAAGAGGAAAATGGACATCTCTTTCCCAGGGAGAAGGGCGGGATCTGCACACACAAATTCTTCTTTCATAATCTTTTTGGTACCCACATGTGTAGGTGCCACCTGTGACCAGAAGAGGGCATCAGGTCCCCAGAAGTTGGAGTTACATCGTGCTGGTGATCAAGCTCAGGCCCTCTGGGAGAGTCACCATCTTTCTTAACTACTGAGTCGTTTCGTCATCCCTATTCATGGCGTATTTCAATTGTCAGCTGTCGTGCCAAAACGCAGTCATACTTTCCTTGCTTTGTATTTCTGTGTCCTTGGCCAATGTATCATTTTCACATTGCTGAAGTTACACATATGACCCGTTGTAGCTTGCCATAGCATACATGGAAGTTTAAGTTACTTTAAATGCTTCTATCATGACTCTAAGCATTATATATTTCCCCCTTTTCTGTACCCAGAGAAAGGCGGTGTTAAGACTGGCCTCCAACAGTCCATCTCCTTAGCCACTAAATTGGGTTTCAAAGCATCTGATTTCTTTGAGATTCGCTTCTATTGTGTCTCACCCGATGTCCTTCCTGCAGGCAAAGAGTGAACACTCAGCAATGTTCTCACTCCTTGCAAGATCTCAAGGCTTTAATGAGTAAACTGGGGATTCGGATAGAGAAGAACGGCAAATTCAGAGCTTCAGGTGTGCGTGTTATAACACGATGTTCTAAAAAGGCGTTTGCTGGGAAAAAGACAGAGAACTCCACTGAGAGACCAAGTCTGTGGATGGATGGGGTTATTGAAAACACCTGGTATGCAAGGCAGACATGACTGTGATGATGTTTTCCAGTGACAATCACAATTTCAATCATTTTCCCAACACACACACACACACACACACACATACAACGAGGGGGGGTTACATATTGCACATCTGACAATCTTAAGTAAAGTTTTGGTGTCTGGTTGGGGCCACCTTAAGTGTTGGAGGGAACCTGGGTTTGAGTGAGGGAAGTTTCATGGCCGTTGTCTGGAGTGATGATTATGTTTTGCAGTGAACAAGAATCCCCAACAGATTTTTTTTGTTTCTTGTTTGTTTACTTTTTTGTTCCACATTGGGAACATCCAGGAAGCTAGGAGTGAGGTCAGCCCAAGGACTGGAGGTCCAGTTCTCTTCCTTGACTTTCCCTTTTGTTGTGTTTTGCTTTTCGGTTCTGAACTCTGCAGCAGATGACAACACATTCTTTGGCTCCAGGCTCCCACTGAGGCTGAGCAGAGGCACTTGTGAAAGATTGGTCCTTGACACTGCGCTGCTGTTTACACAATGCGAGCTTGCATGTTTAAGTCTCTGCTGGAGAGCAGAGTTGGCAGTCTGCAAGTCTACTCCAGGGGAGGAAAACTAAAGCTAAGACGGAAACAAAGGCTTCTGTAAGCCAATGCTGATTCTTTGAAAGAGTAACGAAATGAAGATGACAAGAATGAGGACTGAGCTGGGCATGCAGGCTGCTACCTGCAGTCTGAGTTCTAGGAAAGCAGAAGCAGGAGGATTGTGAATTTAAGGCATGTCTTGGCCAAAGTTCAAGGGCATCCTGGGCTACATAGCAAGAATTTTTCTCATTAAACCAAAAGACAAAATGACCTTTCCTCACGCAACAGTGACCACCCAGATTAATAAAACCAGAAATGAAATAGAAGGTTTATTAATATAAACAAAAATAATTATAAAAATATTGCCAAAAACAGACAATCTGGGTAAAATGACGAAACTCTTAAGATAATAATGCTGAAAATGCTAACTACTCTGTAGTGGAATTATTCAAAAATAAATACTTGAAAATTGACAATTAACATCTGAAATCATATTGTTTAAAACTGATTTCTGCTAGGCAGAGTGGCATACACCTTTAATCCCAGCGCTTAAGAGACCGAGGCAGGCAAATTTCTGTAGGTTTGAGACCAGCCTGGTCTATACACCAAGTTCCAGGATAGCCAGGGCTACCTAAAGAGACCTGTCTCAATAAACAAGACACACACACACACACACACACATGCACATACACACACAACTAGAAAACAAAAACAAATAAAAAATTCCCAAACCAAAAACTGATTTCTGTCCAGACCTGGAATAAAGCACTTATGATGTGTATGTACACTCTTGTTGGCACAATATTTAAATCCCCAACTAGTCTCAGGTGATATTATTCATTTATGGGCATGTGTGTATATGAAAAAATTTAAGAAACCCACAAAAATTCCTCTTATTACCTCAGTAAGATTGCAAGATACAAGATCATAACACGGCAAATTTTGTTTCTATATGCTAGCAATGAGAACTTTAAAAGTGAGATTAAGAAAAACAATTCCATTTATAAGGACATCAGAAAGCACAATATAATTAGGAATAAGCTGAACAAATGTGAGGCCTGCACAGTAGAAACTCTAAAACATGGGTGAGAGCGAATTGAGAAGACCGAGTTCCCTAGGAAGCATTCCACGTCCGTGGATGAGAGGACTTGACACTGTTAGAATGGTGAATCATTCATAGCAGAATAAGACTGACCTGCCTTCTACAGTTTCCAGTCTTCCCATGCAGAAATTGATTCCAAATCTGTATGGAAGTGGATAGAACACCAAACAGCCAGAACAACCTTGAAAATGAAGAACAGTGTTGGAGACGTCATATCGCCACCCTCCAAAACCTACCTGCAAAGCTACAGTACTCAAGGCAATGAGAGCAACAAAAGAAGGGTTAAAAATAATGAACATGTAGACCAGTGGGACTGAAGTTAAAGTTGTGTGCTCAACGGTTAGGAGCGCTGGCTGCCCTTTCACAGGACTTGGTCAATTCCCAGCACCCACATGTTAGCTCACCGCTGTCTGTAACTCCATTTTTAGGGGACCAGGCACCCTCGTCTAACCTCCAGGTACACCAGGCACCCACACAGTGTGCAGACATACATGCAGGCAAAACATTCATACACATAAAGTAACATTAATAGCTGAAAAAAAATCCCCCAAATTGCCAAGTTATTACTTATTGGTGATCAGGGTTTGTTGTTGTTGTTGTTTGTTTGTTTTGTTTTTGTGAGCTTTTTGACAAGATTTCACTGTGTAGCCATGGCTGGGCTGGTGCTCATTTCGCAGATCTGGCTGGCCTCGAACTCACAGAGATCTGCCTCCTCTCCCTCCTGAGTAATGGGCTTAAAGGCATTCCTCACAGTATCAAGCATGATCAGTTGAGCAAGGATGCTAAAACAATAAAACGGAGAAAGGATAAACCTGCAAATTAAAGATGCCCATATGTTTGGACACTCCTGTGAAAAACAATAGCATTCTATCTCCGTTGTTTGTTTGTTTACTCTTTTGGCTCTTTGGGGATCGGCCACCCAGCTCCCAAATGAATCACACAGAGTCTTATTATTAATTATGAATGCCAAGATTTGACTTGGCATGTTTCTAGCCAGCTTTTCTTAAATTATCCCATTTAACTTTTGCCCCTGGGCTTTCATCTTTCTCTATTTCTGTCTTTCTTTACTTCTTACCCCAAGGTTTATTGTGTAGTCATGTGACTTCCCCCTTATGTCCTCCTCTTTTTCTTGATCTTCAATTTATTCCCCCAAATTTCTCTTCCTAGTTATTCTCTTTGCCTGCCAGCCCCGCCTATACTTTCTCCTGTATAGCTATTGGCCGTTTAGCTCTTTGTTTAAACGAATCAGTTGTTTTAGACAGGCAAAGCAACACTGCTTCTCAGAGGCAAACAAATGTTAGCTACATAAGAGCATGCAGCACATCTTCTACCTATAAGCTTATAGGACAAAACTGAACACTAAAAAAAAATAAATTCAGGCTGTTGAGTGCTGTGCCCGAGGTTCCATGGGTAAAAAGTTGCAAACCAGTGACTCAACAGCCATGCGGCTGACCTCTCACTGCAATAATGAACACTTCAAATGGAGTTAACATTTTGTTTCTGTTTTTACTATGGTTGAATGTATTTCCCCTAAAATTTATATAGGAGAAACAGTCCTAAATTTACGTGCTAGTGTTAGTTTTGAAAGTAACTAGAGGTCAGGACGATAGAGGTTCATGAGTTTAATCCCAGCACTTTGGTGGCAGAAGCAGGTGGATCTGTGAGTTCGAGTCCAGCCTGGTCTACAAAGTGAGTTCCAGGACAGCCAGGATTGTCTCACAAGGAAACCCTGTTTCGACCCCTCCCCCCAAAGGTAATTAGATGAAGTTATAAGAATGTAGCATTCATGGTAGTTAGTGCTTTCATACAGAAATAAGAGAGATCCCATTTCTGTGCTTTTGAGATCTCATTATAGGATGTTTTCAAACAAGAGTCAACAAGGAGGCCAGCACCAGTGCTCTTGAACTTACTGAGCTCCAGAGATACGAGAAGTCGATTTATTTCCTTTATAAATTGCCCATTTGGGGGTATTTTGCTACAGTACAAAACAAATCCTTATATACACTGAAACGGCTTAGTCAACAGTACTAATGGAAGCACAATGCAAACCCACAGCATGAAGTCCGACTACAGGGAATGGTTATTTTATTGGATTGCGGTTGAAGGCTGGAAAGGTGGTACAGTTTCACTTTGTCTGTTCTTTCCATATATATATAATATTTTTATATATTTAAATATATATATATATATATATATAAAATAGGGTTTTCTTTTCTTCAGCCAGATTCTGGAAAGTAGGAGTTTGGGGTTTCATCATTACTCATTTTTTCCCTCTTAATAAAATTCACAGAAAGGAGTCTGGCCAAGAAAAGCCCACCACAGGGAGTATGCACATTGAGGGACCATATGGAACCAAGTGGAAGCCATTAAAGCGACTTCATCCTGTTTGGGCAAGCACAGTTCTGACTAATTCATTGCCACATGGCAGCGAGTGTTCTGGCTGGGTGATTATTTCTGTAACTCCATCTGCCTGGCATCACCAGGGCCCCCGAGTGCCTGAGAGGTTGGAACAGATTGACCTAGGAGCAAGGAGTCTACGCTGTCATTAGTGGGTTACTCCGGAGTGGACAAAAACCCTTTCCAGCTGGGCACTTTGTTTTGCTCTCACTAGGGTTGGAGTCCATTACTCTCCCCTGCAATGGTCCTGCTGGCTCCCTCAGCAACCCTCAACCATTTTAACCCCACACTGAAAGCGTTTGTTGGGCCAAAGAGGGAAGAGATATAAATAGCAACTGGCTTTGAAAACCAGACAAACTGTGTCTCGTTCATCAATCTTCCCACCAGTAAGTTTCCTCTCACTCAGAGTGATACTGTCACACACACACACACACACACACACACACACACACACACACACACTACTAAGGGCACTTTGACATAGAGACATAATAGCAAATGGTCGTTTGCATGCTTACATCCTTCTGGGCTACCTCATTTTCCTGGATTTGTTCTTCTTTGAAGTCCCTCTGTCTAATAGATGTGCAAACTCAAATGAGCTTTGCGTTTCTCTTCAGGACTTCAAATAAGAAAGCTGAAAAGGCACAGAAGCTATACTGATGTGACGATGACAATATTTCTCTCAAAAGGCACGGACTTTCCAAGGCTTGGTCTTTGTCATAGGGATCATCCTAATAAACTAAGGCCATGGCAGTGGAAATTAGTGCCTATCTGGGGGTAGACAGACAGACAGATCCGCGTGTGTGCACAGGCGCACACACACAGACACACACACAAGGGGCAGGGGGATAGAAAGAGATTGCTGTATAGTAGACCAATTAGAAAGATTACTTGTGTACTAAACAGGGTTGGGTAGTTTTGAGAACACTGAGATGCCTCCATTGTCATGGGTGCAGAAGCTGATTGGCTCAGCCACGTGTGCTGTCCAGGGAACTTTAGTTTGCCTGTCCTCAAGAGAAATTCCAGTTTCATCTCCAGATACCTAGATTCCATTAGCTCTTCTCTGGATTTTCGAAGTCTACCACATGAACAAACAGAGATGCCTTTATATCTTTTCTGGACATTAGGTCATTATTTAAATGCTGCCACCTGGCATTATGCATTCATAGATTGAATGCAGATGGCCTCGTGTGTTGGCCCATTTACTGGACTGGAAATTGGAGGACCTATCTTCCGGTCCTTCATTGACATTTATTACCCGTGTAAAAGTTAGGCAAATCCTGAACCTCAGGGAACCTCAGCCTCCACACCTTTAAAATGGGTCTGTAGTAACATCTACCTATCACCCACACAGGCTGGGTATGGAAGGAACTGGAATATGCGGAAGAACGCTAACTTGTGAGTCCCAAAGGAAGGGCATCATTTTGCCTCAGGTCAGCTCTCAGTTGGCTGAAGGGGCCTAGGTGGCAGAGTACTTGCCTGGCATAAAAAATAAACAAATAGAAGTAAAGCCTGGATATCAGGATACCGCTGAACATTCTATAACATGCAGAACATTCCCTAAAACAACAAAAAATATATCCAAAGAAGAGGGGCTAAGAAATCCTGGTGTAGACTTGGTTTCTGCTCTGTTTCAAGTCGATGGCCGGTCACTGGGGACGTGACATGCTGCTGATCCTTTGATACAGACTTTGACATATTCCACAGCTGGGTCAGAGGGAAGGCACGGAGTCCCTTGCAGCAGCTGGATAGAGAATTTCTGAAAGTAAAAACAGCAGCTTCGTGTTTTTAATTGTTTATTTGTTACAGGGTCTCATCATATAGCCCCAGATGACTTAGGACTTCCCATGTTGTCCAGGTTGGCCTCTAACTCCCAGAGATCCATCTGCCTCTGCCTCCTAAGTACTGTGATTAAAGGCGTGCGCCACCATGCCTAGCAGAATAGTAGGCTTTCCATTTTATTTTATCCTGAGATCATAATATGATTACAATATTTCTCCCTCCCCTTTTATTCCCCCAGACCTTCACATATACCTCTCCTTGCTCTTTCAAATTCATGGCCTCTTTATTCAATAATTGTTATGACATACATATGTGCATATATATATGTATATGATGTATATTTACATATTCATATAATCTGCTCAGTCTGTATGTATGTTTTCAGGGATGACCATTTGGTATTGAGTAAGCAATTGCTGTGCTCCTGGGGAAGACTATTTTTCCCATCTCAGCATTTCTTAGTTGCCCGTGGTTCCCCTAGTAATGTCAGAAGCTGCACCTATAAGCTCTCACCAACATGACTACCTAACTGTGAGCTGAGCAAGGACAATGTCAATAGACACGACAAAGTAGGCAGGGGAAAGGCCACGAGACCTCAGCCCTGCACACGGAACAGTAGGTTTTAATGCGCAGCATCGGTTTCTCAAGGAGCACGTGAGACACGCAAAACCAAGCCAGTACCCAGTGCTACAAAAATAAATACATAGGGATAGGGAGATGGCTCAGGCAGTAAAGTGTGTGATTGATAGATATGAGGACCTAAGCTTAGAGCTCAAGCGTCCATATAAAAAGCCAGAGTCAACAGTGCTGTAATCCCAGCCTTGGTGGGCCCAGACTTGCAGATACTTAGGGCCCATTGGCCAGCCAGCCTTGCTAAACTTATACACTTCAGGTTCTGTGAGAGACCTGTCTCAGGAAATGAAGGTGGAGCGTGATCAGGGAAGATGCCCACAGACGTGTGTGGACACCACACATGTACAGAACGTCCCTTCCATAATAAATAAATACACAAATAGAAATCCAAAGGCTAGGACCCCATCCTGGAAATGAAGCGTTCCCAAGGCCTGGCAAGCCTTCCCAGGGAGCTCGAGAGCTGTGGATGGGTCAATAGCCTTTTGCTGCTCTGTACTTGGAGGATGCTCCAGCTTGGGGGTCTGGCTACTAGAGACTCCTGGTGAGATATCTGCCCTGGGCATCTGCTTGCTGGCTGCTTGTCCTCTAAAACCTTAGTCGCTAGCTTCAGAAATCAGTGCCCCTGGGACTCAGCCCGTTCATTACAGGACATCATGCTGAGAACCATCTGCAGGAGTGAAGTCTCCAGGCTGCACATCGTGTTGATTCAGCTCTGAGGCCGATGGGCTTCTCGTGCCTGGTGTCATTCTCCTGAGTGTGACAGGGAAGATAAACTCTTGGTCCCACAGCCCAAGTATGCCTTAGATAGAGCAACGCTGTTGCTGCAAGGCTCTCCAGACAGGGGACAGGCAGAAATGGGCCACATGGGGAGGGGCCAGAGCCTGTGACTTTCTTTTTAGTAAGAGGCCAGTGAGGGAGGAATACTCTAAATCCCTTCTGAGTACCAGATACGTCACCTGCTCCTAGCTCTGATGCATTCTCTGACTACGTAGGACCTGAGAAAGTTAGTTACCTTAGATCGCAGTGACCTCACAAGTAACACAGGTATAATCATGCCCATCCGCTGCTTCCTTTGTATCCAGGCATTCAGTAAATATGGGCCAGACACATACTATGTATCATGGGATATGGAAACTTGGATGAGAACTGAAGACCCATGACATGAAATCAAATGGACACACACGTGTACATATATCATCACTAATCGTCTATATTAAGCTTATTGGGCTCACAGAGAAGGAGACAAACTATAGAGTTACTGAATATCCATGCGGTACTCCCATTAACACTGGAAAGGGTTCAAGTGATGTGTCCCTGCCTTTGTTAGGGTTTCTGTTGCTGGGACAAAACACCTTGACCAAAGAGCAAGTTCAGGAGAAAGGGGTTTATTTAGCTTACACTTCCAGACTATAGTCTATCATTGGAGGAGTCAGAATAGGAACCAAGCAGGGCAGAAACCCAGGGGACAGCAGCTGAGGCAGAGGCCATGGAGAGATGCTGTTTACTGGCTTGCTCCCTGGGGCTTGCTCAGTCTGCTTTCTTATAACCCAGAACCACCAGCCCAGAGATGGTACCACCCACAACGGGCTGGGCGCTCTCCCATTGATCACTAATTGAGAAAATGCCTTACAGCTGGATCTCATGGAGGCATTTCCTCAACTGAGGCTCCCTCGTCTCTGATGACTCTAGCTCGTGTCAAGTTGATACAAAACCAGCCAGCACAGTCCCCATGACCATTGGTCACTAGGAAACAAGAGTCTTGTTTCATTTTTTTGATATATGTAATTTTAACAGGCACTTAGAAAACATTGCTCAAAAGTGCTGGTTCCTTACAGGGGCCACAGATGCCCGGTGGGCCACAAAACCAAAGTAAGCTTTGCAATTTCTGTCTCCATCTTTTATTTGTGTTCATTCCTCTGGTCAGACCCCTGTCCAACTCTGAACATAGGCATGCTAATCATTCTGCCTCAAACTGGAGCTACCCAGTCTGTCTCTGCTCCTTTCAAGGCTGATGGCACAGACAAGCGTGGGGTATGGTATAGCAACCTGGCTGAGACCTTAACAAAGTCTCCAGTCTGCACTCACTGTTCTAAACCTCCCATCACCCTGGGTTCCAGGAACAGTGCAATTGCAGAGATAACCATGAAAAGATTGCCCAGGAAATGGGGGAAATTTGACAGCTCCTTAACAGAAACAGGCTGCCACTCTGTGTTAAAAAGTAACCTTAACATGGGAGCCAGACTGTCCCCTCAAGGGACAAGAATTTCTCAGGAACTTTCTTGTAGAGCCAAGATCAAGATAATGACCAAGCAGATGACAGCTGGACCAAGTTAGTGTAAATATGCTTATTTGTGCCCTTTGCCTCAGTTCTTCCTCTATTTCAACCTAGAAGTTATGTCAGGTCAAAGACTGGCTGGAATGCTTGATCATAATTCCCAGCACAGTCGTGTTTATTCAAACACTTCCCTGCTTCTTCACTACCTTTGTTTGCTTTGTGTGTGTGTGTGTGTGTGTGTGTGTGTCGTGTGTGTGTGTGTGTGTGTGTGTGTGTGTGTGTGTGTGTGGTAAGTGGCCAGACCTAGAGCCAACCCTGAGGCTATTCTGGTTCATAATTCAAAGGCTCCAGAATCACCTATATCTTTACCCCAAGAGTGATGATGCTCCTTATGGACTAACACTCCACAACTAAAAGACCTTCCCAGTTGTACAACTGGACATAGCTTCACATTTACTCTTGAAAGACAGAAAATCGACCCAGAGAAAAGGCTAGAACATGTCATGATGAAGTCACCCATACAAGGGTATCCCTATGCAGGGTTTATCTCATTAGTCAGCTGTATACCCTGTTACCAGCTTCCTAGTTGTTCCTAGCAGGCTCAAAGCCTTGGGAAGGCCACAGGAAGAACTGTAGGCCCAATGTGTGCTGGCTTTTCCATATGCAGAAAGGTGGCTCTGGAAACATTTTTTCCTTATCTTTCCATATTTTTAATAGTATTTGTCAATTTCATTTTATGAGTGTGTGATGGTTTGACTAGGAATGGCCCCCATAGACTCACGTATTTGAGTTCTTGGCTCATAAGGACTGACACTACTGGGAAGTGTGGCCTTGCTGGAGTAGGTGTGGCCTTGCTGGAGTAGGTGTGGCCTTGTTGGAGGATGTTTGTCACTGTGGAGGTCTCCTGGTTGCTCAAGCCAAATCCAGTGTGGCAGTCTCCCTCTGCTGCCTGTGGGTCAAGATGAGGAACTCTCAGCTACTCTTGGCAACTGAACTATAAACCACCCTAAATAAATGTTTTCCTTTATAAGAGTTGCCATGGTCATGGTGTCTCTTCACAGCAACAGACCACTGACTAAGACAGTGTGTGAGTGTTTTACTTGGATGTATGTGTGTACATCACAAGTGTACCCGATGCCCATGGAGGTCAGAAGAAGACATCAGATCCCCTGGAACTGGAGTTACAGATTGTTGTCAACCGTGGTGTGGGTGCTGGAAACTGAACCCAGATCCTCTGCCAGAGCAGTAAGTGCTTCTAACTGTTAAGCTGTGTCTGCAGCCCCTCTTTCCATGATTTCTAAAACTATGTCCTATGAAATAGTATGTGCTTTACAGGACATTTGGAAAATAAAGTTCAAAGAAGAAACTCTAAACTCCTCCAACTCCCCTACTGCCAAATGATTAACACTTATCTTGAGTTGCAGGATGGTCAGAAAAATAAGTTAAGCACATATTATGAAAATACTGCACAACATGAAATTCTGATTTTTTTGGTTAATACTGTGTAATGCCTTATAAATCATTATCTTAATGACTTTATACGATTTAGATTTTAACTGTTTTTTTAAGTTTTTTTTTTTTTTAATGTTTTATGGTATAAGCTACCCGAAAGACCAAGGTTTCTAATGATGGCCCCCTCTATCTGTGGAGCCAAGCTCTCAGTGCTGTTCTGCCGCACAGGTGCAGCCGAAGTGGCTGGGGTGTTGGGAGCCTATGATCAAAAGCTTAGGCATTTTGAAATTTTAGTGCTCATTTCCTGCCGGCCCTTATTGAAAGACATCTGCGGTGTTTCACACCCAGCTTCTCAAGCACATACACTTTGCAGGGCTGGCAATTGTTGAGTTGCGAGGACACATTTCTTGTAAACTTCATAATGAAGGAAGGAACCCCTCAGTGGAAAATCTTATCACCCCGCTTCCAAGTCCGAACTACTTTGTGCCCCCAGCTCAGTGTGGTTTGAGACTCCCGTGGGACTTTAGGAACTTCATTAACTTTTGATATGTCCGCCTGCAGAATACATTAAAACCAAGAGAAACCAGCCCCTTTCCATTGCTTGATACCTACTGACCTGGGGCGAGTGAGACGGAAACACGGAACACGCAACAAACCCACTTAGTTTATTAGGGAGGGGTATACAGGCCTGGGGAAGGTCAGTGTGTGGAGAAAGACAGAGACAGAGACAGACACAGAGAGATACAGAGAGACAGAGAGACGGGGGGGGCTGAAGATGGCGCCTCCAATTTTTAAGAGCTGCATAGTGCTGCGCACAAGGGGATGGCATGGTTACGTCATTCACAGATGACAGAGTTCACGCATGCACGCAAGGGCTCATGCAGTTGCGTTCAGATTTAGGTGATGCAACCATGCCACGCACGGGTCACCTTTAAGACCCCCAGGGCCATTAAACACTTCTGCCTGAGGACGTGTCTGCACGTGCATGACCCTGGAACCCGGAAGTGCCAGCCATATTGTGGCTGACTCATTACATCTACCTTTATGGTTATCACACATATATTACTGTGAGCCCGACTGAACACTCTGGTATCCAGAGCTGGCGCCACACTCCTACTTTCTATCTTAGCCGTCTTCCTAGAAAACACACTGATTTTCACAGGATTTCTCACGTCTCTCCCAGAAAAACTTCAATGAAGCCAAAATTTACTAATGGGCAAAATATTTTCAAGTGTGGAAGCTGGGGCAGCTGTGAGGCCCCAAAGTGGGAGCCTGTTTCCACCTTGTCTGAGAGTCAGAGAGTTTTAACTTATTCAAAGTTATTGACAACAACTGTGGCTACGCATCTTGACCTAAGGTGTGGTTACTTGATCTTTTTGACATTAAGATAGCCCATACAGGAGATCCACCTCCACCCTGACCAATGGTCAGGATATTCAAGCATAATTCTGCTCCTTCTCTTGAAATAGGAGGTTTGACCTTGGGAATGGCCGCTTCAGGACTCTTGGTCTAGGGTAGGTTCGTTGCCTAAACAACAGAATGTTTTTCTCATGGATTAATGGCCTGATGGTCAAAAGTGTTGAAGCAAATAATTGTTCTGGTTGTCCTTTCTATCGTGTAAAAGCAATGTTTTATCTTCTTCCCTCTGTGTTATTGGGGTATAAAAGTGTATGGAAAATTAAACACAGGAATTTCAGTATTCACTGGAACTCCCTCCCAGTACTATCCTATGTTTTCTGTTTTATTATTTTCACTCACATCTTTGTACCCTATACTAACTTTTCTATTCCCCATGCCCCTACCCTAATAAGTGGTATTTTTGTTGAAGCTGGTCTCCAACAGGCAGAGAGAAATAGACAGCAAGGTTGCTGTGCCTGCTGAGCAAGCTGCCTACCTCCTCACTCTTTCTTTCCCCTCTCACTGGACATGGTCATTGCTCCTTTCCTGATGTGGGATTCCCCTCTGTGTGCTGTGAATACCACTGGTTAATAAAGAAACTGTCTTAGGCCTGCTCAGGGCAGAATTCAGGTAGGTGGGGGAAAACTAAACTGAATGCTGGGAGAAAGAAACTGGTGTCAGAAAAAGCCATATAACCCCACTGGAGCCAGGTAGAACTTTACCTGGTAAGCCACAATTACGTGGTGATACACAGATTAATAGAAATGGGTTAAATTAATATGTAAGAGTTAGCCAATGGGAAGCTAGAGCTAATGGGCCAAGCAGTGATTTAATTAATACAGTTTCTGTGTTGTTATTTTGGTTCTGGGTGGCTGGGACGAACAAGCAGCCTCATATAACACTTTCTCTTAAGACTATATCAGGCATTGTGTCTGGAAGCTCCAGCAAGGAAACAGGACTACTTAGTTTTAGGGCTACATCAGAAGCTTGGATAAACATCCAGAAAACGTCAATGCGGCTCTGACATTACTCTCTTATTCCCGTAAAGTTGTTCATTATTTGTTTTGATTCTTTTCCTTAGAAAATAATACAATCATAGTCAAGTAAAATATATACAATAATACAATCATGGTCAAGTAAAATATATACAAGAGTGTAAAATATATACAAGAGTGTCTTCATTCTGAAACACTAAGATCTAGTTGATCTTTGGTTGAAAATGAACAGTCTTCCCACTTGTGGAGTTGGGTTTCCAGAATTTTTCCTTGGAATATGAGTCATAATTATAAAAAATTAAGGATGGTAGAGTGCTTGCCTAAGCATGGATGGTTCTGTGTTTAATCTCTACTACCATAAAAATTAAAGTTTAATTTTTTAAAATAGCAATAACATAGACATTTTATGACATGGCATTTACCTTTCCCATAAGAGATAGTGTCTGGAATAGTTTCTATTCTATCCTCCAACTTGAAAGATAAACGTTTTCTTAAATAAGAATTTCTTCACCTTAAAAAGAAACAGAAATTATCATCAGGCCAGTGACAGGTGATAATAAGTACAACTGGAGCCAATTCTGCTCTCCAACCACTATTCCTACTATACAGAATGAGAAAGATATAGTTCAGATCAGGAGTAAAAAAAATATAAAATATGATCAAAATATTTTTGTTCAACAGGAAAGGAAGGAAAGTCTCACAGAGTACCAGAGTCATGTCACCATGACCTAAGAGCCAACATTGAGATGATCTCATTCACCGGAGATGAGATGACTTAAGTGGCAATAAAAATAATAAGCATTCACATAAATGTAACAAAATCTATGAGTTTCATAAGAGCAAAAACATCCATGGAAGATAACTCAGAACCAATTCTGAAACTTGTAAGTAAAGGAAATAATTAAGCATTTATCTGTCCGTTCCTGTATGAACCGTTTTCCAGAGCTGATGGGGGGGAAAGTTCTCTTCAGATGCATGAGGATGTCAGAATTAGAATATATTCACTTTTTCCCCTTAGTGGGTATTAAACTAAACGACCTGAAATAAATGACATAGGTGTGACCCATCATTGAGGGCAGGTATTATTAGGTCAAGGGTGAATGCCTGAAGCAGGGGACAGCCGTAGAACCCACTGATAACTTTGACTTCCGGAAAACCAGGCATTGTGTCATGTGATAAAAAGTTTACCTCTCCAGAAAGTAGCGATGCAGACTCGGAAACTTATTGTGATTACCTTTACCCAAATAGAATATTGTTTTTTATTTTATTGGAAATGCAAAAAACAGAAGAACATAATAGTGGTTAAAGTATTAAATATTGGTAAAAGTACCAATGAAACAGGTGAAACTAGCAACATTCTTAGTTTTAGATCCCAGAGAGCAAACAAATCTGTTGCTTTAAGATAAAAATCTTAGCAGACACAAAAAACAGGGCAGGGTATCCTTGCACACCTTATGTTTTTGCTCTGATCCTTACTATAGCAAAAAAAAAAAAAAGCTGTTGAAAAAAGAATGATGAGAAGAGAAACTTAAATACTATTTGATGGTATTAAGAAATTATTGTTGCTGGGTGGTGGCGGCGGCACTTGCCTTTAATCCCGGCACTCAGGAGGCAGAGGCAGGCAGATGGACCTGAGTTTAATGTCAGCCTGGTGTACAAGATAGCTAGAGCTGTTATACAGAGAAACCCTGTTTCAAAAAGCAAAACAAAACCAAAAGGCAAAACAAACAAACAAACAAACAAAAAGAAATTATTGTTGGGCTTGATGAATGCTTATGTACTTTTTTTATTTTTTAAATCAGGGTGCTAAAATTGCAGACACATTGAAGAACCTCATGAAAATTACATCTGTTCAGGAATTATCTCACACCCACAATGAAGAGGAACAGGGGCACATATGTGCAGAAAGGAGGCAGAACTGGTCTGAGGTGATCGGCCTCAAGCTGAGCGATTGCTTCATGGGTTACCACAGGCTTGTGGGAGTACCTCTTGGTTTTTGCATGTATCACCAATTCCATAATAGACACAAAAGCATCTGGCATCATTTGAACTAACATTGATCAAGCTAGGGAGAGCTTGGGGATGCCTCCGTCGTGGAGAAAACACTCTCCCAGAACTGCTGCTGCCCCTGGGAAGCTGGGGAGGGCACAGATGAGGACAAAGGCCAGGCTGTTGGCAGAGCCGAAGGTGGCTTGCTTTTTGAACAAATCTGGCCTCTGGGGAGAGAGAGCAGCCACGTTCACAGGATCCTGGTCTAGCAGGGACAGGGCAACAGAAAGGAGACAGGATGAGCCACACACAGCTGCGGAAAAGCCAGGGGACCATGAGCATTTAGTTGTAGGTTCTCACCAGCAATGGTGGAGGGTTCCCCTTATTCCATATCCTCTCCAGGATAAGCTATCAGTGGTGGTTTTGAGCTTAACTATTCTTACACGTGTAAGATGGTATCTCAGAGTTGTTTTGATTTGCATTTCCCTGATGGCTAAGGATGTTGAACATTTCTTTAAGTATCTTTTGGCCATTTGAGATTTTTCTGTTGAGAAGTCTCTGTTTAGATCTGTACCCCATTTTTTAGTTAGATTATTTGGTATTTTGATGTCTTATTTCTTGAGTTCTTTGTTTATCAGTCCTCTGTCTGATGTGGGGTTTATGAAGATCTTTTCCTATTCAGTAGACTGCAGAGTCTGGAAACAACCTAGATGCCCCTCAACAAAAGAATGGATAAAGAAAATGTGGTACATCTACAAATTGGAGTACTACTCAGTGGTTAAAAAAAAAACCAATGACCTCTTGAAATTTGCATGCTTATGGATTGCACTAGAAAAAAAATCATCCTGAGTGAGGTAGACTCAGAAAGATGAGCACAACATCTACTCACTCATAAGTGGATCTTAGCTGCAAAGCAAAGGATAATGACCCTATAGTCCACGACTCCAGAGAAGCTAAGTAACAAGGAGAACCCTAAGAAAAACATATATAGAGCCCCCTGGGAAGAGGAAATAGACAAGATCTCCTGAGAAAATTGGGAGCATGGGGGTGGGGGAGAGAAGGGAGAGCAGAAGTGGAGGGCAAGGGAGAAAGGGAGGTAGGAAGAGAACTTGAGGGAACGGGGTAGTCATGATGGAGGAAGGACAGAGATGAAAGAAAGAAGAGATATCTTTATTGAGGAAGCTGTTATGGGACAAGCAAGAAACCTGACACTGGAGAAATTCCCAGGAATCCACAAGGATGACCCCAGCTAAGACCCTAAGCAATAGAGGAGAGGGTGCCCAAATTGGCTTTGCCCTGTAGTCAGATTGATAAACATCTTAAATGTCACCATAGAACCCTCATCCAGCAACTGATGGGAGCCGAGGCAGAGATCCACAGAGGAGCACTGGGCTGAGCTCCCAAAGTCCAGTAGAAGAATGAGAGAAGTGAGACTATGAGCAAAGAGGTCAAGACCATGATGGGGACACCCACTGAAACAGCTGACCTGAGCTAATGGGAGCTCACCAACTCCAGCCAGACAGGTAAGAAACCAGCATAGGACCAAACTAGTCCCTTTGATTGTGGGTGACAGTTGTATGCTTGGGGCAGACTGTGGGGCCACTGACAGTGGTGGCAGGATTTATCCTTACTGCTTGTACTGGCTTTTTTGGAACCCATTTTCTTTGGATGAATGCCTTGCTCAGCCTAGATATAGTGGGGAGGGCCTTGTTTCTACCTCAAAGCTATGTTCCTCTGTACCCCTCTCTGAGGAGTGGATGGGAGGTGTTGGGGGAAAGATGGTAGAGGGAGTGAGAGGAGGGGAGGGAGGAGGAACTGGGATTGGTATGTAAAATGAATATAGTTTTATTTTATTAAATAAGAAAAAGTATACTAATGAGATATGTGGACAGTTTCTGGCATCCCCTCCTCCCTGTAAAACTGGATCTAGGCTCTCTCTGTTAAGCAACATCCAGGTCTCCAAGGACCAATGTGGAGACAGGCACATCCAACATCCACCCACTGTCTCTATGTATAGTCATTGGCTTAAAGGAGAGCCAGATGGCAGGTCTGAGTGAGGATCCCTGGGAAGAAGACCAAGCTGTGCAGGCAAAGAAAATAAAAATGCTGGGGGAAGAGAGCAGAATGGGGTTGACAATTGCTGGAGGAATGAGGTAGCAGCTATTGGGAGCCACCTAAGAAGCAAATGGTAAGACACTCCCCTCTAAATCTGAATCCAAGGTCAAGTCAAGGGTGTTTGCTTAGACCGTGAATCTGGGCCATTTTTGTGGTCGGAGGCTGGGTAACAAAAGCTTGCCAGGTTCTACACTCAATGCCCTGTGTGAAGGGGGAAGTTAGAGAGGGTGGGCCCTGGTAGGGTACAGGGGAGAGTGGCCAGAACTGTGGGAAAACAAGCTTTATGTGAAAAGACACATGAATCATGGCTTGAGGCTAGTAATTAAAGCCACAGGTCCCAAGAGGAAATGCCCAGGGCTCCGCTTTGGTGGGTCAGCCAAGGGATGACCCAAGGTCACACTGAACCCCACTTAACGGTTCCTTCATATACGCAGTTCGAGAGTTCTCTGAGAGTTTTTTCAGTTAGGAGGAGGAGAGCTAGAACACAAGTACTGTGGTCACTGGACGCAGAACGTTGAAGGGATGGAGACTGGGGAGGATGGAAGACGGGAGAAGCAGCCAGTGTGGAAGGTGTTGTCTCACTAGGTAACAGGACATGCAACGTGTGTTCCTAGACTCCCCTTCGGACATTCCACACCCATTCTTCCGGAATGAGGTGCTATGGTATGAGAAGTTGCAAGCATGGTACCATCCTGTGGCATTCGAAAATAGGGGGCGTGCAGCAGCGATTTTGCAAGACACTCTGATTCAAGAGCTAAATAGAGCCCTTGACAAACACCCCCCTGAGGTCTGGCTACAGGCTGTCCACTCTGACTTAAAGATTTATTCATGGACTGACTCTCTCTCTCTGGATCCTTTTCTCCTCAGCACTGCTGTGGCTTGGTCCTCCACCTATTCTATTACAAACTGCAAGGTGGCCTTGGCATTCCCGGCAGGAATGTCCAGACTACACACCATCCAGAAGGAGAAAAGCGGTCCCGTTTTCCATCTTCTTTGCGGCATGAACAAATCTTTGCCCAAAAGCTTCCCAGGAGACTTCATCTTCCATCCTATCGGTGCTAATTCTATGTAAGGTTCTGGTTTTCTCTAGATACCAGCAAGGGAATCAGGAGCTTAGACTATGAGATGGCTCAGAATGGCCTTTATGTTTTAAATGGTTGAAAATATTAAATGGCTATTTCATGACATTGAAACTTTTATGGAATTTAAGCATCACTGATAGGGACCATCATAACCTCTTCACCCAGAGACTCAAAACTGAGGCTATACATTGCCCTGTTACCTAGGCAAGTTGTATGCATGTGGTTCGCTTTCAGATGGGTAAGCCTGGGGGGTTTCGGGGCTACTGTCTATGTGGGGAAAGAGGTTTTTACTTCTAAGGATAGAAGCAGCAGGAGAGCGCCAACACTAAGGGCAGAAAGCAAGGCTTATTTATTTGGCCTACAGCGTGAGACTTCCCTGTGGAGACTACTGGTGGTAGGTCGGTGTGTTCAAAGAAAATTTGAGAGTGACCTCGAGGCTGAACATCATTTCAAAAGTTGCTCTCCTGTAGCTGGAGAATCGTCCAGACCGAGAGCCAAATGCGGACATATGTGAAGCCGACTCAGAGCTGGCCAGCCTGATGGATTAGTCAGGGAACAGTGGAAGACTCTTGAATCCACTGAGGCGGATAGGTGGGGTCTTTGGTGAAGCATTTGATGTGTTATGAAGGCCCGGGTCCTGAAGAAGCCTCCCTCGTGTGTCTGGAACACATAGGGAAATTCTGGGTTGCCATTATGCATGCCGGTGAGCGTAAGTACATCCTCCCAGGAAACGGTGCTAGAGAGGAGAAGAGCTGCTTTTAACAGCCTCCCAGGCTGCCCTACAGATACCTAAGTCACAACGGTCAGCCTCACCCAGGATACCCAGGAAAGCTCCAGCTCTCTGGATTGCCTGTTGGACACTCTGGAAGATGGGGGTGTGGGGGGCGTGGGCCTCTGGTAATCATCCACACCTGTTCTTTAAACATCTTTCCCCCCACCTCCTGCCCAGAGCAGCACATTGGCCCACAGCAAAGAGGCAGAGAGGGGGCCAGGACTGCTTAGGATGGTGGCCTGGCGAATGTCACTCTTAGAGACTCCTCTGTGAGGTCACAACTCTTGTTCTGTCTGGGAGCAGGATTGGCCCTCGGCAAGGCTGGGAAATGGCTGACCTTTGTCTCCGAGGTTCTCCAAGCTCCTTGTGTGTTTTCCCCTAAGCCATCACTCTCTGCTCTCTCGCTCACTCAGACTCCAGGACGCCTCACAGGGCAATTTTGCTGCCAGGACTCCATCCCGGAATCCTAAATGAAACACCTCATGGTGCAAATTGCCTGCACGGTGCCAGCAGCCCCTGTGCAGCCCTGCAGAAGCCCCACACATCAGTCTTCAGACACTGTGGACTCTGAGCTCTCAAGAGTGTCAGTCTGATTCCGCGGCCCACTTCGACTCAGATTCACACCCTCCCAGGACCCCGGATTCTTCGTTGAAGAGTTCCTTGGTGTGCTGCGGTATCCTGGTCCCCTGTGTCTCTCATGAGGAAGGGTGTGGAAATGTCAACGTGAGGCGCTGCCCCAGGCCTGTTGATTCAAGCACCCTCGGGACAGGGGCAAGCCCTGTTTTCACAGACCCGCTGGATGGTTCTGAAGTTAGCTTCCATTTGAGAAACTCTGATATTGGCAATCCCAGCCCATTATCCAGACTCGGGTGCTTGCTCCTGCCCACCATGCATCCCAAGGTTTAGCCTAAATATGGCAGAGATTTTACCAAACCTGTCCACCCTTTCCAGGATTCTATGGTTCTTTTACAAAAGAATAACAAAACCTAGGTTTAAGTGTTGGAGAACCCACTTGATGACTGACGGGTGTTTTAAAAAGGTGGCCTCCAGTTGCAGGTACGTCCCATCCTAATTCCAGCCATAGTGCCAATCTGCTCGGTCCCCAAGGCTCTGTATTGAATTGACTTGATACAGATTCCGGTCACTCCGGCAGAAGGGTGAATCTCCAAAGACCACAGCCTGAAGAAAATCCTTTCATCCCTAAGAACCAATCATTAAAAGGAAACCAGGGAAACGAGGATTTCAGAGAAGGAGTTTAAGGGGAGTGGTTGTGTTCAGTTGTGTGCACTCTGCCTGCCTTTGTGTGCATAGTTGTAACCACTTAGCATGGGCAAAAGAGGACGAGCTCTGCACTGGGGCAGAAAGGCCACATCCCACCAAGGCAGGGCAGTCCTGCCCACTGTTGCTGGGGGAAACAGACACTGTTCGGTTGCTGCTCTTCAGACCCCCAAGACCTAAGAGGGGATTTAAGTGTGACTATACATTTTCCTCCTGGAGAGGCAGAGGGCAAGGAGGCCAGACAGGGCGGGGCTAAGGGGCCCTCAGGAGCCAGCACAGCTGCAAGTGATTAGGTGCTGCCTACGAGGCAGCTGACAGGTAATAGAGCTTGGTAGAGTTACAGCTGGGAGAGCCTCAGAGACCTTTGCCCTGGGAGGTGTTCGGCAAGTCCCGGCTGCTGTATTTTTGACTTGGAGTCTGACAAGGCTGGGGAGGTTTCCACAGTGCATGCAAAATGCTTGCTTACTTCATGCGTCCATCATCACACCTCTGGAGGAGGGGACTGTTTCTATGAGCTTTGTGTTGCATGCTGAAGAAACACAGCTAGGCACAGTCTGTTGTATTCTCGGCTCGAGGAAACGGCACACACACAAAAAAAAAAGCTCCGGGTCCTCCTTTGTACTGGTGCAGTGTGCCCTAGGACATACGTATACGATCCCCAAAGAGTTGAGAGGAATGCCAGCTAAACAGAGTTTGGGTGTCCTCTTAGTGGTTCCGTGTGACCCCAGGAAGGAGGAGAGAGAAACTGCAGAGGCGTTTTGTGGCACTCTCCTCAATGCACGGTTACCTCCAGCCAAGCACGCTTCGCAGAGACACAATCTGCCTGCTGTTATCCCTCGGTTTCCAAGTCCTTGTATGTTACACTGGACCAGCCACCCTTGCTGTTAAATGTCAGTGAAAACCTAATGAATTTAACAGCTCTGACAAGTTTAAATTAGCTCCCACGGAGACGATAATTTGCTTCGAGCTCTCACCTGTTATGGATCACCAGTTCCCAAATGAGAGTACTATGGGCACATTAAAAAAAAAAATTGACTTAAAAAAATGTAACCAATTAGCACATGTTCATTGTAGAGAATCAGAAAATAAAGAAAATCAAAAGAAGGAAAATATAGCATAACTTGTCATCCGTATCTGCCTAGTTACATTTCTGTTATGAAACTGCAAAACGACTCAGAATAAATGGCTCCCCGTGGTGCCTATTAGCATATCCAAGTGCACTTTGGCCTCCAGGCTCACTCAGTACTGGTGGCTTCTTTCAGCTCTTCTCACCCTGCCTCCAACCCCAAACTTCTCCAGCTCAGGGACTTCCCTCCCCCCAGCTTCTCATTCCTATATATTCTGCCATTTCATCGATGCATTCTCTTGGTCCCTGCCCCCCCTCCATCTTCCTCTCTTGGTCCTCCATCACCCCCTGCCATGGCCTGGTCCAGTCTGCTGGCCATGTTCAGTCTGCTACTTTCTTTCCCTGCTCTGGACCCTTCCAGACGCCTCTAGCTGTACTTTCCCCATAGCTCCCCGTAGTTACAATAAGAACCCTCTCTCCTCAACCATACCTTGGATCAATCATGTCCTCACTGTATATAGAAATAACTGGAGAAATGATTCCGATTGGCTATCAGCAATCTCTTCCACAGTGCGTGTTATTTGAAGAGCCTTTGAGGGCAAGAACAGGCTTGCTCTCAAAAACCATGAAGAAGGGTGCTGTGACTTCCACAGGAAAAAAAAAATAGGTAATGCTTTTGATTTTCATGCACTTGAACATTTGACCACCGGTTGGTGGAAAGTTGTAGAACTGTTATGAGTTGGAGCTTGGTTAGAGGAAGTGGGTCACGGGAGCTGGATCTTATAAACCCAACCCACTTTCTCTCTGCAACCAGCTGCCCCCGGCTCCTGCTGCCATGCTTTCTCCGCCATGATGAACTCTATCCCATCTTAAACCACGAGCCAAACAAGCCTCCTTCCTTCTTCTCGCCCGGATTTGATCACGGCAGCGAAAAATGCAACTAAAACAACCATCTCACGGAGTGAAATTCTCTCTGTGGTCCTCTAATTTTTCTCTAGTAGTTTGAAGATTCTTGGTTACTCGGCTCTCTGCCACTGTCACAAAACACCCAAGACAATCGCTTACTAGAGGAGAGGTTTGGGGGTACCCCTGAAGAGTTTTCAGTCCCCCATGGTCTGGCCCAGAGGCCTTGGACCAGTGGCAGCACAGTACATCATGTGGGAGCACATGACAGAGAAAGACTGTTCACCATGGCAACCAGGATGCACAGAGGGAAGAGGTGCAAGTCTCAACACTCCCTTCAAGAGCGCCCCACAATGCTCTAACTTCCTCACATTGGGCCGCACCTCTCCAAGGCTCCACCACCTTTTACTAGTACTGTAGATAGAGGACACCAGAGACTTGAGTGACTTTAATCCAAACAGCAGCAGTGCTCACAGAGTTCATTGCCAATAATCTTATGTACTTTTTTCCGTGTTGACTTTCTGGGTAAATAAAAAAATTTAACCACCTTTTCCTGCCTTCAGTTTATATGGAAGAAAAGACGCCATCAATTGCTTTCCTGTGAATGGTAATCACAGCATACAGAGGGAAATCCCACATCACTGATAGGCAGGGACACCATAACTCTGGAAGCATTCCTTTGGTACTGGAGCACTAACATGTACAAGAATTATCACTGCCACAAAGTTTCTGTGGCCGCCATTCCTCATGATAGAATTTCTGGGGCTGAGGCTCTTCCTACCTCTCAGTTTGTAACTGTACCTGCACCTTTTCTCCAGGACGGCTGTCACAAGCTCCCCAGCCATGAGGCATGTGCATTTGTCCTCAGCCAAGCATCTTTGAAGTATCGTAGATGTGACCTCAGCGTAAAATGGGTTATAAGCGAGATGGCTTTATTAACTTGTGTTCTGTGCTTCTTCTGAGCATAAACTGGTGGCTGCAGGTAGATCAGGTGGATGCATTTTCCAATTGCAAGGAGAATCTTTGCTGTCCGTGCGTCTTCCTGTCACTTAAATAAGAACCCCCTGGCCCTGATTTATGGATGGTGCGTGTGCTTTAGAAAGTTCCCAGACTCCTTTCAGTCTGGCTTCTGCTCACCTTCAGGCAACTGTTGGATGCTGGTTCTTCTTGCAGGAGTCTGAGCTCCTGTAGGACCCCAGTGGACTGCTAGAAGAACACAGATAGAACCTGGGAAGCAGATGTGGCCAGCTGAGCCCATGAGACCAGTACCGGGGTTGTATTAGTTCTCCAGAAAACTATAAACAGGATATAGACAGATAGATGGGATTTATTATAGGAATTGATTCATGAGTATACGAGACCATAAATCCCATGATCTTCAAACTGGGAAACAGGGACAGATGACGGCTCAATTCAGCCTACACCAGCCGACTGAGAACTTGGAGACCCAGTGGAATAAGAAGACCGTACAGCTGCCACTAGTCTGAGAGCGCAAAGACAAAAGAACCAGGAGCTTTGTTGTCTGAGGGCTTCTGGGGGGAAGAGAGTCCTCCTAGCCTCATCATTTTCCATCTCTGCCATTCCCGCAGATCCTGAATGCAGTCAGTCACTCAAACATCAATCTCTTTTAGACGCACCCACACCCCTCAAGCCATTGTTCCTCCCAGAATCTCTACCCCAGCTGCCTCCCTGTCCACCTGTCCTTCCATTTCATAAGTCCAAAGGGCAAAAACCCTCCCCAGGGCACACCCTGTATATCTGTCCCACCGTTTAGAGGAGAAGGAACGGCCATACCCTTCTTTGTCCCTCTAATCCAGATTCGGAAGGGGGCAGTGACATCAGCTGCTCCTTCCAGTTTGTCGTCTCCACAGCTTTCTGAGCCCCACAAAGCTGTGAATTCTGGATTTACACTTTGGAGTTTCTTTTCATTCTGCACACGTTCCAGGGAAAGCTATCCCTGGAGTAAATATAAAGGGAGAACCCTTTTTCTAGGCAAGCTTTGTGAGAACACTGACTTTATAAAAAAGCCATCCAAAGGATTTCTGTAAAAATCTGGTTTCTTTCATATACTGGGCAGTAGAAAAAGTTTCTAATTGAACACGTTTAAAACCAATATTTTATTACTAAGCTTTTAGACTCCATTTCTACTTTTAATTTAAATGATATCACTGTGCTATAATAAGTCAAATGTTAATGGCTGTAAACTCAGATTTGGCATTCATACGTGTCTGGCACTGGTAGCTATTTAAAAACCTGCCTTTCCTGCCAATGTTTTATCATATTTGCTTTCAACATGACATTCAACCTTAATTACCCTCCTCTGTGGTCCTCATCCCATCTCTTTCATTTTCTCCTTCATTGAATAAAATCCGCTGAGGGATCGCTATGCTCAGTGGTTGGAGGAAATTGTTTGATTCATTTGAAAGACACAGGAAATTGGGGTGGAGTATAGAGAATGAACCACGAGAAACTCAAAACTCTGATCTTTGGACCCTGAGACCCTAGAAACTGTTCATCCGCAGGATGCTCTAACCCCGTCACTGTCGTGTTTCCTTGGCTCCACGTAGGGCGGGACTACTGTTCAGTATGGAGCCTTGAGGAAAGCCACAGGCCCCCTGACCTGGAGTCCCGGAGACATTCTTTGAGTAGAATGAGTTCCCTCTTGAAAAGCAAGCTCCTCCCGGCACCTTAAGAACCGACCAGTGTGACATACAGTTTGGTAGTACATTTTTCCCCAGAAAGGGAGGGGACCCTCTCTTGATACTGTGCAGCCGCACAGCTTATAAAGCCATCACGTGACTTCATCTCTGGCCTGAGAACAGAACGTGACACAGAGCAGGACACACCAACCAGCCAGGGCTAAGTCAGGGAGGGAGGGATGGGAAGCCCGGGGACGCCTGAAGCTGCCTGCAGAACCCCACCCTGCTAAGAGTGCAATCACTTCCCACGAGTTAACAGTGTC
Organism: Alexandromys fortis; assembly: GCF_014885135.2. Taxonomy (NCBI): domain Eukaryota; kingdom Metazoa; phylum Chordata; class Mammalia; order Rodentia; family Cricetidae; genus Alexandromys; species Alexandromys fortis. The sequence goes on along the minus strand of NW_026067949.1, from coordinate 29,398,029 downwards.
TTGAACAAACACTGGAGAGACTGGCGTACAGGCAAGCACCCCATGCTGGTGCTACAGATGTCAGGAATCCTTCATCTGGCTCATAAATAGTTGCTGGGCCTCCAAGGGGTGGGGATTCTTCTCATGTCTTCGTTGGTTTTGAGTGTGTGTGTGTGTGTGTGTGTGTGTGTGTGTCTGTGTCTGTGTGTGTGCTTAATGGCACCTGAATAACACCAGAAAGCTAGAGGGACGTTCCTTTTCAGAACTGTAAAATTTCCCTGGCTTTTGGACGACTCATTTGGTGTCCACACAGGGTGTGAAATAGCTGGGGACGGGCTAGGTCCTGTCAATGCTGTGGTTGGAGGGGCTTGGGCACTGACTAGCAATGTGCAGCATTGTAAGGTCAAGTGTTTCGTGTGATGACACGGGTTGCCAGAGAACATGTGCTTTGCTACTTATGTCACCTAGGATGGTCCAATCGGTCAATCACTTTTGGACATTACAATAGGTACACATATGTTTGAATTTTAACATCTTCATATTAAACTGCATTTTCTAAACACTAGGATAGTGGTTCTCAACCTTCTTAATGCTGTGTGTGACCCTTTAATACAGTTCCTCATCTTGTGGTGACATCCAACCATATAATTATTTTCATTGCTACTCCATAACTGTAATTTTGCCATTGTTAAGAATCGCAATGTGAATATCTGTGCTTTCTGACGGTCTTAGGAGACCCCTGTGAAAATGTCATTCCATCCCCTCCGAAGGGGCTGCAACCCACAGGTTGAGAACGGCTGCACTGGGACTACCTGTCACTAAAAGGCACTTTGTGAATCCTCCTGCAGGGTGGACTTCGAAGAATAAACATTCACCTTTTCTATTAAAAAAAAATTCTACTTTGATAACAGGCAATATTATTCATAAAATGCAGAAGTCAACAATGTCCTTAATAAATTCCTTGAATTGTTTTCCGTATAACAATGTTTTTGTTACAGTTTGTATTTAATATTTTTCAAGAACGTTTGTAAAGAACAAAGATTTCACAGAGCAGCCCTTAAACAATCTGTGCAGTAATTAGCAGCAGTAATTCCATCGTTCCCAAAGCCTGGGCACAGATCCCGGAGCCCCCGCCCATCCTGAGCTCTGCTCCCATCATGCCTGCTCCTGTCTGTGTCTCTCCAGCTACAGACTTCTGTAAAGTAAGGGCTGAAAATGCAGGCAGGTCCCATCTCAGGCCAGATCTTCCTTACCCGTATGTGGTTAATCTGCTATCACATGGGTGACCCCAGTGCTGGTGAGATGCTGTCAGGCTCCATTCCATCCCCGGTGGAGAATTCAGTTATATGCTGAGACTGCCTCTGAGCTCAGGTCCGAGTCTCCGATGCTGCAGACTGCAAAGACCTGGGAGAGCGGTGAAGGAGGGGTCATCCGTCTCAGAATACTCTCACAGAAGGGCTTTGTCCTTACCAAGGTTAGACTGAATAACTGGGAATTAGGAATTCCTGTCACATACGTTGTATTTTCAGAGACAAACGGGGGCCCAGAGAAGTGACATAATTGATACCGATATCCACAGCTCTTTAAACACTTTGACCTTTGCCCTGTAGCGTGTACTTGCTCCACAGACACTTGCTGAGGACCTCCTACGAGCCAGGTACTTATCCGGTACCTCTGAGAAGGGAGCTCAGGCCTGGCTGTGTGAGGTTTTCCATTTGGCATGGACGGCTATCTGGAACGACAGGCCAGTGCTCCTGGTTTGGCCTGCTGCTTCTTCACCTGCCGTGGGCGGGCTGTTTCTCTTCTTCTCTGGTCTAAATTCAAATTGATACTTGTGTTTCCATCAAGGCCGTTTCCCATCTCGATGGTTACAGGGGACCATATATCACCCCTTGACACGGCCCCCTTTACAACAGTGGCAGCCTCTCTCGGCTCTTGGATGTAGAGCAGCTTGCATAAGGATGCATAAGGATGCAGGCGTTGACTCTGGCCATTGTATAGATAAGGGGACCTTTCAAATTACAGCCTTCTAAGTGGTGGCAGAGGACCCTGCATGAGCATCAAATTGATCATGAAAGGAAAAGGACTCATAATGGCAACGCGGACGAAGAAGCATAGGTTGAAGGGGTAGCGTAGTTGTTTGTAGTTGGTTTTGTTTTCTTTGGTTGCCTAAACAGGGTGATGCCAAAGCTGTATGCATATTTAGCTGCATTTCTGACTCAGCTGAGACCTTGATCCTTGCTTTCCTCCTCCTTTCATCCCTTCTGTTACTTCGTGTTTCCCTTCTGTGTATTTGGGTCTCTCTAAGACTTCTTAAATCCCTGTTGGAACAAGACCAAATGCGGATTAGTCAAGGCATCCGCCAACTTCTCTCTGAGCTGGCTGCCTTTTCTGCCCGCCTGCTTATGGGTCTGTCACAGACTACCAGCTTCATCTGAATGGCTCTCCTGGTCCCTGCTCCTGGCTGGCGCACTGTAGAGGCGACCTCATCTTAGTTCTCTGTTCCTCCATCACAGAGAGTGCCCGTTCCTCTCTTATCCCTCTAACTACTTTGGGCCTCTTTGCCATAATAGCTTCTCCCTGGCCCAAGCTGCTAATTACAGCATGAGTCTTGACATTCCTGCTTTTCTGTCTTAGAGAGGTCTCACTTACTGTCAGAAATGACACGCCCCTGGAGGATAAGGATGATTTGTTGCTTAATGTCACAAAGGGCTTTACACATAATTGAAGCTCAGTGACAGTGGCTTGGCATGAGAACAGAAGGTATCTGATAGTGGTGATTTATATTGTCCTCCTAAAAGGTTTTGGAGAAAGCATTTTAAGAAGTCAACTGGGTGGTGTTTTTTTTTTTCCATGTATGTGTGTGGTTTGCCTCCATGGATGTCAGTGTGTCGTGTACATCCTGGTCTTAAGAAGAGGGGATACAATCCTCTGGGACTGTAGTTGTAGACAGTTGTAAGCTGCCATGTGGTGCTGGGAATCATACATTGGTCCTCTGAAGGATCAGCCAGGGCTCCTAACTGATGAGCCATCTCTCCACCCACCAAAACCTATACATTTTGGGAAATGCACAATTATTCTGGGCAACAAACTCTATACTTGTGTAAGTCTGTGAAACGAACATGAACAAGACTCGAACTCAAATGTTGTGTTGTTGTTATTAACTTCAACGAAACAAACTTTGCAGGTAGTAATGTAAATTCTGATTTTTTTGCATATGTTTTCTAAAATCTACATGATGTCTTGATTTTGACACAGGCTCATCTACTGAATAGTTCACAGCTAGTAGCTCTATTCTAGGCGGAGTGGTCATCTGGGGTCAGAGCAGGGGAAGTATGTTGTTAGGGTTGTGTTTGGGAGGTGATGTCTGGTCCTTAGCATTTCCCTCTCACCCATCCTGTACCTCTGCTTCCTTGCTGCCAGTAGGTGAATAAATCTCTTCCACCAACATTTCTGCCCCCTACCCACCCCGCCTCTCTGCTCTGTGATATTCTGACTAAACACAGGCTGAGTGACTATGGACTGAAACATTTGAAACCATGGATCAAGACCCTTCTTCCCTTTAGGTTGCTTTTCTCAGGTATTCATCCATGACCTAAAGTCTGACTACCACAGTTAAAACCAGAGGAGTGAAGTGTTGCTGGGAGTTAGCCTGAACTGGTGACTCTTAGGAGTTTATAACTGCTTGTGAGAGGATTAGAGAGATGTGAGCTAGAGAATTCTGTGAGCAGTTTAATGGTGAGAGTTTAGAAGACCAACATGTTGATAAAAATGTATATGTTTAAAACTAAGCTCATGAGAGTTGAGATGGGAAAGGAAGACTCAGGACCTGGATGTTGGACTCTGGCAAAGGACTTCTTTATATTTTTGCTGTGCCCTGAGACTTTAAGTGATGCTAAGTTTAAAGACAACCAAGTAATTATTCTGGCAGAGAGGAGACTGCAAGGCACTTCAGCATTTAGGCTGTGGTATGGTCATTGATGGCTTCTTTTAGTCAGGTTTACAGTGGGAATATGGAAGCCAAAAGCAGACTGTAAAGACTTGGAAAACTTGAGAGACTTTAAAAGTTTTGGCCTGAACAGACTGTGTGAAGCTGACCCTAAGAATGGTGTGGCTTCTGGAGCTGTGAGTGCCATTGAAACAAGCCACTACTTTACCAGTCAGGGTTGGAAACTAGGCAGGCAGTTCCCGAGAGGGAAAGGCTACCAGTAAGTTGTGAGGGTGGATCGCAGCTGCACTGGAGATGATGCAGCAGTGCTGGAGATGTTACACGTGTAGAAAACATGCTGAGGGAAGTCATAGGCAACCAGTTCACCAAGTCAGGGGAGACGCTATGTAGGGCAGTGCCATAGGGCAGTGCCATAGGGGCAGGGCTACCAAAGGCCACTGGGGCCCACGTTACACCACCTGAGAGACTGAGGCATTCCCTCAGGCAATGAAGTATTCAGGCAGCTTTGTGTTTCTCTGTATGTTTCCTTAGAAGTCAAGGAAGCACGGAAACTTGACAGGACGATTGGTCTTAGACATTAATCTTGTGTACCCTGTATGGCTTGCAAACATCACTGTATCTTGGCAACTACAACTGTACTGGTCCTGGCAATTGCTTTATATTATTTCTGATAAAGGTATAAAAAGCTGATTCCTCTCAAATAAATTGTCACAGCTTCGGTTGTGCTATGGTCCCTCCAACCTGGCCTGGTTCCATTCCCTGCAGCCATAGCAGGTGCCCTTGACCTGGTAAGTAGGAGCAGGTGCCACTCTTGGGCATTTCATCCTACAGCAAAGACACTTGCTCAACCGTGTTCATTGTGGCTTTATTCATAACAGTCAGGAACTAGGAGCAACCTGCATGCCCCTCAACATGTTAAGTAAATGATAATCAAACTACAATCCATAGACCCAGAAAGGGCCATCTCTTGTAGCCATCAAGTCTTCCAGTGGCAGGACTGGGCTCAGTTTCCAAGGGAATCCCATGGAAATCCCCAAACAACCCAGACTGTTGCTGAGACAAAGGGTTGTTCTCCACAAACTGACGACACGGCCTGTTGCCAAGGACAACAACGGCACAACTTATTGAACATGGAGAAGGCAAGCTGGTGCCTACAAGGAGTCTTCACTCCTATACTCTTGTCTCTTTGGTGTGGGAAGGTGCTCTTCAGGCTGACAAAGGAAAAACATGGACATCCACACGGCCACAAAACCTTTGACTTACAGTCTGTACTGCCTATAAAATACACTAGGGTAATGGTGGCACAGGACTTGTGGAAGTAGCCAACCAATGTCTGATTTGACTTAAGACTCACTCCATAAGAAGGAACCCAAAAGGTGACATGCTTGGGTAACCAAGAATCAGGGACTAGATAGCTCAGAGGCCTGTAGAAAAACCAAACACACTACTGGTAGATTCTTGGTTGTACATTTAGAGGACCTTGTTATCAGAGTGCTCTTGATCCCTTTTGACTTCTACAGTCTTTCTGCCTCCTCTAACACAGGATTTCCTGAGTTCCTAGCAGAGGGATTTTATGGATACCTCCAATTCATTCTCTCTCCGCATAATGTCTCTGCATCTGTTCCCTCTGCTGCCACAGAAAGCCTTTCTGATGATGACTGGATAAGACACCGATCTATGAGTATAGACTAACATTAGGAATATTTACATAAATACATGCATATATCTTCAAGATATATTTTATGAGAAATGAATCTATTTTCAATAAAACTAAATTAAATTTTAAAAAAGTATTTAGGAAAAACAAAATCAATTAAAGAAACAAACAAAAACTCCTCAGGATAAAACCGCCATATGTAGTAGAAGTGACTATTTCTGAGTGTCCTTGTACATTGATTAACAAACCAGAACACTGCAGTGTGTCCCAGTTCTTTCATTAAAAGCATATTACTACATATCTAACACATCTACTTCCAAAAATTCCAAGAAAAGTTCATTATTATGGCAACATATGCTAGACATTTTCTAAGTGTTCTAAACATTTTTATAATTATTAACATGCTAGTCTCTAGAAATTTAGGAGACAGGTAATTTTTGTCATCATTTTACAGATAATATAGATAAACCCATTTTGCCAGTGAGACAGGTAACACACAGAGGTTCAACGGGATGCCCAAGGCCATACTCCTCAAGGCTGATAGCAGGAATTTAAGCTGAAGCCATCAAAGACCTGGCCTCCTGCTATGAAAAAGAGAGCATTCTATGTTGCCCCTTTATTATGTGTGCATGCCTTTTTAGACAACATTTCATTAAGTATTCCTCCAGTGACAGCTTTAGGTGAGAAGAATTAATTTTGAACTGATTAAACCAGCCGATGTGGTTTTAAGACCATGTAAACAAGGAAACTTGTTTCCTGATGTGCTCGGGTCACAGTGACAAGCATTAGCCAAATGCACTCTGAAATATTAGTGAGTAGAAATAGCAGGGGCATGAATGGATCTTGTGGGGCTTATGACACGGGAAGAAATAATGCCCTGGAAAATTTATCAATTGCAGTAAGGATAGGATATTTGTCATTGTTAAAAAAAAAACAATACTTTAAGAAATACACATCTTACAGTCTGAAGAAATAAGCTGCAGATCTAGATAGATCATTCTCCTGCTCCAGAACCTTCCATAGTTTTCTATGGCTAGCTCCATGAGTTCCACCCTGCTGTGCTACCCACAGGGCTCCACATGACCTCATCCCTCGCTCTCCTTTCTGAGGGTGCTCAGCATGCTGGGGCCTTCATGTGCTCTGTCTTTTCCAGTTGGGCTATCCAACTTCGCTCTTCCAGCATGGCTTCCTTGTAGACCTTCCTCGGTTCCTCAGCAGTTCAGGAATCCCCACTGTTTACTGTCGTTCTCCGCCATTCTTCTCTTTCCCAAGGTTCATTACACGTGAAATGAAATAGCCACTTGTCTACTTCTCTGTGCAGTGTCCAGTCTCCCTCATGGGATGGCAAGCGCTCTGTGACTGGAATTAAAGCCCGACTCAGCCCAGGACACGGTAGATGCTCCATGTATGATCACTGAGCGTATTAAACAATATAAATCATATGATAATTGAACCTTGCTTGTCTCAGTGCGGTCCCTGTGTTTAGGAAGAGCCAGGAGTTACAGCACAGCGGAATTTATGCATGCAGTGAAGGCATACATAAAACATATCCCCCTGCCCAAAGAAACTGACCAGAATGTGACCGAATGAGGACTTGGGTGCAATGTCTGGGCCAGGGACTGCCTTTTCTTCTAGCTGGGGAAAAGAACGATTTTATCCTGTAGCCCCCACCCGCAGAACCTGCAAAAAATTGCTGTGCCTGTGTCCTGGTGTGCGTACGGCGGGTTAATCTGCTCTGCTCTTCTAGGCGATCCACTGAGTTGAAGCCAGCACACTAAACGAGCCACAGCTGTGGATCTCTTTAAATGATTGCATGTCGAATTTTACTTCGCCTCCTGCTTATCTTTAGAATTCTGGTGTCTTTCTTAGCATTTCAAGTTCAATGAGGGACTTTGGGACATGATGTCCAGCATCTGCAGCCTGAGACATCTAAAAGTAAACCTAAAGAAGCAAATCATTCCCAAAATTCTCATCTTCAACTGGTGTTTAGACTCTGGGAGTTAACATAAATGCCTGATGTACTGGAAAAAGGTTGATTTTCTTATTGATGAAAGTTTTTAGATTTGAAGATCCTATCTTTACAAAGTAGCACTTTTAATTTTGAAACCGATTTTGATGGATCCATTCTGAAACACAGATATGTCCAAACTAGGCATGACCATTCAGAAAGTAGCCACCTACCCTGAGTATGAACTTCTACCCTGTGCTCTAAAAGGCAAAAAAAAAAAAAAAAGAAAAAAAGAAAAAGAAAAAAAAAGACTCAGACAGTCTCTACTCTCAACGACGTTACAGCTACTGTGAGAGGCACAAGGCATCAATATTTTCAAAATCCTAACTCAAGGAAGAAAGAAGTAAGCCTTGTTAAGAGATGGGGTTGCAGTCATACGCATCCCAGATATATTTTATGTATCTCCTACAGCCCCAGATAAGATAAAGGCTCTTTCAGTGATCAACAGCTTGAAAGATTCTGAAAGGAGGCAAGATTTGAAAATGGTTGTAAACCCTGTTCGGTTTGGTTTTGTTAGACTATTCCTTTTATTTATTATAAAGAAATAAATGTAGGTAGACAGTACAGATAAGTGGAAAGGATCCATCAAAGCCCTGAAAGCGCCTCAGAGAGATAACCACTAGAGACAACCCTCCTCCATGTGGATATATGAGGCTGTCCTCCAAAACCAGCATCTGCTACTGCATCTACCGATTTTCTCATCTAATAATTAGCCCTGGGCACTCGCAAGTCAAGGCTTGTTTGTTGTTGCTAGGGAATGACTGGGAGGGAAAAGCCTGAATCTAAGCTGTGGAAGTTGTGAGAAGAAGGACTCAGGCTATGCAGGGGAGTCACACTATGAGAATGTCACTCTTACTGTGTGCACAGAACCAGCTTTGTGATCCTCTCCCCGGCATCTGAAGATGCATGCTTTATTTCAAGAGCACGGCAGAGCATGGAGTCTTTCTGTGGATGACCTACCCGATGAAGTCCACCCTAAGACCCCTCAGATACTCAGGAAGGAGAAGCTTATCAAGAAATAGCATGTCTCTGCCTAAGGGAGCATGGTTGTGGTTCTTGCTGGGAGTGGCCCTGCCTTCTGATTTGCTGCCAGCTAGAGAGAAACACGGCATGTGGGCTGTACATTTTTATCCAGAACAGCACCACCAATTAGATGGTAAAAGCCTGCAATTTTCTGAATGCTTATAATTTAGGTGGGTGTGCTGGAGACAGAGACCACTGGGAAGCTAACACTGACCTTGGGATAGGCCCAGGGCAAGGTGCAGAGCCTGGCTGTCTTTCTCCAGATCAGAAAAAGTTTTCCAGAGCTCAGTGCACAAGTCTTGGTTCATGAATATGAAAGACTATTATAAAATGTCGATCTTTAAGGCAAAAATTTTGCCTGTGTGACCGATTCCAAGAATTGCTGGAGGACTCAAGGTCATGATGTTACCTGTTATACAAAAATAAAAACACTCACCCAATGCAGATGGATAAAAACCTGCCCCCCCTCCCCCCGTCCCCTGCTTCCCACTTACTGATTTCCATTCAGGCCCTTCAGCTTCATGGACTGAACACCAAGCCTTCCCCAGCTCTCTGTGCTGAGATTCTAACCCAGGGTGAGGGTGTTGAGGGGCCATGTTTAGAAAAGTGGTTGGGTCAGTAGGATGGAGTTCTTATGAGCAGGATTATTGCCTTAAAGAACTGTCCCCAGAGGGCTTGCTTTCTCCCACCACGCGAAGGTACAACAAAGAATTATCAGTCTGCATGCTTGAAGAAGGATCCCAGTTGTGCAGGAGCCTCGATCTTGAACTCCCAGCCTCCAGACCGCTGAGGAATCAATGCCTGGTGCTTATAAACCAGCTGTCATTGGTACTTCATTATGGCAGACCAAGAAGACTTAAGACAAGGCTTGATGAGTGTGTCCTGCACTCTGACCCCACTTCCCAGTGTGCAAGGGGAGGGTGGGTGGGATCATTCAACATGGACATGTGTGTGAGTAGATAGCACAGTCATGGGAAGTGTAGGCTCTGAGGCGTACTTGCGTACACCAGCGTGGGTGTGAATTGTGGCTTCGATATGAACTAACCACGTGGCCATGAACAACTTATTTCCATTAGTTTCTCTACTTGTAAAGGGGGACAGGAGATGACATCCACCTGTTAGGGGGGCTTCAAAGACATAATACTTATAAAACACTTTGTTCTTAGATGTTCATAGCATTTAATAAACACTCAGAGATATTCATAACATTTAATAACCACTCCATAATAACTTTAAATACCATTTCAAGAAATAGAATTATTACTGAATTGGAGGGTTCCTAAATAATGAGACTGATTTTTTTTTTTCAAAAACATACTGGCCACTGTAGCCTCAGTTGCTCTCAAAATGTAACCTCCCATACCGAAATGTCCCCACCCTCTTTCTCTAGGTCAGTGGTTCTCAACCTTCTGAATTCTGCGACCCCTGAATACAGTTCTTCATGTTGTGGTGACCCCAATCATAAAATTATTTTGTTGCTACTTCATAACTGTAACTTTTCCATTGTTATGAATATTAATGTAAATATCTAATATGCAGGATATCTAATATTCGACCCCTGTGAAAGGCTCATTTGACCCCAAAGGGGTCGCCATCCACAAGCCACTTTCTCCCACCATTCATCACATGACAGGAGAAAGCACCAATGAAATTCCTACCCTGGCTCTAAACTCAGATTGTTCCCCGCTCCAGTCTTGCCAAGTGTTGCGTCTGCGCAGACAAGCAGCCGTTGTAGGATGTCTGAGTGGCAAAGATGGGGACGGAGCATAGTGGAAATGAGCCCCGCAGGAGGAGTCGATGAGGAGCAGGACCCCCGAGCTTCCTGGACCTCTGAAGAGCACATGGCTGCCTCCCCAGAGCTTGTCTGAAATAGCTGGTGTCCAGGAGTTTCCATTGCCCTCTCTCTTTGCTAGAATTTTGAGGTGTTATTTAAACACTGGCTGTGACATCTATTCTGGTTTTGCCAAATGACATAAACCATCAAATCTGCCACCTTCATTTTTATGAGCGACTGTGCTAAATATTTTTCCCATGCCTTCATGTCTGGATACACCTATCTTTCAAGTCAAGAATATGATCTCTCTACTATGACTAAGAGGCCCCAACTCAATCAGAGTATCACATGTCATTGCACAGGCCAGAATGGACTCCAGTGGCTTTTGAGTGGGTGGGGGCATCGTATCGCAGACAACCTTGGGAGAATTTACATTAGGTATGATGCTGCAGGCCTAAGCAGGTTTTTAGTGCTCACCAGAGTCTGCAAAAACATTTACTAGTTCATAAAAGTCTTACTGAAGGTTTTCCGTGTGAGCCAGAGTAGAAAACATTGCAAATGTGCATTTTGGATATTTCATATAGTCTGATACAGTAGTTACAAGCATTGCTTCTGAAGGTGACTTCCCGGGTTCAAATCCTGGGTCTGCAACTTGCTATCTGTATGATGTTGGAAAACTTGCGTTCTTGAGTTTCTCTATTAAATAAGTACAATAGTAAAACATTTTAGGGCCAACAAAGTATAAAGCAAATTATTGTTATAACACCTTTAGGTCAACAATTGGATCACGGTAACTCTTGAGTTGATGTGAGCTATGAATATAATGGTCATTTTAAAAGCCTGGTCAATTGCCTATTAGAAGCCACATGCATAATTCTATTTAAGCATCCAAAAAGATATTAACATCTTTTTAATTCCAAGATTAGTTTAGGATCAGTAAAAATTAAAATAGTGCTTCTAACATTTTTCACGTCTGTAGACATACCATAAAGAATGATTTTTAAAATATAGACTCCACAAAAATACTTTATTAAGTAAAAATAGCATAAGATATTCTCTTCTGACCTGGTACAATGAGGGAGGGGAGCTGGATTCTCGGCTCTGCTCAATTCTGGATTTATGGGATTCTCTGTGTGGCCCACAGAACCGTCCACCAACCAAGTGGCTCATTTGCTGCTTAACAGCTGTGAGTCTGCAGGGCCCAGGTCTGCCGGCTTACATCAGGGCATCGTCAGTGCATAGTCTACATTTCTAGGCTTCATCTGGATCCAGGTATTTCTGCATGGAGCTACATGTCTCTCCTCTTCTCCTGCAAGTTTATAGCAAGCATGATTTCAGTTACTGACTCTGAAACACTCATGTATTTCTAACTCAAGCCCAGGAATGTTAAGCTTCTAACCATCTTCTACTTAGCATGTCTTCTTGGATGCCCCCAAAGATATTTATGAAACTTTGTCTTAAAGGGAACCCTCGATCTTTCTAAACCTGGTCATTAGCTTGCCTCCCTAACCAGACGCTCTTCTGCAGGGTCTCTAGGTTTGAATGGGTTGCTCGCTATCTCCTGGCCCCAGTCATGACATTCAGCTCGACCTTGACACCTACTTCTCCTTCACCTTGCACCCAACCCTTCACCACGTCTTACTGGTTCCGTAAGCCACCGTGTAGAATCATTCACTTCTATGTCTCTCTCCAGGCCTCAGCACCAGCATTTGAACATGGCGTGGAAAGAAAGCAGAGGGCTTTAAAGTGATGCTTATTTTAATAGCATCGACTTTGTCTGCAGCAAGTGTCCCTTTGTGAGATAGCCTTGTATGGGGGGGGGAGGGAGAGAGGGAGAGGGAGAGGGGGAGGGAGAGGGAGAGAGATTGTTTTTCCTCTTGGCTTTTATGTTTTCTGAACAAATTCTTGGAAAATAAGAATTCTAGAGGAATCGCTCCAGAAAATATGAGTGGGAAGTTTCAACATCGTGGCAAGTTGTGCTGACAGGGAACTCTAGCCAGATGGGTGGGGGGTGGGTGCAGGCAGAGGGACACATAAAATCACTACTGGTAAGAGATGCAAAATCAGCAAAACACACTGAATCCCTTTGCGAAGTTTTTCCAAGAATAGATCATCCCCCAATGCAGGGCAGGGTGAACTGTGGAGCTCTGCTGACATCTAGTGCACAGACAAAGAATCTCGTCGAAACAAAGTGTCCCAGGTTTATGGATCACTGCAAGGAAGGGAAACCAAAGCATTGGAAATCCTATGTAGTATCGCCTTTCTTTTTGCGTAGTAACCCGAAGAGGAAATGAGAGAAACTGGCCTACTGCCTTTCATACATGGAGAAATTGAGGCTTAGAGAAAGAGATGTTTTAGCATTCTCAAAATGACATGCATAGTGCATGGGGTACTTCTCAAATACTCGAAGAGCTGGCTTGGAAGAAGAAGGATTTCTTTTTGCTCACACGACAGAAAAACCACGATAGCATCACAGCTCACAGCTGGGGCAGAGGGCACATGGGCATCTGGTTACAACACCTGAGCAGTGTGGCAAAGAGAAAGAATTCAGCCATAATTACAGTCGGAAGCCATAAGCCCGGTCCCTGTCATCTTCTTCCTTCAACAGGGCCCCACCTCTTAAGTCTCCCCAAATCTCCCAAAACAGCACTGCCATCTGGGAGCTAAGTGTTCAAATATATGATCACATGGGGTGGGGCAGGGGTGGGGTGGGCTCCCATAACACCTAATAAATGTAGAACCAGTTTAAAAACAAAACTTTGATCATCTTATACCTGGCTTTCCTCCAATCCCCTCCACTCTACATGAATAGGTCTGCCCTTCCAGCTTCAAAGAAAGACATCCTTGCTGGGCTGGTGGGTGTCACAGTCTTTTTCACTTGGGAGCAAGGTATCATCTTAGCTGTATGGAAGCAGGTTGAGTCTCCTCTTTGGAAACACTGCTAACCTGGCCTCGAAAACCACAAATTAGACACATCTTGTTCTTTAGGGGCTTAAAACATAGTTAGATGCCTGGGGCAGGTGGGAGAGCTGGCTCTGAGGTCGTAAGACTGAGAGAGAGCTGCCTCTGTTCCCAGCCATCTGCAACACTCAAGAGAGCAGGCCCTGCACTTCACCTGGGCAGCTCAGTAGAGCCAATCTTGTTGGGGGAGGTGTTGGTGAGTTGTGAGCTGTCCTCATGACTCATCTGTCAAGTGGAGGCTTGAGCAAGGAGGAGGGGAATGCACGCCCCCATCAATGCCTGGCACTGAGGTCATAAAGTCAGGAGAGCTGGCCCTGCCCCTCAACAGCTGCAGCTCTTGGGAGAGTGGTCCCTACGGCAACCTGGACAACACAGTAGAACTGGCCCTGAAGGTGCCGGTTTGGGGGAAGCAGACCTGAGGAAGGGAAAGCAGGAGAACTGGCCCCGCCCCCTTGCTCATGGCTGCAAGGAGTGAACTAGCCAGAGAAATGCAGGAGAGACCACCCTGGTGGTGAAGACAGGGGAGAGCTGGCAGGCGGTTACCCAGGCCCATAGCCAGGGTTAGAGTTGGCCCACCCCAACATCCATCCCATCTGTGATCTGCTGGAGCATGGGAAGTGACCTGCAGACCCAAAGCTGCAGTATCTCCACGACATAGGACAGGATAATCAAGAGGAGTTCCAGTGAGGGCTTATGTATATGGGTGTGCACAGTAAAAATATATTTCCACCCTCAGAGATTATTCATATACAATATGCATCTAAGTTAAAATGGAATCTCAGTAATAAACCTAACCTAAATGACGCGTACATGTATGTGTATGTGAGCATGCTTGTGCACATGTATGTATAGGTGACGAAACCGTTAGAGCACGTGGTACACACAGACCCCTCAGTCATCCTAAGGAAACCGTGCAGTTGCTTCAGCTGCAGCCCATCTGCCGCGTGCATGGCCCACAGTAAGCTTGGCTCTCATGGTCCGTTTGTTTGTTCCATCCTGACACGGCCAACGCTTCCCGTCTTTCCTGCAGAAATGTGCATCTCCTGCCACGTTGTCAACAGCACCGTCATCTTGCTGATCCCTCGAGGTCACACACTTCCAATCATTTATTTCTAACATCGCTTCCCCAAGCCAATCTTTCACACTTTTGTCTATTGTTTTTCCACACGATCCGGCAGATCTCCTGTCTACAGCTGCCACTGTCACCGACTCCGGGGTGCTTCCTGTTTAGAGACTCCCGTTGCTGACTTCCTCTTGGAACGTCTTGTCTCTTCTGTCTTCAGCTCGTTTGCCAGTAGAGCATTCTTCTGCGTGTTTCAACACCTTTCACTCTTTGCTGCCGTGTGTTAACTTAGTTTACCTCACAAGCAAGCACACAGTGCTGGCCTCCGCTGGGTATTGGCCTAAGTGTCTTACAAACTTTTGTGCTTGTTAAAGGCAGGCGCCGTGATTGGCCCAGTTTTGCAGATGAAGAAATGGAGATATATAACTTGCCAGATGGAATGTGCCCAATAAATGTCAGAGATGGATGTCAGAGTCACAGCAGTTTGGCTCCAGAGCCTGTGCACCAATGAGCAATGCAGCTTCGTGACTGTTCCCCATCATCGTGGCTATCACTGTGGTCATCATCCAACTCTACGCTCTTCTCATAAATTGCCACCTAATGTCCCATAGACCCTCAGATGATGACTGCCTTAGGATACAAGAACGACACACCACATCTGAATACATTTGAATCTCAAATACTTTGAGAATTACAAACGATTCTTCTGCTATCATTATGTTAATATGTATAGTTCATATGTAGAGCAGGAGTCCAAATTCTTAATGGACTGCAAATAAATTATAATTTTTTACCAGAATTAAAGACTTTTTTTTCATTTCCCAATATCTGCCCTAATTATATTCTAATTAATTAAAAGCACAGATTGAAGAAGCCTTAATATGTCCCTTAGGTAGGAACGGATAGTGGCTGGAAACGTCAAACAAAACAGAATTACTAGGGGTGATTTCAGCGAACAGCCACTGGCACAGTTCCAAAAGGAGGGGACAAGCTAAGGGACACGAAACGTGCTGCACTATAGCTATTAAACTGCAGAAAGTAAAGAAAAGACTTTTCAGAAAGATGCTGTTCACTTAGCATCTGAAATGGCTTAATAGAGAAAAATAAAAGTATACCATAGAGGGTATTTTATTGAATCTCTTCAAAATAATTCAATTACGGACCTGTACAGTGGGCACAGACAGTGGTTATTCAGTTAGGAAAATGGAGGCTTTTAAATTTGTTTTCATTTTGAGTCCCAAGGGAGGACATTAATCCCTTCACATTTTTCCCCTTGGGAGAATTGAAGCAAAGAATTTAATCCCATTACAACCCAAACTTAATATCAGCATGGCTTCCCCTATTGGATCAATGAGACCTACATCAGAGTTATGGCCCACAGATGAGCTGGTGACATGAGATCGAAGCATGGTGGGGACAGCATAGCATAGTCCAATTCTCTTGGTCAGAATTCGTGCAAGGTTTAAATAACGATGAGGTCTGATGGGACCACCTCAGGATTCTGAGCACAGTGGCAGCGAGCCTGATGTCTGGTCCATAGTTCTGCTCCTGGCTGGAGTCCTGGCTCTGTCATGTGTGGTCCAATGTCAATACCTAATTCCTAGGCAAGATCTTGAACAGCTCAGTTAAGAAGCCAGGGTCCCTCTGGTAGCATCGATAGTAAGGGTGTTGTGTGTCAACTTCAGGATAAGTAATTATTATTTAAGTGTGGATTTCTTTCAAATCACACTTTAAACAGGTATAATGTAACATCGTTAAGATGGAAATGCAGTGTGGACCCTGGACTTACAAGCACACAAAGTCATATTTGTTTTGGTGAACCATAGAAGTGAAAACTTTGGGGGAACACAGAGGACTGAGGGACAGGAGAGTGGGGAGAAAGGGGAGGGTGGTGTGGTGTGAGGTGTGAGGAGGGAACGCGGTCAAAGCCCATGCACGAAAACCTCCCTATATTAAAAAATGCGGCCAGGTGTGGTGGCACACGTCCTCAATCCCAGCGCTCGGGAGGCAGAGACAAGCACATCTCTCTGAGTTCAGTTGATGACAACCTGAAATACAAAATGAATTCCAGGCTGGCCAAGACTGCACAACGAGACCCCGTTTCAAACAGAACAAAGAATGAACATCCAGGAAGGACATGGATAAGTAAATTAAAGTTAGCAAAATGCTCAAGCGGAAATTTTCAAGCCCAGAGGCAAGTTTAATCCACAGTATGCTCAAACTGAACACAGTTGCTGTGAACAAGAAAATTGCCTCTAAGCTCCCTGCAGCTAAAACAAAGAGAAAAGATCTTTTTATGGAAGACTCAGCTTTATGACCATCAGGACAGATATGTGTTTTCAGCAGAAACCTGGTCATTGTAGGTATTGGATCTAAGAGGAAACGCTGTAGTTTCTGGTAAAGGAAATCTGGTCAGAATCATTTTTTCTCCTGTCAAAGTTGCCCTAACGTTCCAATCACACTGCTCCTTCCTTTCTCCAAATGACTAGCAGCTTCCTTAAGGTTTTCATTTCAAAAATATTCGCTGAGCTCCTACACCTACTATGTACACGGAAGCTGTGTGAGCTCCTGGGAAATACAGCCAGAAACAGAGCGAATCTTGCTATCTGGAGTCTTAGCACCTGATGAGTCAGAAAAGAATGGATTGCTTTGAATTCAGTGTGTGTGTGTGTGTGTGTGTGTGTGTGTGTGTAAACATGGGCAGACACACACACACATCCATGTAATAAATACGACAAATGTGGTCAATGCTATAATAAAAAACTACAAGTGGCTGCTTATTGTTTCCATAAAAAAAAATCAGAGAAGGCCTCCCTGGGGAAATAAAGTTTGTGCTTGGAGCAGAAGGTGGTCTAAGTACAGTGTCATTTATGCTACATTGTATCCTATTGTTTTCAGACCTTGCCTGTGGATGCTGAAGTCCTATAGACATCCATCATCTCTCCTCTGTATCTTCCGTCCTGTCTGTCTCCGTTACATCAGGGATGCTGTAGTCAATCCTCCAGGAACCCTCAATTGAATCTAATGCGTTTGGATGGAAGTAGACTATAACTTCCCCTGACCCCCGCCAAGAGTTCAGCAAGGAAAACACAGCTCCCTTTAGCTCCCAACTCTCCATTCTTTGAGTTAGGGGTTGCTGTAATTGACAGGAAATTCGAATCTGTCTTCCAAGCACTTTCTTCTTGTGACATGTTTTGGGCGGAGATCAGAGTTCCCCTGGAGAGAAATTAAAACAGGAGTGTTGGAAAAGCACAGACGTTGGGGCACGCTGGGAGTCTCTCTCTGCATGCTGCTTTCCTCTGGCTTGCTGGTATCCGATCCTCCAATGGTCCCTCTGTGCAGACAGCCCATGCCGCACCTGCAGACCGGCGCTCTGCTTCCTTCCATAATGAGCGGCTCATGATTCACAGATACAGTGAAATTGCTTTAACATTCAACTGGAGTCACTGGGCCAGGCCCATCTCTCTCCCTTTCTTTTCTTTCCCTCCCTCTTTCTTCTGACTTCTAACACACACACACACACACACACACACACACACACACACTTTCCTTTTCTAGCCCTACTGGATCTTTTCACAGGATGTAGAGCTGATAAAACCTGATACTCAAGATGCTGTGTGACCCGAGGCCTCCTGGAAATAGTTATTATGTGCTCAGTGACTTAACCCCAGCCTCTCTGCTGCTGCGCAGTCTGGAGATTTTTCTGCCTGGAGCTACAAAAGATGGGATTGGTTCCTCAGAGGGTATCTGCATATCTAGGGGAGCACAGCATGTGCTGCAAAAAGAAGAAGTTTGACTGAACAAAAGAGAACTGTTGTTCTTAGTTAGGGTTACTCTTGCTGTGATGAAACACCATGACCAAAAGCAAGTTGGGGGGGAAAGGGTTTATTTGACTTATACTTCCATATACTTCAATATCAAAGGAAGTCAGGATAGGAACTCAAACAGGCCAGGAACCTGAAGGCAAGAGCCGATGTAGAGGCCATGGAGGGGTGCTGCTTACGGGCTTGCTCCCTGTGGCTTGCTCAGCCTGCTTTCTTGTAGAACTAAGGACCATCAAGCCCAAGGATAGCACCACCCCCAATGGGCTGGGCCCTCATCAATCACTAATTAAGAAAATGCCCTACAGGCTTGCCTAGAGCCCAGTCTTGCAGTGGCATTTTCTTAATGGGGGGGTGTGTGTTTCCTCCTCTCCAATGACTCTAGGCTGTGTCGAATTGACCTAAAGTTATCCAGCATAGCTAGTGCCCTTCTCTGACTTGGTGGAATAAATAGCAAGCAGAGATGTAAGCAAGGAAGCCTGTGGGAGTGGCCAAGCAAGGCTGGAAATGAGGAAGAGCCTTGGTGAAGACTGACAAAGAGGAGGCAAGGAGGCCAGAAAACAAAGATGTTCATGGCAATGAGAGGCAACAGCATAAGGGAGAGAGCTGGTCGTGGGCTTATCTGGAAGGGAAGGGTTGCAGTTGAGGGTCGGGGTCTGTCTAGACATTCTGCTGCTGGCCGAGCAACACCAGGCACGAGGATACTCCCTGGGATCCTGCTTTCAAATGACCTAGCCTCTTGAGCGGCATGATCTTGGGCAGATGATGACCCTTCTGCGATACTCTTCGCCTAACCTGTGAAATGAGGAGAATCAACCAGAGGCTGCAGCTCTCCAATCACGATAGCTGTTGTCATCTTTCCCGTTACAGCAGCGTGAGAGACCTGGCAGGCACTGGCGACTGTTGTGATGACCGTTGAGGAGGTAGATGTATGGGCTGGCCATGAAAGTTTGCTTACAAGACAAAGTACAATCCATCAGCGGAGATTGCTAACAATGTTCTTCGCCACAACTACAAACATTGGCTGGACATTAAAGAGTCCCCTTTAGCATCGACAGCCCACATGTGGCCAGAACATATGTCCTGTGCTTATTTTCCTGGACGTCCCCTTATCGCAAGATCGGTTGGCTTCGTTCTTTGGGAGGTACAACCTGCCAATGGAAACATAAGCTTCCTCTTCCCTTAGGCCAAACCAGCTATGCTATGGAAAGAAAAACAGGCCTGGCCTGTCAGTGAGCTGAGCTGCCATACAGCCCCGATTTCAGGCAGGCAGAAGAAGCGCCAAGGCTGGGCCCGCGCGGTGATGGCCTCCGGGTGAAGAGCACATGCGTGATGACGTGGCTTTCTATTTACACCACGGCAAGAGAAACGGCTGCATGGGGTCTGCACTCCCCGTGACCCCGACAACGTTATTGTTAGGACCACTCATGCCAAGTTGGATGACTAACACAGATGAGAAAGGCCTCAAATAAACTAAACAGAGATGTCAAAATAACCGGTTGGTCAGATCCCATCTGGAATACTGTGTTGAGCTGAGGACGCCATGTTTTAAGAGAATCCCCTAAACTCATGTCCCTACAGATAGCAACACGATGAAGCAGTGATGATTCCTAGAGCACGGATGTCCTGAGGACTGAGCAAAGGACTACCATGCACTCCGCACACCCTGGTCCCTAGGATGCTCATCACGCTCCCATCAGACTGCTAATGTGGTCCCTATATTCCAGGTACGGAGCTTTCCTAGAGCCACAGGCAGCCAGCTTTGCAGATGGCTCACAAGCTCGCCGTGTAGCCTCTGTAACTCAGGCATGAGACGTGGCCACTGGTTTTTCAGAAGTATTTGGAAATAGTTGATGGTGGTTGAGAAGGAGGGCATCTCACGCCCAAACAGACACATTATCTTTACTGTAAAGGAAATCTTTTTAAAATTGTCTTATTGCAAACTTTACCTCCAGGGTAGAAGGCTTTTGGAAGCAGATTTGACAACATAAGTAGGAATTCATTAACAGCCCGAGTCAACTCACACACAGAGAAATTCACAGGCCTAAGAAGTTCTGACTATCCCGACACATTCAAGTGTGGACCTTACGCTCTTATGACAGAGACACGGAGGTTTTCCCCACCATCAGTGAGAGCTCACAATCTACTAAGGTGTCCACAGAGCCCAGATTCTGGACACGAAATTGCCATGTGCAGTGGGCTTTATCAGGCTCTGATAGATGCCCAGCAGGCCAGCATTCACACAGAGCTGTGCCTAAAGGAAGCCTTCTTTGATCTCATGCGATAAAGCTCAACTCAAAGGAGCTTACACAAACATAAATACAGAAACAGATAAACATGTGGTATGTATTGGCTCACGCTGCTAAAGAATCCAGAGGCAGATGGGGCTGGAAACAGCACTGTGAAGTGTTACTTGATTTGGGGAGACAAATTGGGACCTAAGTTCTTCTCAGCTCTCAGTTCTGCCCTGTCTTGGCTGATGGGTTCTCAGATGCTCTTCTTAGAATGGCTAGTGATATCCAGATGACAACTAGGACTTCTGAGGCCTCCAGGGGCATTGCGAGCAGGAGAAACAATAGCAAAAAACCTTCCGTGAGCATGTTTGACCTTGCATCCTCAGCAAGCCCTGTGGCCAACTTCATAAAATGGGTGTGGGTTGTGTGTATGCCTAGAATCTGCCATGATGTCCAGAGAAATGGGATTAAAAAAAAAATGGTGTGGGCCAGCCCACTTGCAAATTCCCTTAGAGCCGCCCGGACCCCATGGACAGAAGAGACAAGGGAATCTTTTTCCTCTTTCAGCTACTGTCACTGAATACGAACTGTGTGAACAGAGTGTCGTGTTGAGGACCACAAAGCATATGAAGATGTCAAGACTGCCACAAGTGACAGGCGATGGGAAGACAAATTCATTTCCCATGAGTGACAGTTAGACGCTGACTAATAAATACCATTCTGTCTTAATGTAGAAACTCTTATATTATAAACTTCCAGAGACCCTACCGCTGGTGATTCCATCCCCATTCCTGCCTCAGGGATCCTTGATACAGTCTAGAGACATTTTTGCTTACTACATCCCTAAGAATGCTACTGCTTGTGGCAGGTCTAGACCGGAGGATTGAACTAAACATTATAAGGTCACTAAAAACAACCCCCGACAAAAAAAAAAAAAAATTACCCATCCCAACTTGCCAGTGATGCCATGGTCAAGAAGAAATAATACTCTAAAAACACATGAATCTGCTTTGATGATGTCCTAAAGTCTCCCGGGTGAGGTCAAAACTCTCTGGTTATTAATAACTCATGGTAAAGCTCTCAAGAGTACACCACATATGGAGACAAGAAACAGAGTGCCTGGCCTGGTTCTGTTTCCACGGAACCCTCGTACCCTATCCCTTAGAAGTTCATTGTTACTAAGCAACCCGGCTGGAACTCAGGCCACGTTACCGTCCAGCTTCTAGGTTGGTCACCCTGTAATCGGCAACCCAGAGTCGCTGGAGATGTGTACCTGCTGCAAACGACGTGGCTAACTAATGAAGTGCCCATGGCTCCTGTCAAACTCACATCTTTAATTGGCTGAGAGACCTCACTTCACTTCAGAACTATTTGCTCGCCTCTCAGATGGCTGTTCCAGATGTCAGGGACAGCATCCCGATGCTGATTCAGGAACTGGGCCAAAAACAATTTGCTGGATGTGCTCCAAGAAATTGACTTCACGCTCTGTGGTGGGCTGGTTGGTCAGTGCGGTGTCAGGATTACAGTTGAGTTTATGTTGGGCTGACTTCCTCAGTCTGTTGAGGCTAGGAATGTATCATGTCAGAAACTTTGATGCAGACCGACAGACAGATGGACAGACAGAAGGCCAGAACTTAAAGGATGTCATCAAAAACTAGTTTGTTCCACACCAGTAGGGCTTCTGTCCACCTCTCTGCTCATTCTGAAATTTTGAAAAATCTGCAACATGACCATTTTATTTATTCAGCTTGTCAATAGTGAAAGAAATCGAGCCTTTTTTTTTTTTTTTTTTTTTTTTTTTTTTTTTTTTTTTTTTTTTTTTTTTTTTTTTTTTTTNTTTTTTTTTTTTTTTTTTTTTTTTTTTTTTTTTTTTTTTTTTTTTTTTTTCTAAATCAGCATTGCTCTTTACTTAACCTGGCAGTTTTCAACCTTGACCTCAGTGTAGAACAGCTTATGGAATTTTATACATTGTGATGACCAGGCCAATTAACACAAGAAGAAAGTAAGACTTTCTGGAGGTGATATCCAGGCATCAATGCTGCTAAGAGCTCTCTTAGGGGTTCTGAAGTCACCCCGCCCGCATGTCTATAACTCACACTGTGTCCTCACGATAGAAAATCCTACAGGATGCTTGTTCTATAAACATGACCTGAGCCTAACCATCCAAGAAGGAGGGAGGAAGGGAAAGGACGGATAGAAGGGGAGCCTATTTGCTTTTGACTATTGTCATGGGCTGTTGTACTTGGAATGAAGATGTCTTTACCCTCCCTCCATGGCAATCAAGTAGCCACCCAGTTCTCTTGTGCAGCAGTTGCTACAAGAAAAGAGGCATTTCTTGTCGTTTGTGCATCTGGAAAAGAAGTGGACATTTCAGATACGCAGCTGTCCCCATAGCTGGAATGTATGCTTTCTGGTGTTAGCCCCTGCTTGTCCATACTAACCAAAATACACAGTAAGAGCCACTTCCTGGTGCCGTGGAGCCGAGGAGAGTCTCTCAATTTCATGGCGGCCATTTAGACTGACAGCCATAACTTTTATACATGCACACATCCTGAAGAGTGGGCCCTGACTCTGTGAGGTGTTCTAAAACTCTCTTGGTTTAGAAGAACCAATGTGATGATACACACTCTCCAAGCTTAGCTCGCCCCCAAAGCAATGGGCCGTGCACAGAGTCGCAGTTCCTTCCTCTCTGGCCAAGGACGTTGTCCTCCAGCCATTAGTTCCTTAACAGGAACTGAAGCTACTCTTGAAGCTTTGCAAATTCCACCTAGGAATTGTGTTTTTATAAGCTTAGGTCCCCAGGACAAACTGTTTCCTGGAATTAATGAGCTCTGGAGAGTAATGTGTCTGGAGTCTGCACACAGACAAGCCCACCAATCCAGCTGGGGTCCAGGGCACCTTTTCCAGAGGTGGCACCGAGGCTCGGCTCATTGGAAAAGGTCACTGTCAATGGCTCGCTGTCAGCCTGTGTGAACACAGGAGCATTGGCCATCTTTCAAACCTTGAGGAGAGACAACGGCAGGCATGCTGTGAGGATGGCCTGAAGCAGGAAGCCCGTGAGACGAGGCCTCCCATCTGAAGCAAACTTCATTTTTTCCCATGCTCTCAAGTCTGTCTCCAGGTCTCACACTTATTCGTAGAGATAGGAAGATGAGTGAGAGCATTTGAAGACGCTCTGGGCACCTAATCTTCACTAATCTTCAGAAAGCCTCTAGTGCGCTATGACTTAACATTTTTATAAAGCTTGGAGCTATCTCTCGTCAACATCTTTACACTGCATTGCTTTTTCATATTTTCATGGGCTGGATGTATCAATGTGCTTAACATAAATATTTAAAAACATACCATCTTTCTTAAAACTATGAGTTTGACTATGTCTATCATTTTAAGTTCTGCTTGGCACACGAGATTTGTCCCCAGTGGCAGGGACGGCCTGACATTTCAAAGCCCGGGTGCAGGTTACAAAGAGCCAAGTCGGGTAATAATTACCATTTCCGTCTCCTTAAGCAGTTCTCCTTTAAGGTTGTGGGGCTTTGTTTGGATACCTCGAGCTGTTGTGGAAACTCTGGAAGTGGTCAAGGTCTCTCTCAAACTCTGCAAGGCCAAGGTGAAAGGGCAGAAGATGGCTATCGCAAGGGGGCAGTACTCAGGGGATGTTTATTTCCCTGAGCGTCTCCGCTTTAGGGGCGATGTATACCAGCCCCTTAGTCTCTCCCTGCCTGACAGTCACATTTGATCTCCTTGGCGCTGGCACTTAGGCAAGGCCGTATCCCGTTGGAGCGATTCCTGCATCACAGAATGCAGACAGATGGGGCTGCTGACGACGTGACAGCTGCCGCAAATCCTCTCCTTCGCACCTCCCATAACTTAACAGAGCCCCGTTTCAAAGGCGGCTCATCAACAGCCCCACATCCCACTCGTTAGAATCCGAATTGCCACATCCTTTGAGGGTGTCTTAGACCCTGAGTTGAAGACTTGAAGCATGAGCCTCAGATCATAAACCGTAGTAGAAAATTCTGTGTGATGCCCTGGTACCCGACTAGCGCACTGTTGACAGGAGAGTGGGGCTGTCAGGCTAGATGAGGAAGAAACCCAGTTCTACAGAACTGGATGGAAAGTCAGTCTCCCTGTCCTGAGATGATCACAAACTTGGTGGCTCAAGACAACACAAATTTATTAGCCTAGCACTTGGGGACAGACTTCCAGTTTCATGTCTCCTGAAGCTCCAGGGAACCCCTGCTTCTGCTCCTTCCCTCCCCCCAACCCCCAACATCTAGAGGTCATCCGTATTCCCTGGCTTCCCTGGCTCATGACCCTCTTCCTTCTTCTTCAAAACCAGCTCCTCTCACTCTACTGACTAGGATTCCCTCCCTTGAATGGGAAGACTTTGGTGATCCCACTAGGGCCAATCCAGATAAACCAGGATTGTCTGATTAGCAGCCCCAGCTCACTCTCATCAGGTAATCTAGCGGGTTCACACACCTGGCAGATTAGGATGCGGGCATCCTTAGCCGCCACCAAGATGCCTACCGCAGAAGGCATGTATAAAGTATCAGCGGGGATCAAGCCATCCTTTATTGCTAGAACTTTGTTGAACATTCGTTTCTCCAGAAATAGAAAGACATGATTAAAGAAGGCTGTGGGATAAGACATATGATGGAGATCTGTACAAAGGGTGACAGATGACCGACCCCACTTGGGTGGCACAGGGCTTGGCACAGGGAGGCCCTCATGTTAAAAAGTCGGTGTCAAGGCATTAATTCTTGTTCAAGAATCTTGCTTGTTTCACCACTTTGGACAAAGCCATGCCGGAGTGGCAATAATGAACGGACAAATGGATTAATGTAAGTGTCATCCTCGTCATAACTACAGTGTGCTGAACTCCTACTGTGCTCCACATAGTGGTCTAAGAAGCTTTGCCCACGTTAATCCTTCATCCTCCCTGCCCCTCAACAAGGAGCACCAGGAGTAGGTCCATTTGGTATAGCTGGTATTGGCTCAGAGTCTGCACAATTGACCCAGGTCCAGAGTTCTAGAAGGCGTTCACTCCTCCTCCTTCCAGTGGCTAGTGTCATAGGAGCTCAAAGGTATCTAATGAAGGTGGCTCCTACAATGTGTCTAGCTTCAAAGTCTGTGTTTAGGAAGAAAAGGACAAGAGGAAGCGTAGCCTAGTGGGGTTCTCCTCAACCTTAGGGTGGTCAGAGCCACCAGAGGACTTGTCAAAAGCCAGCTGGAATTCACTGGAGGATCCCCCGGCAGGTCTGAGGTGGACTAGTAAAAGCACATTTCTACCAAGCTCCGCCGACCCTGACTCTGCCCAGTTTCACTAGCTTAGCGACTGACGGGAGCTCAGGCCTCGGGCATTGCTTTGCCTCTGACTGGTGCCATTTGCCAGTTGTGTGACTGTCAACAAAATCTTAGTCTCTCTAAATTCAATTTCCCCACTGGAAAATAATATTTTTTTCTCATCACCATGAGCAGTTGTGATGAAATTTACTTACCCAAAGTAACAAGCAATAAACATTCCGTAGTGACCCCCGGTTGCCGCTCTCCTCCACTCTTGAGAAAGGCTAAAGCTCAGGACATCCTTCTGGAGGGCTGCAACAGGCTGTGAATTGCCCTGGCTGGTCAGATCTAGATCCCTAAGCAGAGGCAATAGGAGAGATGAGAGCATCCTTGCTCTTCCAAAGGATCCAGCATTTTGATTTGCCTCACCTCCTCTGTGCAGTGGCTGATCTCTATCCATTCATCTGATCCTTCTAAGGAACTTGGGACTGCAAAAACTGCAACTTCTACTTAAGCGGGGTGAGGCAAGAATTACCTAAAATTCACTGTCAAGCTTGGGCAAGCAAGGCTATTACTGGATCAGAGAAGTCATACAGGAACCCCTGTCTAAGCCACACAAGAATCTGACCTAAGTCATACCAACGAATTCTGGGCTCGCCCAGACACACCAGGCTGTGTCTGCTGAGCTCTTGAGAGTAGAAGGGGTAGACTACTTTGGCAGAGAATATTTAACGAATCTGGGTGGGGTGCCTGGGCCAGCTGGGGTCCATCTACAAGATGATGTCAGAAGAGCGGATCCTCTAACAGCGTCGGTCATCACAGCGGGCTCAGATCTGGATGACAATCAAAGCGAGAGCCTACATAACAGAGCACATTACTTCTGGAGGCGTCTGGAAGGAGTGGGTGTCTTGGATAATACATGGGTTTTACTATAAAACTGTCTTGATGTGGAGACTTTTAGATAATAGTCAAGGCCCTAATTCAATAGGCTCACTTTGAGATGAACAGTGATGCAGTGTCCACCTATAGTCCTGGGAGGGAGGGGAACTTGTTAGCACACTGATGCTGTACCTAGGAAGGGGTAGGGCCCAGGGCTGAGGAGGACTAGATCCCTCTCTGGGTGCCATGTCTCTCAGAGTCTCTCAGAGTCCAAGGACAAAGAGTGAGCAATTTTCTCCTGACGTGGCACCTCCGTATGTGTTCTTCAAAGAGAGAATGCATATATATTACAGAGAGATTTGCAAAATAGATTACAAGATTCTCAGCACACTGGAGAGCCAAGAACCCAGCAGCTTCTTAATCCAAGAAGTTGGGTATTTCAGCAGTCCCAATCTGGTCCAGAAAGCTGGGAGAAGCCTATGGAGTCCTGGCCTTCAGCGCACATTTGGAGGCCGAGGAAGCTGAGTGCCCTGGCAGTGAAGGATGGCAACAGCAGAGGTGGCTGTGGTGTAGATGCATTCACCAGCAAGCAGTGAAGGAAGGACAGGCAGAATCAATATGGACTTGCCCTGAACTGGAAAGTGTTGTCCACTCTGGGGAGTGTATTCCCCTGTCCATTCATCCTTTAGGGTGCTAGCGGGGCATTTGTACAAATGCCTTTGCATCTAGTAGATGCAAATCTTGCCATTTGTAGGTTTCTGAAGTAATCAACCAGTAAAGCTGACACTGGCGGGCCTGTTCACCAAGGTGTCTCACGTCCAATAAGAAGCAGCCAAGTTTGTGGTGGGTGGAGACACCGCCTCTGTTGGAGAATGGTATCCTCCAGGAATGACAGGGCCATGGGCATTGTCCTCTCGAAGTGTCAGCAGCTGGGATCACCAGGAGGCCTGCACAAGTTTGAGTGCATCAACTTCTCCTCACAGAGGTGGAGAGCTCATGTGTCCCAGCCCAGGGATATATAGAGTGAACAGTTACTATGGGAACGGACTCACAGGGCCTCAGCCTTCCCCCAGATCCTTAGGCAGCTAACAGTTATTACAGAAGAGGATTCACAAGGCTCTGCTCCTCCCTAAGTGCAGGCATTAATGATTGATGGGGGAGTGACCTATGAGACCAAACTCCTCATCAAGCATATACAGACAGTTGCTAGGGGAGAGAGAATGTTTCCTTCAGCAGTGTAGCTACCAGAAGTTGCTCATGCCCCTGTAAGTACCTCTCACTTGGGCTCCTGTGTAACCCAAATTAAAGTCACAGTCTCAACAAGCTGCCCTGGCTACAGCCATTTCTTCGTTTCTCTCATTGCTGCTCTGCATTCTGAATGAGAAGCTGTTTTGTTCAGGGCTCCTTAGACAGAGGAGCCTCCCTGAATGACACCACCTAGCCGTCACAATCGCTGGCTCTGACGCTATTGCAGACTGGCTTTGACTTGGTGACATCATCCCTCTGAGCCGTGACCCTGGGTCTGTCTCTGTTTCCCACTCCTTATAATAGTGACAGGGCTGGGGATGTGGCTGCAAGATGGAGCAGCTACCAACCATGTGTAAATCCTGGAGGTGGAGCTTCAGGGCCAAACAAAAAGTCGGAGAAGCAGATACTGTAGCGTTGCAGGGTGAGGGCCCTGCTTGTTCGTCCTGACCACCCAGCTAGCTTAGCCCCGGAATTAACCACACGGAAACTGTATTAATTAAATCACTGCTTGGCCCATTATTTCTAGTTTCTTATTGGCTAACTCTCACATCTTGATTTAACCCATTTCTATTCATCTGTATATCGCCACCTGGCAGTGGCGTACTGGGAAAGATTCAGCATGTCTGATTCTGGCGGCTCCATGGCGATTCTCCCTGACCTGACTCTGCTTTCTTCTTCCCAGAATTCAGTTCTGTCTTCTCCACCTACCTAAGTTCTGGCCTATCAGGCCAAAGCAATTTCTTTATTCATTAACCAATACAAGCAACACATAGAAAAAAGGATCTCCTATACCAGTGTAGGGCCAAAAGGTCCAAGGAAAAACACCCTGACCCTGACTTGTCCCCAAGACCAGAGTCAAGGCTTTAAATCCCGCTAGTCCCTGAACTTGCCCCAGAATCAAGCCACAAAAACCCAATCCCAAGCCACTCTGGAAAGCCCCGCCCCCACAGGAAACCCCATATAAATCTGTACCCCATTCAGTTTGTTGCTGCTTCTCTCTCACCCTAGAGGCAGCCACCTTCCTGGATTTCCCCCCCCCCCAATAAATCTCTTGAGTGAGGTTTGTTGTGTGGGGGTGACACTTTCACCAGATCAGAGCTCAGCTGAAGTAACTTCTGTGAGGCCGGAGAAGAACTGTAACACTTTGGCTGGGGGAGACTTTGCCCTGCTGGAACAGACTTGTTAACGCTTGTACTGTGGAAACCTTTCCCTGGTGCAGAGCTGCAACACTTCCTCCAGAAGCCCAACCACAGTGCTTACAGTGACTTTGTGCTATTCCTTGGCTCCCTACTGCTGGGATACCTTTCCATCTGAGCTCCATCACTAACAGATAATAATCTTATCTTCCCTGTTCGGTTATTGTGGTTAAGTACGTGTGAGGTTCACAGTGCCCAAAGCATGATAAATGGTCAATAAATATTAAGAAGTATCATTTCTATGACCATTTTCTTCTCCCCTGCTAGAGGGAGGCTAGTGTGTTGATCTCAGGGTCATCAAGAAGACAGCAACAGCTGGGCAGTGGTGGCACACCTTTAATCTCAGCACTTGGGAGGCAGAGGCAGGCAGATCTCTGTGAGCTCCAGGCCAGCCTGGTCTACAAGAGCTAGTTTTGGGACAGGCTCCAAAACTACCGAGAAACCCTGTCTCGAAAAACCAAAAAAGAAGAAAAGAAGAAAAAAAGAAAAAAAGAAAAAAAAAGACAGAAGATAAATGTGGACTTAATTAGAAAACACTGCTGACTGAGGGGAACTTGTCCTAGATCCACTCTAAAGTGCTGCAGTTGGAAGGCTAATGGCACACAGTCCGCTTGGTGGCAATTTGCAGAAGCTAAGATCACCCCTGAGTTACGAAAGGCCCAGTACACTACACAGAGGCCAGATAGCTCCTACCAACCACATTCCAGTGATCTGGATGTAAATGAATCAGAAACACATGGGCTAGATTTCCTTTTAAATTCACAGGGGTTTAACAATTAAAAAAGAAGATGTGTTTGCCAAAATGTGTTTTGTAATAAGTCCTGAAATAATAAATGGCTCACTAGGACGGAAACATCAGTGAACCATCCAGGATGCGCATTTGCCTCATGAGACAGAGGTTGAAATCCTCAGGAAATACTTTGAAAGAAATCTGGCCTGACATTCATCGTGAGCCAAAACCTAAGTAGATGTGGGTCGGAAGAAGAAATGTCTTAACTTTAGTGAGAAGGTGCCCGAAAAGAGCAAAAAAGATGGGCGAGAAAGTAGCAGCGTTGCTTCTGGGGACCAAATGCCGCAGTGCATCCTGGGAGACTGAGCTCCATTCCTAGTATTTCCCTAGCTAACTGCTGGGTTTCAGATGCACCCTTGCTTCCCAGGCCAGGTTCTGAATATGCGAATTAAGGGGATCTCCGTTGCTCGTCTAAACCCCTTGCGGGTCTAAACAGTCACAGGCATCCATCACGAGAATATAAGGACTTATATCCTCCTACTATTTAGTGAGCAAAAATTAGAATTAGTGAGCTCGCTCCCAGGAGCTTTGCTCTCAGTCTACCAATAAGACTTCCACTGTGGCAAGAGGTTTCTGCCTCCGTGTGCACACAGGCAAGCTCACACTCCGGCCGGGGTGCTTTAGGAAGGGAGTTTGGGTCCGGCCTCCTGCTCTGTCAACGACAACTGTTAATAATCGGCTCTGACAGCATTAAAAAGAAGTTACAGTAAACGAGAGCCTGGAAATACTTCAGTTGGTAAAGTGCACATCTGCCTTACAAACACAAGGACTGAGTACAATCCCCAAATCTACCAAAGAGAGCCAGGTGTGGCGGAGCGGGCTTAGGATCCCGGGATTGAAGAAGGTTTCTGGGATATCTGGGGCTCCCTGGCCAGACAGCCTGGCCTACTTGGAGAGCTTCAGACCAATGAGAGACCCAGGGGGGGGGGGACAGATAAATAAGAAGATGAAGAATGCCTGAGGAACTTTGCTAGAAGCTAACACTATAATAACGTTGTTAGAGCTTTTGTTAGCTAATTTTACCAACTTCTGCCGTGACACCTGACTGAATACTGGCTACACCGAATAGTCATGCCCTTGAAAGTGACGACAGTTGTGAAGGGAACATTCCTATGGATGGTTTATTTTTCTCTGGCAGTTTCATGTTTCTTTGTTTTTTTTTTTTTAATTTAAAGAGGACAATTTTATTGGGGTTTAATAGAAAAACTCCGGGGTAGACAAGGTGTAGATCTCAGCTGGTGCCCAGAGAAGGAGAATAGAGAAGAAAACAAAAGAAAGAAAAGAAAAGAAAACAAAGCAAAACACGCCTTTTGAGTTAAGGAGGTCAGCCAAAGGGCAGACGAACAGCCACGTGGGCCAGGGACTTTGGAGGAAGAGCGGGCAAACTCAAAGTACCAGAAAAAGCATCCTTAGGCACTGGCCAGCATCTGAAAGGAAAAGACAGAAAACAGAAGGAATAAAGACTGTGCTTTTCACACGGAGTGGTGGGAAGACTCAGCCAGACCTCCTGAAAGCTCGTCGTGACTGCGAGGGGTGGGAACTCGGGGGGGGGGGGGGCAAAAGTACAGTAGCTCATTAAAGGGTTAATCATCCTACCTATCCCTTCAGCGTGGCTTCAGATGAACCTGCCTTCCTGAGGGGTGGCCATGGGCCAGATGGCTGACCGGTCCCACTGGCTTAACTCTTGTGTGTCCGGGGCAGCTTGAAGTGGTTCACCATACTTTATATTCTTTCTGCCATCCGGATCCAAGATTAACTGTAGGCATGACTGCACATGATAATAATGTCTTATTTCTCATAAAATCTTGAGTCAAGAGAGTTGCCTTTCTAAAAAGATTTATTATTTTTATTTTATGTGTCTGAGTGTTTTGCCTGTGTTGTGCCCTTGGAGCCCAGAAGAGAGAATCAGATTCCATTGCAGTGGGGTTGCAAATGGCTATGAATCACAGTATAGGTGCGGGGAACTGAACCTGGGTCCTCTGCAAGAACAGCCAGTGCTCTTGACCACTGAACCATCTCTTCTCCCCAGAGGAAAGCTAAAATTCTTTTTCTTAAAAGAATTGTAACCCCACTGAGATGAAACCATTCAAACTTACTAATAGTTATTTTATTTTGAGCCAGTGCTCAAAATTGTTCCACAAAGATCCAATCTATCTGTCTATCTTTCTCTCTCTATATATATGTATATATTTATATTTTAATTGCCTCAATTATTCTGCCTCATATTACCATAATAATTTTTATAACCATCTCTTGGTTATAAAAAGACATCATATTCTTCTGTCAAGCTAATGCATGCTTTTAATGTTCATATAAACAGTAAACTGACTTCTCTATTTAGAAGTTTAAATTTTTATTGTACATAAGAACAATTAAAATGCTTTTTGTACATTATGCTAACAGCTTTTACAATGATCAGTAATTATTGCAATATTATATCTTACAATGAATCAGTGTACATAGACTTCAAATAAATAATAGAATTCCTACATATAAAACACAATGAAATTTTTACTCCAAATTAAAAGAATATATTCCTGCACTTCAAAGCCAGTATTCAAACATTAACATATTTGAATGGCAATGCTTTGTTTTGAATGTTCATTTTATGATAATTAGACATGCTATAGATGATTGCAGCATACCCTACCATGAATCATTGAGCTTAAGGAGGGCCAGACAATGTAGAAGAAGACACTGGGCTTTGAAGCTTCCAAAGATGGGACAGCATTCAGCAGCCTTAGCTGCTTTAGCCTGACCCAGCACATAGCACCTCTGTTGCCTGGTTCAGGTACCTCCTCTCCAGATCTCCTAACAGAGTTCTCTGAACCATTCATTTCTGAGCCCTTAGTTTACAACAGACAGCATTGTCTCCCTTTTGTACCTGACTTGTGAACTAAGGGCTCAGAACCAAACATTATCAACATGTACACGAGATGGAAATACTAACATACTAAAAATTAAATATGAAGACATGAACCCATTCCTTGTTGATTACTCTCACTTAGATTTTAAGGTCATCACAAAAGTCTTTGACGTTGAAGGCTCTTTGGGGAAATTTCTAGTTCATAGATTACCTACCACCCATCAAGTTAAAGACAAGCTATCGCATCCAGCAGGAGACTAAAAGCTTAAAGTGTGAAGGAGAAAAGGCTTTTTTCTCTAACCTGGTAAACCTGCTTTTTCGTCTTCCACATTTGCATCCTCCCTGGCAGATGTCAGCCTGCTCTGGCGACTGTCACCTGCCCCCTTCTGTTCTTCCTCCTTTACTGTGTGTGATCATAGTCGATCACATCCTTTCCCTCCCCAAACCCCAGCAGACATTTGTCAGAACCTGGTCTAAAGGAAAGGTCTGTGTTCCGTGTTCTGTACGTGAAACCCTCTGCACCTCTTATGAACTATCTTGAACTTTCTTTGGACTCTTATCAGTCGAAATTGTCGATAATGTGTGTAAATGAAACTACAATCTTCTGTTCAGCTTGAAAAATCTGTTTTTCTTCCCATATGTTTAATGTTCAGAGATCATTTAATGTCTACATAATTTTCCAGAACGGGATGTAGGGAGAGTCACAGCTATAAGGGTGCTTCAACCTAAACTATTTTTGAGGTTCCTTTAATCATCACTATACTGCCATTTCCTAGAGAGAAAAAAAAGTATCTGCTTTGTAATTCTGTAAGCTTTGTCAAACAACTCTGAAGTCCTTAGGAAAATTATTTACTGGTTCAAAACATAATGTTTGTAATTATTTTTATTATTATTATCGTTATTATCGTTACCCCTCATCAAACCTAGGGCCTTCTGCACACTAGGCAAATTCTCTTACTGCAGAGTTTCAGCGTCAGCCCAGAAGCCAGGACTTTAATTGGTGCCTCTGCTGCTGGCATCTCTTCAAAGACAGCAGCACTTCAGGGACGACCCTCTTCTCGATGGCAGCGGCTAAACTCCTTCGCGGAGACACCGCTGACTGGCTCGGTGGAAACTTCTAAGGAGCCTGTGGGATTGCCGGGAGGAGTGGAGGTGGCGCTCTCCCTCCCTGAGGAGGCCACACAGTAATATGGAACAGAAAGTTCTTTAGATAAAGGGACCCAATAGAATCCTCACAACTGCAAAACCAGCAGCAAAATCTCACCTCGAAAATAAAGAAGTAAGGTGTAAATCAAGACGGGATGGGGAATTCAGAAAAACATCTATTTCCAAAAGGAATACTTGATACTCTGACTTTCTGTTAGCCTCACACCAGATACTGCAGTGCGTGCACTTGCTCAGTTGGACAGCTCAGAAGTTATATGTAAATTAGCATGAGCACGTCAAGAAGCAGCGAACGGGTGTAGCGTATATTGAAATCTAAGACAGAGCCTCGTGATTGTAGCTCAGGCTAATCTGAATGCTCTAAACACATGCTTGGCTCACCAAATGCGCTCT
The DNA here is from genome assembly GCF_014885135.2 of Alexandromys fortis. NCBI lineage: Eukaryota > Metazoa > Chordata > Mammalia > Rodentia > Cricetidae > Alexandromys > Alexandromys fortis. The sequence goes on along the minus strand of NW_026067949.1, from coordinate 29,363,738 downwards.
TTTAATTTTATTTTACATTATTTCTTCATTTTGTGGAGGTGAGCCATACCACAGCTCATTTGTGGAGGCGAGAGTTGGGACACTTAGGGAAGTCAGTTCCCTCCTGCCATCACGTGGGTTCTAGAGTTGAAAATTCAGATTGCCAGACTTGGCCGCAAATGCCACTCTCGCTGAACCATCTTGCCAGCCCCAAATATTTTAACTCTCATCAACTGAAAGTAGAAACAGAGGGATCAATGAGGCCCATTGTCCAGTCAGTCTAAACTACTTAGGAAGCTCCAACACAGTGAGAGCCCCTGCCTCATAAAATAACGTGGCAAACCCTGAGGCACCATACCTGAGGCTGGCCTCTGGTTTCTATGTGTGCGCACGCATGTGCACGGGCAAGTGTGTGCAAACACACGCACACCTGAACACATACAAACACAGAAATACACATGCACTCACATACAGAAAGCACCGACTGAGCCTTTTTAGAAACATTATTGAGGGATAATCCCCTTAAGACAAAATCTACCTTTCTAAAGTGCATGTTTCAGTGAATCCACCGTTTGCATCTGTCATCCCTAGATAATGGAAGTAACATTTTCATCACCCTCCAAAGCAGTTGAGACCGCTCAGCAGTCATTCTTCCTGCCACACCCAAGCCATAACGCTGCAATGGCCACCTCCATGCATCTGTCTAATTGGGAAATTTGACGGAAAAGGAATCAGGGCAAATATAAAATTTTCAAAATATAAAAAAAAAAAAAAACCTCTTGTGGTCTTTTGTTTCCGGCTCATTCCAGTTAGTGTATTTTCAAGTTGGTCTGCAATGCATGGCTTTTACACTTAGGCCTACGGCCCATTTTAAGTTCACTTTTGCCAGTGTTAAGAGGTAAGAGGCATTGTCTTCATTGTTTCATGTGAGGAACAGTAGTGTCTTTCTTCCCTTCCGAAGTCCTGCCCCTGGACTCCTTACTGTGTTCCCTAAGTTTATATTGAATGTAGGATCCACATCTATAACTTTGCTGATGTTTTCTATGTCTGCCATCTTTGTTCCCCCTTGACCTCCACTACAGCCTTCTTCGTGGGTAAATGTGTATTTTATACTCTGCCATTTTAATCCTCTTGTATGCTTTACTGTATAGTCTTTAGCTTCTCATTGGTTGCTATAGTAACCAAAATTAACATCTGCAAACAACCTGCTCTGATTGAACGCAAACTTGATTTTATCTGTATACAAAAACTCAAGTCCATCCCCCCCCTCCTCCTTTCCGACTTTATTGTAACAAAATTTACATCTTTATACATTCTTAATCCCCAACACACATTTTAGCTACTGACTTACACAAATGACTTTTAAATCAGGCAGAACTTAAACCTTACGTGGCATTATACCGTCCTTTGTTCTGCCTACCTGTGTGAGCTTCACTGTGCTCTTTCTTAGCTCGTGTGGAACAGGGCAGCTGTCCAAGGCCCTGTCATCTCAGTCTGATAATCATGACGCAACATCTGCTTACTTGAAAATGCCGTAATTTCCCACCTTAAGAAAAGTGACCTTCATTTGTCAACGAATTTCACTTTTACTGAAAAATTAGGACGATTTCAAGGAGCACTGCTTAGTGGCCAGGCCATTCTGCCGTTTGCCGCGTGTGGAGAAACTCACTACTAATGAGGCTGTGGGGGGGGGGGGGCGCACACCTGAAAAGCCCATAAGTCTGATCCAGAACTGCTGTGGAGCTGAGCATCTCATCAAGACCTTATCTAAAAAAATAAAATAAAACAAAACAATAAAATTAAGCCTGTTACGAAAATCTAACCCAGGATTCACAAGTTCAAAAGCCCCAGATGAAAAGATACCAGAGAACGGTGGGGACAATAGCAGACTGAACACCTCATCTAGCTACTGTTCAGCCACAGGGAGGGCCCACCTGGAAGTTGTAGCAATTTGAATGGGGGCTCACAGTTTGATGTGGCCACATCCTAATTCCTATAACCCATGCATCTAATCTTAATTCAGAAAAGGCACTTGACATCTCGAGAGGATATCGTGCTAAATCACCTAAGAAGATGCTAAATCTAATAACAAGTGGTCTTGCTAGAGCAAGCCAGGGGGAAAATGCCACCAAGAGGAGTTGGTGTGAAGACGGAGATGGAGACCGGAGGGATGCAACCACAAGCCAAGGAGTGGAAAGTTAGGAAAAAGTAAAGGCGAGAATAAATTCCTCTCCCAGGCATGCCTCGAGTTGGAACTCTGGCCACAGAACTGTGACCGGTACTTTTCCGCTGTTTTCCGCGCCAAGCTTGCCGTGTTGTCTGCGTAAGCAGTGGTAGGAACCTGCCATGGAAGTGCATCTAGGGACACTAGGACTTCCGCTCTCAAGGAGACAGAAATCCAGAACTTCCCACACACAGTAGTTTGTGTTTCAAAGCACCGAGTTGGCCAAATACCCCAGTTCTCGCCCTCAGCTCTGGAACTCTGGTCCCGATTTGCCGCTCCGCTCTAGGTTTTCCCAAATCTGTGCCTCGCTCAGCCGCTCACAGTGTCAGCTTCCTGCAGGTCACAAATCGACTCTGTTCTTCCTGGAACTCTCACAATAGACACGACAGGCTCAATAGGCTCCTAATTCCGGTGAAGGAAGTAAAACTACACTGGGTGTAGTTTTGACATGAAGCAGGGTAAACATTTTAGGTCCCCTGTTCTGGAAACTTGGGGATACAAACACTCTGTTCTGAGCTGACATCACAGCATTCGGTCTGATTACACATACACACCCATTCAGGTTTGGCCAGTAAAATCAGCCTTCAAACCAGCTGTTCCATGGGGAAACTCAGTCACTAGCCCTACCCAGTGGTCTCCGCATTCCCAGAGCACCTGGAGTAATTGCTGAAATTCCTCCATCCCAACGTCTTCAATTCTCCATTGCCTCATTAGCACTTCCATATTCCAGTCTTTTGCCTAATTTCTAAGTACTTTGTAAGAGGCAAGAAAACCTAAGCTTCCTACATCTTGGCCAGGACTGGCCAGCAGAAGCCCTGGGCTTCAAGCCCATTTACCCCTGGACAGCTGTGTGGCCTCGGCCGACCCTGTTCACCTCGCTAGGCCTCAATTTCCTGCAGCTGATCTCTGAATTTCCTTTCAGCTTCAAAAATTATTTTGACGGTGTAATTTAATTATGCAATAAAATCTCAAATGTCTTCCAGCTTCCCGTGAGTTTGCACACGTGGAGAAAGCAGACACACGCTTTCATTTGTTCACTGATACCAGGTGTGTGTCGTGTGCCAGGCAGGCCATCAAAAGCTGGAGGTACGGACTGGCCTAGAAGTCACACGCTCAACAAAGAGCGTGCAGTCACTTGGGTGTTTGTGACACAGTTTCCAGCAAAACCAAGGTCGTGTAACTCACATGGGAAGAGTTGGAGAAGGGTCCGTTAAGGAAATGAGGCTTAAATTGAGTTTTGTAGGGCAAAGAAGAGAAATATTAGCCCACGCAGAAAATAAATTAATACCTGGAAAGTGTATGGAACTCAGAGAATGGCCAGAACTTACTAGCTAAATGAGTCAAAGTCGCCAGCCACCTTTGGTTGCTCTCTGAGACTTCAGGCAGCAGTGACTGAAGCTCTGCCCCTTCCTTCCGCCTCCCTCTGGGCTTTTCAGCTCCTTCGACCAGATGATTCTCAGCTCCGTGTTGAAAGGTGCCTTGCAGAACACCACCTTATCGAGACTAGAGACCTGGGCGCTAGCTGGGTGTGAACACTGAGACCCGTCCTTACTCTCTTCCACTGTGCGTGCGTCCCACTTCCCAGCCACCTGCCCTGGGACCTTCAAGTTCATGGATCCATGCCAAGACAGTACTTCGAGCAGAGGACACACACGGATGTGGAGTATGTACGTTGTGTAAAAATGTTAGTGATGAGAGGACCATACTCCTGAAAGCAAGGCGACTTTAACTCATTGCTTAAAAATTAAAATAGAAAGGTTATGAAAGTGGAAGTGGGATGAGTTGGGATGAGGAAGGGTATCAGTGAGAGTGAGGGGACAACAGCCTGTGATGGGAAGAGGGGAACAGGATTAAAATGTTATATATATATATATATATATATAAAACCCATCACTGTGTATAATTAATATATACTAATAAAAAGCTTTACAATGGCCTAAAAGAAAAGCTAAAAGGTAAATAATACACACATATCTATTGTTTTCTATCTTTCTCTGTCTCTCTGTCTCTGCCTGTCTGTCTTCTCTCTCTCCCTCTGTGTGTGTGTGTGTGTGTGTGTGTGTGTGAGAGAGAGAGAGAGAGAGAGAGAGAGAGAGAGAGAGATTCGCTTTCTGACTGAACCTGAATGAATTCTAGGGCAATTCAAGGCTTTCCCCAGGACGTGAGGTTTTCAGGCTACCTTAATTTCTACCCAGATTATTATCAGCACGCCATTTCACATGCTTCTGTGCCAGGAAAAATAAAAGGCCAGAGCCAACCATTTCTAAGAATTTCCCAAGGACTCCTAGCTGGCAGTTTATATTAAACAATGTCACATTCCATGAGCAAAGCAAGTTGCTTATCCCATGGGAGTGTCGTTTTATCAACCCCTCCTGCTGTGGTGAAAAGCCCCTGATCACTACCACCTTCAGGGCTCTGTTTCTTCATCCCTAAAATGGAGCTGTGGTGATAATGATGCCGTGGCCCTGAACAAAGACGATGCAGGCAGAAAACTTGCACAATATTTAAAACACTCAACTGAAAAAGACAAAAAAAAGGAGTCATGGCTTTTCATGACAGAAAGAGAAAGGCAGTCATGTAGACAAGGATCTGGGATGTAAAAAAAAAAAGCCAGACACGGGCCCTTTTCCACATTCCAGTGTTTTGGATAAATAAGTGTTGTCAGGCCTTTGTTTTAGGAGGGAAACTGAAGGAAAGTGAAGTGGCGTTAGAGACACTAACGCCACTGCTTTAGAGACAGGGTCCTCTGCTTTCAGAAGCCCAGTGAGAATCTAAGAACTTCAGAAAGAGAAAGTACCAATCTGTCCTTTTAAAAATCAGTTGCAATTTTAAAAGATCCCAATGAAGCATACTTCTGTCTAAAATTCTAATATCTTACGACACATGTGCTAAATACTGGCTCATAAAGTAATACTGACTTATAGTGATGGAATTCTCGCCGGTGCAAACAAATTAACAGCCAAGGGTTACAAGGTATATGACACAAAGGTGACAATTTGATTATCACAAATTATCATAATGTGCCCCGTAACGATGGAATAAATATTATGTCACAATAAGAAGAAATAAAACATACTGCTCTCATATATAAATCAAACTTCAAAACCAAAAACTGAATTTGCAAAGCCCAGAGCTCTTGCTGTTCAGGGAAGTTGCGACTGCAAAGCGTAAAGCCATCTTCCGAATCCAAAGCCAGTGACCTCACGCAGCATTTGTCTTCACAAAGGAGTCTCAGTGAACGTTGTCTCCTGAGACAGAGGAAAATAGAGTCATTCTTCCCAACAAATTGTACAGTCTAGTGCTGTCCCGGAGCCCAGATGGAGGGGAAAGACACAGCAAGAGGGATATTGGCCACCCTACAGCTCAGAAGGAGAAGCAGAGACAAGAGAGCCCCATGGAAAGAGACAAAACCTCACAGGGAGTGAGCAGCTCAGGCTGCAGGCTACCATGGCTGCAGCCATGATGGAGGACGTTCTCCATCTCGATATCAAGAAGGCAGAGACTGTGTGGAGAGAGTTCCTTGTTGGTGACTTTGGGCTCTGAGGACTGACACTCTTCGTGCGTGGTTCACAGACAATCTCGTTACCCTTGCTGACTGACTCCCGGGCCCATTTCTGTCTCTAGGTTTCCTTTGGGTTTTCTCAAGTCTGGGTCTGGAATGGGCCTTCAAGTTTGTGGTTTTCCTCTTTAACAGTGACGGGGACACTTTGAAGAGGTACAGGCCAATGACAGAATGCAGAGGACCTCCTGTTCATCCCCTCAGCCAGCGAGAAGCTAGAGCAAGCAGTGTGCTTCTCTCTCTCTCTCTCTCTCTCTCTCTCTCTCTCTCTCTCTCTCTCTCTCTCTCGGACTCACTCTTCTGGCCTCTAGGATGAGGAAGTATCCTAAAGTTGACTTTATTGCCTCATTTTGAGTCCTGATTTGTTTTTGCTCTTTTGGTTTTGTTTGTGTTTTGCGATAACATCTTGCTGCACCTGCTAGATTGGCGGCAACCCCTGATCCTCCCGCTCCAGCCTTTTAAGAGCGGGGATCACACTTTCAGCTGGGAGAGCTTCTGCCCCTTGCCTTCTCTGCTCTTCTGCTTACCTTGAGAGCTCTTCAGATTTCATGGAACACCAGAGAAATATCAGGACTTGAGGAAGTGGTAAATTCCGCAGATGGTGTTGATAAAGCGGCTCCCTAAACCCAGCTGTCTATAGGACTGCAAGAGCCCTGATGACATCAAATGCTCCTTGTGCTCAGAGCCAGCAGGGGCCTGGGAGACCCATGAGCACAGACAGCCTTCTCTGAGATGAAGCAAAGGGGCCAGGGCAAGTCAAGGGTCAGTCAAGGGTCTTCGTCAGGGTGGTTCAGCTGCAGGTGGCTAAGCCTGGTTCCTGGTCTCCTGACTAGAGGTCCGAACAATTTCCATAATCCACTTATCCAAAGACTCTTGCAATCATAATATTTCATTGTCTAGATATACTTCATAAAAGGACTGCTATGCTCTCCCTTAAGCCAGATTGAGCAAAGGAAATTGTCACATATATGTAGACATATACATATACATACATACATATGTGCACGCGCGCACATACACACATCCTTAAAGTGTTGGGTTTGCAGCGAGTTTTGTCTAATCCTCTAAAACCAGACATAGGGTTGCTTTTGATGGCATCAAACCACGCCCCATTTACTTATTTAAGTCAGTGGCAACTTTTAACCCCCAGAGAAGCTCATATCACAATCACATCCATTAAAATTGTGCAGAGGGATTTGGGGGCCTTAGAACTATGGTTAATTTATAACCAATTCTTACCATAAAGGAAGCAGAAAATTATGGACTTTCCACTAAAACAAAGGATTGAAAAGTTTATTTGGCTCATGTCATTTTTTTTTCTTTGCCTTAGGAAGCAAGAGGGTTCCGTTAGCTCTAGAACTGAATGTTTGATCCATCTTGCATAAACCAGTTAGTTCATCTTTTCTTTAAAATGTCACTACAATGATAAGCTTGTTGGAATAGTCTAGAAGACTAGCTACGAGAAGTGTACAGAGAATCCCAGCTGCTAAGACCACTGTAACAGTGCTGATCAGCTTCTGCTCCACTCAGGGAGAGCAGGCGTGCAGCACCGTGTCGCTCACTGTGGTGAATTAGACACTGCTCGGTCTCCTTAACTCCTTAGGGAAAAAGGGGCGTCACGTCTGCGTCAGCTCTGGTGGGAGAAGCAGTAGGATCCCCTCTCCCGTGATCTTACCCACGGCGGTCCAAGGCCAGCGGCTGCACAGGAAGTGTGCCCCGTGGTCTGCCCCAGGAGAGTCTGTCTCTCTCCACTTGTCCTAGGAATGCGGCTTGGATGTGCAGGTGGGTGGATCGGTGGCTGGAGGTGAAACTAACGGCAGGTCAGTGGTCCAAGCTACCAGCAACATTCTCTCCGTACCATCTACTGCCGGCATATTTGATTCTCAAAACTGAACGGAAAGTTAGGACACTTCCCTATCAGTGGGAATAGGAGATTCTTGAGTTCTTTAGACTTCTACAAGCCTTTACACAGTCTTCTCACAGATATAGTTACATTTTATACAAAATTTTTCACTTGTGAGGGTGAACATTTTTGGCCGTCTGTAGTCACAGAAGAAATAGAGGCAACAAAATTCTCATACCTGGCTTTGTGCGTTTCACTTCACATTGATCTTTTTTTTTTCCTTCTAGCACACAGAGAAAGGCGGGCTATACAACTACAGTGTATTCTTCAAATTAAAGCTTGTATGTAAATGTTTGTGGCTACACTACTCGCACTAGCTTAAAGACAGAAGCAACCCAAACGCCGTCCACAAATGGATGGGCAGACAATATTGCGGCATATCCGTGTAAGGAAGCCAAAGGAACTGGGGACTCTGAGAGATGCTACAACATGGATTAGCTCAAAATTTTTACATGAAGTAAAAGAAGCTAGACACCGAAGGCCATGTGTCTGAGTCCACACTCATAAATTATCCGGAGCAGGTAAAGCCGTAAGCAGAGAGAACAGACTAGTTATTCCCAGGGCCTGTGAGGGAGACGGACGCAGGAGGGAGTGATTAATGAGAAGAGGGATAGCACGGTTTGGGATTATAAAATATCCTGGAACTAGATAGAGGCAATCAGTGGTTGCCCAGTGCTCTGAAAGAGTCAGTTGCATACTTTGCAGTGGTTAAAGTTAGTGAACTTTAGATCGCTAGGGTCCACAGGCACCAACACATGCATGCATACACCACACACATTCACACTGTGGCAGAATGGAGGAAGGGCGGGGACCCAGGGCTTCCACGGCAGCAGACCTGGCTTCCCAGCACCTGGCCTTCTTTATCTCCCTAACCACACTACATTCCACTCTTCCCTAAGCCTGCACTCAAGGGACTGTCAGATCAGCTCTGACGGGTCATTTGGGACACTTCTGAGCAGATCCAGAGAGGTCACATTGCCCCATGCATTGCTCCGGGAAAGTGAGCCTGGAAGGTGCACATCCCTCTCTACTTTGCTGAGTGGGTCATGTGGGGTTTTTCAGTAGCGCAGATGGACCCTGTCTGGAAAGCATGTTAAGGGTACCAGTTGCTTCTTCAGAAAGGTAGACGTGAGCTAAGCCCTGTCGGCTCGGCACATGTTATCAACACTGAAGGACGGAAGGGGCTCAACAATCTGTGATGGAAGCTTCCAGATGTTCCCTGAAAAGGAAGAGGAAGAACACCAAAGGGACAGCTGGGTTCTCAACGGGAGAGTCTCCCACCTTTATCTCTGGGACCTACATTAATCAGATCTAACCCTGGAAACCCTTTGTGAGACACGGCCAGCCCAGGGGAAGGGGATTGAAGCTAACAGAAAGCAAATGTCTACTTTGGCAATGTCCGTGGCTGACGTCAGCTTGTTTTCCTCTCCACTGGTAATGGAAAAGAACTCAGAAGACAGCCCAGTGGAAATGCTCAATGCGAAATGTTCGGTCTGACTTTGATCATCTGCGCGCGCTCTGATAAGCAACACATGGCAGACCCGTCGTTGTGGCCGGAGTAAATCAGCAATCCAGATGTCGTTCCCACAAAAGCTTACCTGCTAGGATAGAGCACGCCAGAGGACTATGATGAGAAAAAAGAGCAACACCAGCAAAGTCAAAGAGCACGCCGGAAGATACAGACCGTGGAAGACTTCATGTGTAGGCCCATGGTCCACTCTTCAGCACCCAGATGAAATGGCCTGAATACCTGTCCTCCTTGTTATGGGACATCTACCTCTAATCCCAGGGTTGACATGGGAGGGGACAGGCTGCAGCATGGTTCTTTGTTTCCTGTTCCACCAGCTTCATAGCTGTGATCCTACCTCACCGAACCACACTTTAGCCCATTCTGCATTCTTCCAGGTCCCTAGCTAAGAAACCGTCACAGAAATTTCCCAGTTCCAGAATTCCCACTGGTGGCCGTCTGCTCTGTGTTTGTGGTTGGGTATGCGCGGCACAGAGTTCATCATTTTGGTCATGGTGACTGTACAATCTCACATGACATTGAAATTGCTAATACTCACTGTGGTGAAACCCTCACCTGTGTACGCTTCCACAGCTTTGAGCACGCCAGCCATTAGCCGTAATTCCTCCAGGTTCGCTTCTGTCTTCTATTCCCCTGGTAACCACTCTCGCTCTCTCTAAGTGTTTCATGCCTGGCTTATTTCTCTTGGCACATGCCCTTTGGGTTCATCCATGTTCTAGCACCTATCAGAATTTCATTCTGTTTTGAAAGCTAGAGCAGATCCCGTGGCGGGTCACACAGCACTTTACTTAGCCACTCATCTGCTGACAGGCCTTGGGGTTGTTTGCACACTTGCAATGATGTTGCTGCTGCTGCTAGGAGCTGCCTTTGTGCAGCCATGAGTTCAAGGCCTTGCTTTCAACTCATTTCTGTGAGTGGAACTGTAGCTTCATAGAGCAATTCTGTTTAAATTTGGAAGATCCCCTGCCTTGGTTAATGTTCCATTGTTGGGAAGAGAAATCATGACCAAGACAACTCTTACCAAAGAAAGCATTTGACTGGGACTTGCTTCCAGTTTCAGAGGCTGAGTTTGTGATCGTCATGGTAGGAAGCAGACAGGCTTGTCAATGGAGCAGTAGCTGAGAGCTTTATGGACTGATCCATAGATAGCAGGTGCCACAGTGACACACGTCCTCCAACAAGGCCACACCTCCGAATCCTTCTCAAATAGTTCCATTGAAGACCAAGAATTTAAACAGGTAAGTCTATGGGGACCATTCTCATTCAAACCCATAGCTGCCATACTGTTTTTATAGCAGCTGCAACCTTTTACATTCTCATACATAATAAAAGATTTCAGAGTTTCTACATCCTAGCCAATATTTATTTTGTGGCTTTCTATTTGTTTGATTGATTTTTGCAATAGCCACATTGGTGTGTGTGGAATACAGTCTCATTGTGGTTTTGACTTGCATACCCTAAAGATGAGAGACACTGAGCATTCTCTTTTGCTGTGTTTATCATCCACTTGTATATCATCTTTGGAAAAACTGTCTACTCAAGCCTTGCCTGCTTTAGAACTGTTTTTTATTTCAGGTGTTATTGAGTTGCTCCTGCAACTCAATATATATTCTAGCTAGTAACTCCTAGGAGATACCTGATTTACAAGCATTTTTTTTTATACCATGAGTTTCTCTTTACTCTCTTGATAGTAATCTTATGCAAAAATACTAAAAATTTGATGAAGCACAAGTTGCCTATCTTTTTTGTTGTTATTTATGCTTGTGGAGTCATCCAAAAAGGTCATTGCTGGATCTAATAGGTATCTTCTCCAGCCCCATATTGCCTTCATAGAGTTTGGTCATTTTTACTCAGGTTAAGTCTTTGGTTCATTTTGAGTCATTTTGAGCTCATTTCTGCCTGCCATGAGAGTCTAGTTCTTTTGCATGTGGATGTCCAGTATCTTCCATACTAAGTTTCTCAGAGGGAGACTTATCCTCTTGGATGCTCTGGGCAGTTCTGTGAAAAACATTTGGTCATATGCATAAGGATTTCTTTCTGGGCTCTCTGATTATTTCCACCGATCATGAGTGTGTGGACAGAAGGTGGATGATGGACACATGCCAGGATAAGACCACACTGTCCTGACTACAGTGGCTTTATAGTGAGCTCCCAACAGCTTCATTCTTGTGTTTCAAGATTATCCTGACTCTTGGGGGCTCTTTTTGAAATTCTCTAATTTGTGACGGATTTTCTATTTCTACAAACACGACTAGAGTTTTGATAAGGGTTTCTTTGAATCAAAGATCTCCAAGGGTCATGCCTTAACCCATCTAAGCTAAAACAGTTGTGAACTTTCAGGAACGTCCCATCTCCAGATCTAGAGGCAGAACTGATTCAGCCATTGAACTTCCCTTGCTGGAGAATGCCTCTTTTCTCTTTACCTTTTGTCCCTATATTCATTTGTCTCATGAAGACAAGCCAATGAAAAAGAGCAATGGGACATCACGCTTCTCTCTTTAGGTTTAGGTACTTGGCAATAAAATAAGATAAAAATAAAATAAACCTCCATCCAGAGGAGAAAACTTTTTTCCTACAATCTCGTTGTTCCAAGTGAAATTGACTATTCTTCCAATTACCAGCAATGGTGAGGGAGAATGCTTTTACCTCGGTTACTGAACTAATTAGACAAGTGATGGGGTTACCACAACTGAATTCAATGAATCGGATCTATCATTGAGCTTACAATGGGCAGGTTTCCTGAGATGTTCAGAGAAAGAAAGGGTTAAATTGTGGCTGTTGGTCAAAGCGTTTAGGGATGGGCCATGTGTAGCCAACTAGTCATACCCCTAAATTTCTACCCAGTACCTCTGTAAGTGGGTCAGGGCTTGTACACAATAAAACATTTAGTGCCTTTGCTAGAATAAGACCAAGTAGCGAGGGTAAAATGCTAAGAGAGAATAACACTGTGTAGTCGGAGTGAATCGTCTTAGCGATAGCCGTGGAGTTTATAAAAATGCTAAGGACTTTCTAAAAAGATGGACCAAGCTCTGGGGCACTCAGTTCAAACCGAGCAGCAAGAGGTTTCTGCTTCTTCCAAATGGAGACAGCCGAGAACTTACACAGCACGTTCAGCTTCTTACAGCTGCATTCCAATCTGCTTTCTCACGTGATAATGTTTAAGACTAAGACACCTGGGCCTGGGGGCGCACACCCTAATCCCAGCACTCAGGAGGCTGAGGCAGAAGGATCATAAGCTGGAAAACAACAAGACTACAAAGTGAGTTTGCAGCCAACCTGAGCTCCACCAAGAGACTGCGTCTCAAACACAGATACACACACATAACGTATGCCTAAAAGAACGAGTCTTCTCCTTTTCAATCTTGTTTTCATTTCCGCTTTTATGTGCATTTTATGGGGACATCCAGCCTCTTCTAGTACATTCTAGCTTTAACGAGTCCTTAATCCATATGAAAAGAGGAAGCAATCACAGTTCTTTGTTTCCAAAAGGATCTATCAGCCATTGTGCTGGCCCTTCCTAGAAGAATCAACTGTACCGAAATAATCTCCAGAGAGTATTTGGCAGAGTATGTTCCGCTTTCTGCAGCAGCTGATGCGCCAAAGCTTTGAATGAAATCCAAGATAATTTTTTTTTTTGAAGTTTGATGATATTTATGCAGTCTGTGTGGCATCCAGGTTGAGAGAGAACGCCAAGGTTTTGGATGGGGAAATTTTTTCAGTCCTGTAGACCAGGTAACCAAATCAGACAGCTCTGTGGGCTGTTGTGAGCTCGCTCCTAGGGGAAGGGTGCTGTTTTCCAGCATAGCAAAGAAACAAAGAGAAATCTCATAACTCCTCAAAGGTTAAAAGTGGCTTAGATCACACAGATGTTACAAGCACAGGATGGGGTGGGGGGACTGTTAGGGAGGGGGAGGGTGTTAGGGATCGGGTAGTATGAGAGATCCAGAAGCTGCATAGGACCTGGCCAGTGTGAACCTGGCCTAAGGAGGGAAAGCAGGAGTCTAAGCATGCTATTAATTAACTACTTTGAAAATTTAACTTTATTGATCTAAAATACCTCTACTGAGTCAAAATATAGCCACGCCAGTGTTTTTATTATTAACAACAACATCAAAAATCTAACTTAAATGTATCAGAACCACCACAGTGGCCCAGAAGTTGGTTATGTCTTAAAGAGAGTAGCATGGTTCAAAAGCTACCTTGCTTTATCGTAATCATCATCATCATCATCATTTTGTGTGCATGAATGTTTTGTCTACATGTGTGTCTATGTAGCATATGCATGCCTGGTACCCTCAGAATTCAGAAGAAGGCATTGGATCCCCTTGAACTGGAGTTACAAACAGGTGGGAGCCACTGTGCGTGTTCTGGGTACCAAACCAGGGTCCTCTGGAATAGCATCCAGTGTCCTTAACTGACTGAGCCATCTCTCCAGCCCTGAAAATTACTTCACTATCAAGTTGCTATTTAGGAAGTCAAAATGAAAAAAATCTCAGAATACTTGTTTATGTCCTGGGAACTCTAGTAAATTTCTTTCAGGTGTTTATTGTACTTGTTGAAAAACATTCACCCTAAAAAAGGCCAAAAATTTCAATCTGGAAAGTAAAAAAACACACACACACACACACAAACTTGTAATGTGCTCATACAAATTAGGCTGCCTAGACTTCAGGCCTTTGCACAGTTGGGCCTGCGTGTGCTGCAAGCAAGTTAATATCTCTGAGACAGCAGTCGTTGTGACGTCTACGATGCATGCATCCTCCTGAAAATTAGAGGTCTGTTTCTCTAATAACTCCAAAGAGCAAAGTCACTGAGGAGCCATTCCAGGCAGCCCGTGCATGGCTTGTGTTTCCTCACAGTCATTCGCTGGCTTCCTGGGGACGCCTGATTTATTGCTGCTGCCAAGAGAACACCTCAGTTTCCATGAGGATGAGGGATGGCTGAGCCACCCACTCCCGGCTGGCCAAGCTTCCAGCCACATGGCATCTGTGAAAACATGAGTGATAAAGTTTCGGTTTCCAGTTTCCAGCTCTGTTTCTCCCTTTTGGTTTTTCCGATCCGCGGAGTGCTGTGGTTCTTCCGCCCCTCACGTTGTAAAGATGTAACTTCAAGAACAGAAAAAAAAATTATTTTAAAATAATAGTCTAGAAAATTAATATGCCTCTAAATACACCCCAAGTGGACTTAGGAAAACTAACAAAATCTTAAATAACTAAAAAGCCTCAAAAAAATAAACATCTTTTATCCAGGTGGGTTAAGGCATACATACCAAAAAAAAATCCATATTCAAAGATTTGGCCAGGCATTGCTGTAGCTGGGTGTACATTAATCAACTATTTTTGAATCAATGGTAAAGTGCTTGCCAGAACTGTGATGCAGATGGAAGTAGAGGGGGACTGGGTTGAAGAAAAAAAGGAGAAAAGCTTCCAAAAAATTAATTTGATTAATTCTAAATAAAGCCTTAGTGGTTTATTTGGAAGACATCGTATCTAGTCATGATAGCTATCAAACTCCTAGAAACTCGGATTTTTATTTATTTTTATTACTTACTTATGTGTTTACTTTGGTTTGTCAGGACAGAGTTTCTCTCTGTATCCCTGGCTGCCCTGAAACTTGCTCTGTAGACCAGATCCACCTGCCTCTGCCTCCCCAGTGCTGGGATTAAAGGTGTGCCCACACCACTGCCTGGCTTCAGGGTATTAATTTGTCAGAAAAATTTTCAGGATTGAATATATGTTTGGGAATACCAAGGCACTATCTTAGTTTGGAGACATTGGGGAGATTCTAGTTTGGGGTCGTGAATATGAACACTCGGAATCTTCACAAGTGCTTCCAAGATTTCCATGTGCCTGTAGTTGACATTTAGCATACTACAGAGAACCCCACCCCTTGTCAATTTGGTTGAGCTCCCCTCCCCAAGTAACAGATACTGGGGTAAAGATGTGGATCCAAGTAGCTTGTTTGAGAGGCAATCCCAGGAAATGCTGGCCGGCCGGCATGTAAGGAAGTGGCCCAGGGAAGAAGAAGCCCATGCAGAGCATAAGAATGAGCAAACTGTCACTGGGGGCAACGGGAGCTCAGTATAACAGCAAGGCTGTAGAGAAGGAGGAGAGAACACCAGGGACCAAGGGAGTGGGTAATGTTTTCCAATCTCATCCATCACTGGTGGGGGACCACTCTCGGAGCATTGGTATCTCAGTACTTCACAGCCTGCACTCCTGGAGGAAGCCCTTGTGGCCAGAGAATTCCTCACCCTGGGAAGGTGAGTTGGAGCAGCAGCCACTAGTATGTTCCAGGAACTGTAGAAATTAGCTTGATACAGGAAATAACCAGGCTAGCTAAAGAATAAAACAATTATATTTTATTTATTATAAGGGAAAATCTCACAAAACAGGAACAGGAACTTCAGGTTCAGCTGTGTGGTGCGAGTACCACACAGAGAGAGTGTGCACCTGGGCCCTGCTCCAGAAAGTCATGCCTTAACTAGGTTCCACCTCTTAAAGATGATTGGTTAACAAAGCTTCCCCATCACCTCCCCCTTTTGTCTAAACAAGAGTGATACAAACCCAATACAACTATATACAATAGGAACAGATATCAAGTATAAAATTACAACCAACATAATATTAAGCAAGGAACAAATGACAAATGTTTTTATAATCATTCTATTCTAATGAGTCTCAGTTAAGTCAGAAGAAAAAAATAACTATGACTATTTAATCTTTCACTCTATCGTAGGCCTGCAAAGGATGATAATATCATTTGAGTAGGCAGGAAGTGCAATCAAGCAGCTTCCAAAGCAAGCAGTATATGATGGAGACAATTGGCTACCTGAGCAATCACTCAAAGTCTCACTTGCAATGTTGAAGCAACCAAATTTGGCTAAGGCCTAGTATAACTGACAGACCATTTTTAGAGGCAGGGAAATTTTTTTAGAGCCATTTTAGCTTGCCTTGGCAAGGTTTGACAGTCTTTTTCTTGTATCCTGCTTGTCTTGTTTGGACATTGTGCATTGTCAGTGGTCAATGCATGGACAGTTCCTTGCCCAAAGGCCAGTTTTGCCAAGAAGAAAACATGCTCCAAGTGGAGTGTCTTTGGTGTTCAACATGTTTTGGGAATAGATTGGTGCTGCCAGGAGCAATCATGTCTCATGTCAACAGAACCCTAAGTTACTTAAATGCCATATTCTACAGATCATTGAAGTGGTTGAAGATTACCTATTTAGGCAGAATACAATCTTTATGCATCTAAAAGACCTAATTAATCTCACAGTATGCATAACAAACTTGAACAATTATTGACCTGTAATATTTAATATCTGTATAACTTAAAGACTAAAATTTTATGTCAGATTATTAAATAATCTATAAACAAATGTGCCACAAATTAAGACAATGACCACCCATTTTCTCTCAGGCTTCAGAAAGTCATGCTTTAACTAGGTTCTACCTCTTAAAGATGATTGGTTAACAAAACTTTCCCCATCAAGGAACATTGTACAGAAGACAAGAGAGGCAAACAAGACCCACAGCTTAAGGATGACTAATTGTTGGTTAACTTAGGAGTAGGTTGTTGTAAAGTAAAGCCAGTGTTTTCCTACAGTCTTACACACACACACACACACACACACACACACACACCATAGCATTCTTCTTTTTTTTGACATGAGTGGCCTACCTTGAGGCTCTTTCCAGAAGCCAGAAGATGCCAGAACCATCCTCCTTTTAGACTATCTCTTTACTTTTTAAAAGTGTTCTGCCTTAGGTAATTTGTTGTAGCAGCATAGACTAAGATAATACTTATATTCACTCTGGGATTAAATAAGGGACCAACAAATATATTGTGGGAAATCAATAAAGATGACATCAGCAATGAAGGAGGTAAAAAGCAGATAGAAGCACTAGGTCACAATCTAGCTGGACTGGATTAAAGCAGTAGAAGCACTAGATCACAATCTAGCTAGGCTAGATTAAAGCAATTTTGCACGATCAACAAGTTACCAAGACCAGAGGACAACAAAGTACTAAATGTAAAGAATGAACATGTCCTGGGGTAGGAGAGCTGTAAAGAAGGTAGGATCTTCCCTTCCCTTGGTCTTCTCATGTGACGACTGTCATGGGCTTTCTACCTTGATGCCCTGATGTGGGCATGCAGCTCTGAACTGATCTTGAGTTTATATGTTGTCATGACACCACAGCCAAGATTGCTCCTAGATGGTTGAATGGTTTGGTTATTTGGATAATGTAACATTTTTCCTTTCTGTTGTACAAAGTCACTCAGAGGAGTTAGTGGTGAGAAGAGCAAATACAGACCTGACAGAGTCCATGCTTTTCCAGATGGATGCTGAGTACCCTTCAAAACACAAGTGTCTTCCCATCCTGCCTTTAATCAGGCAGTTGTATTTGGCAGTACCAGGAGCTGGACGAGTTTTATTTTGATGATACCAAGAGACTGCCATAAAACCTTCTCTCGATGCCCAAGGTCACTGCCATTCATATGTGGTGCATATATGCAGGTCAAAAGACAGTATAGGGCAGTTTGTTCTCTCTTTCCACCCTGTGGGTTCAGGGATTGAACTAAGATCATCAAGGATGAAGGTAAGTACTTTTTCCTGCTGTGTACTCTTTTGCCTACCCTAAATTTCTATTCTTTATAAGTTCCTCAGCCTGGAGTTTTTGTTACAGCAGCATATCAACGGGGTTCACACATTTCAGGGTAGGAGTATATGGATTAGACTTATTAAACAAAAGGAACAGAGATATGAGAGAAATAAAAGTCAGAAGCACAGAATGACACCAGGAGGGAAATTTGGCTGCTCTTCCAGAGGTCCTGAGTTCAATTCCCAGCAACCACATGGTGGCTCACAACCATCTGTAATGAGACCTGGTGCCTTCCTTGCCAGCAGTACATTGTATGCTTAATAAATAAATCTTTAAAATAAATAAATAATAATGAATTTGCTCATGTTTATTTTTTACATGCTTATATACTTCACTCTAAAAGGAGAGACGGGAGACGAAATTAACATGATATAAGGAATAAACAGAGCACCCTCAGTCAAGCAGTCTATTGTTTGGACAGGGCATGTAATGACCACACCCTTAGACCAAGTAACCTGTGATGATGGAAGTTACAAAATAATCCCACACTAGTTCAGAATTACACATAATAAAAGGTTATTTGTTTAGGGGAAACTCACAGATCACTGTCCTAGACCACAGTCATCTGCACAAACGGGGAAAAGGAATAGAGTCTAGCAGCCGGAAATGAGAGCTGGAAACAAGAGAGGAAGCACAGGTTTTACAGCTGGTATCTTAAAGGCTATTGGCTGAAGGAGCAGAACTAGCTCCCACAGCAAACCTATAGGCAGCCACTCCCTGGAACCTCCTGCCAATCAAGGAGCAGGAATAGACTTGAATTCTCCAACCTTCGGTCAAGGTGAAATGTATCCACCTCTATTCTCAAAATGCTAATTAACCACACCCTAGGTCAATATCTCTTGTTTGTAGCCACACCTGTAGTCAACATAAGTTCAAAATCTCTGACCTTTAGTCTAAGTGGAACAAGACTCACAGCTGTGGGCCCTGGCACAGCATCATGTGGGCTGAGATTTGTACTCACAGACAAGCTTTGGACTTCACCTCTTGAATGAAATGTAATGCCACTGTATCTTCCTCCTAGGAAAAAAAATCAAATGATACAGCATTTATAAAAGGAGCACAAACCCTGTATGACCTCAGACTCATTATTATATCAGTACCAAGATCCTGAGTTTTATATATCTGCACCAAGACTCTTAGTACAGATCCTGAGTTCAGGAAGGACATGGCAGGTTGATAAAATAGGCCACTTGCCTTTCAGACTTGAAACTGCCTGTACCAGCCTGGTGTCCTTGCAGATTAATCTGACTTCCTTCCCTGTATTTGGTTTGTAAAATTTGCACCCATGGGGAAGGATTCACTTTACATGTGGAAAGAAACCAAAGGGAAGAATCATCTAAATCTTGTTTTGTTGCCTTGCTGCCTGCCAAGAGGGCAGGTGTAGGGTCTCCTGGGGTCCAGAAGAATACCCTGAGACTCTAGAAGAGGAGGTGCAGAAACAGAGGAGAATATAGGCCCCAACATATCCCATCTGGGGAATAAATATGTGGGTCAAACCAAGAGTGCTATTCCCTCACAAATCAAAGGAAAACCCAGCGGGACAAGGTCTGGAGCAGCTTGGATGCTGGCCAAGGAAAAGGGGAGGAGTCTAGGTTCTCTACAAGCAATTCACAGAAGTGAGCAGATTTATTGTCTATTGAGAAGATGTGGTGGCAGTGCTGTCTCTGTCCCGTAAGATCTTCCCGCTCCTTCCTCCCTGCATGCTTTATAGACAGTGTCATCTTCTCACACACATGCCTCAGAATACCAAATAAAATAACTCATGTTTGAATTCAGATGAATCAAACAGCCTGAGGTCGCACAAGAGAAATTGCAGATAACGTTTTATCCCCACAAGGTGCACAGTGGGTACTATGTGTTCTCTTCTGTTGACCTCGAGTTGTTTGATTCTATAAGAAGGAGGCTGCTGGCCTTGACTAAACAGTAGGAGCAGAGATGTCACGTTAGTTTTATTTCATACTTGACCAGTGGGAAGCCCCAAGGGTCGAGCACCTCATCTAATGGTAAAAGAACCCAAGAGCCCCCAGGAACCCTCCCCACCCTGTTTAGCTTCATTTCCCATCCACTTTGACAGATGAGGAAAGTAAAGCACGCAGGTGGTACTGACCACCAGGAGGTCTCTGTCCCTGGAGAGCAGAGGATATGGAAAGGTAGTCTTCTAGATGGTTCTTGACCCGAGAACTTCATCCAAACCCGTTGAAGTACCAAGATGGTTTGCAGCTGGAAGTTGAGAGCACCTTGGCTCTGACTTCTGGATTCTGGGAAGGCATTTCTAATAACCCACTTGTCCACATCCTCTGCCCTCATAAACATCTCCATCTTATCTGCCCATTACTCACAGGTGCCAATAGCTGATGTCCCCCAAGTCATTCCAACACTCAGGATATAATTCCCATGGATGACCATGAGTTTGCTGTGTTCTGATTGGGTCAGGCTAGAGGGCCTTTAACAACATTCCAACCAACTAGAAGCTGATACTGGAAGGGCAGTTTTGTGGAACACAGGAAGGAGGAGAGGACAGTGAACGGGCAGAAGTAGCAAATGTTTACTGCACTAACTGATGGCCATGGTACTTCTCACCTCACACCCATCAACCCCTGGGAAGGCACTTCAGACCTCAAAATGGAAGTTAGCAACAGACAAGAAACCTCCCTCATTCACATTAAGTAGCTTTCTGGACACCTACAGTGTGCGTTATCTCATTGATATATTTTTCTTATGCAGACTCTGACTTCACAGTCAGTTTTGGAATAGTCCACTCCATCTGAGAGAAGTGGCAGTGGGCTTTAAAAAAAAAACAGATTTTGTTTTCTGCTATTTCTCATTGACAGCTCACCCACAGGTTCCCACTGTGACATGGTCCTCCATGTTCTGACACAAGCCAGCACCTTGTTATTTGGACTTTCAGTTTCTAAAAGTCTGGGATGGATAAGCCTCTTTTCTCTGTACAGTGCTCCTCTTCAGGTATTTTGGTATAGTGAGAGAAAGCAGAACAGTTGACTGACAGATCTGCCGTTGGCTTGCTTGCTTTGATTCAGACAGAAGGGCCCTTCTATGACTCGGTTTAAGGGTTCTGCCCAGACTATCACTCCCTGTGACATATATATCCCACAGGACCCTTCCACCCAGAGTCTGGCCTCTATACCTGTTTCTTGATGACACCCCCAAAGACCCAGGTACCCTAAATTCCCTGCCCACTAACCTAGAGAACATTTTCAGAACCTTGCAGTAATCTTACCTCTTTCTATTCCCCTGGGAGCAGAGGGCTCATATCCCCTAACCCAAAGGAAGGTCAAGGGATGCTGTCCACAGAAGTGGCTAGCATTTGTATAGCAGGCTGATGTAGTCAGCTAAGAGGGATGTGCTCTGGGCTGGGTTAAAGCAAGCTAAATTTCATCCATCAGAAACGAGGCAGTTGAAAACTCTTATGTTTGACTTTTTCAGCTGATTAGTAAAGTGTATTTGTCAAGAGAAGGGAACATGAGGTTTTACTTGACCGCTCATTTGATCTGTAATTATTTATAGGCTTTGGATGTTTAGACATAGGATACTGCGACTCCAACTGCACTCATGACGCAGCTCTGCGGTTGTTGGAGGGAGCTCAGACTTCAATGCCAGAGGCAGGAGGGCAACCAGCCCGTGCCAGGTCATTCCACGCCTGTCAGCGTGCTGTACCTGCCTAGCATTCTGCTGTCTCCCCGAACCTCTCACCTTGAGAGCAGCTGCTTTTCTCCAACACTCTGGCTTCAATCACAATTGATTCCTGGGAGTTATCAAAATACGATATAGGACTCCGCTAATACAAACCCTTCTTTTCCACTCATTGTCTCGATCTAGGCTCTGGTAAAGGATGATATCAACTCATCATGAGCCAGCTTCCAGAGTGCTTGTGTGATCCGGGGAGGGGGAGCGGCTCTCTGTACTCACAGCCCTGATTAGGGGCGCTCTGGGGATTGTAACCTACACAGCTGCAGGACTGGGGGTATTGTTCTGACTGCTTCCAGTCCAGGACCTAAGCCCTAGTCAGTCTGGGATTTCCCTGTAAACCATCACTGCCTAATCAGAGGTCTAAGCGCTCCATCTCTGGGGATGCCCGCAGTCAGAGGGAGCAGTCAGAGGGAGGAGGATTTAAATGGGAAACATGAAACAATGTAGAATACTTCATGCTCCGGCAAGGGCCCTTCCAACCCAATCATGAAACAATGTATAAGAACACATCTTGCTCCCGCAAGGGCCCTTCCAACCTAAGCTCAGCTGAGACCTCCGGCCTCTCTTCACCTTCCACCAAAATACCAAGTGTATTCCAGGTCTCTGCTGGAGGCATAAGCTGGTCTAGAGCTATCAGTTAACACACACACACACACACACACACACACACACACACACACGCACACACACTTTAGATAGGAGGCATGTAGAGATCACAGAAAAAGTCACTCATATTCATTGTTACTATTAATTGGTAGTTAGATATCAGGTGATTTTTCTTCTTTCTGGTTATTTCTATTTCCTACCCTTAGGTCTATCTAGAGCAATATATAACAACATATATGTATGTTTTATGTGTGTATATATGTGTATTAATATCATTTAAGATGTTACATACATTTCTGCTGTGGAATATTTGTTCAGTGATGCAAAGATGTGTTGCCTTCTTTTATGTTGCATTTGTTTAATGCTGTAAAGCTGTGTTTCTTTGCCTGTCTAAAACACCTGATTGGTCTAATAAAGACCTGAACAGCCAATAGCTAGGCAGGAGAGCGACGGGCAGGGCGGCCAGGCAGAGAGAATAAATAGGAGAAATCTACGCTGGGGAGACAAGGAGGCACGAGCAAAGGAGAAGGACACCAGGGGCCTGTTACCCAGCCACACAACCAGTCATCGAGTAAGAAGGGGAGAAAGACAGAATAAAGAAAGGTAAACAGCCCAGAGGCAAAGCATAGAAGAAGAGAAATGGGTTAATTTAAATTAATTTAGGAAAGCTGGCTAGAACTAAGCCAAGCTAAAGCCAGACATTCATAAGTAACAACAAATCTTCATTTATTTGGGAGCTGGGTGCGGGCACTCAAAGAGAAAAAAAAAAAAAAACCAGCTGCCCACAAACACACACACACATATATATATACACATATATATTATATGTATGTATATATATACACATATATGTATATAAGTTTTGGGGATTATAGATATCCTAATTACAGTTTCCCCTCCTTCTGCGCCTCCCAGTTCCTCTCCACCTCCCTCCCATCCACATTTGCCCCCTTTCTGTCTCTCATTAGAAAACAAACAAACTTCTAATGGAAAATAATAAAATAAAATAAAACTGATCCATGAGAATAGGACAAAACAAAACAAACAAAAACAGAGGAAAAGACCCAAGAAAAGGATCACAAAACGGATACAGACTCAGAGAGCCACTCATTTGCATACTCGTTAATTCCCTAAGTTGTAAGCCATAAGATAAACACAAAGGACATGTAAAGAAAAAAGAGAAAAATAAATTAAAAATAATAAATTAAATTAAGATTGAGATTTAAAAAAAAAAAGGCCCTGGCATGACATTATAAAACAAGAAACCTCCAAAGATGCCACTGAGTTTGTTTTCTGTTGGCACCTACTACTTCCTGGGCATGCAGCCTACCATTCAGAAGTCTGTTTCCTCAGTGAGATTCCCTGGGAGAAAACTAAATTTTCATCTGCAAGCTAGCTTTTTAGGGATGGAGCATGTGTCTACTTCTCCTTTCAGCTCTAGGACCCCATGTGGTGCAGACCCACGGAGGCCCTGCACATGCTGCTCCAGTCTCTGGGAGTTCACATGTGCATCTATCCCACTGATTTAGAGACCTTGTTTCCTTGGTGTCCTCCATCCCCTTTTGCTCTTCCACTCTCTCCACCTCCTCTTCTGCAGGGTTCCCTGTGCCCCGAGGGGAGGGATTTGATGGAAACATCCCCTATAGGGCTGAGTGTTCCAAGGTCTCTGACTACATATTGTCTGGCTGTGGGTCCCTATATTTGTTCCCATCTGCTGCAGGAGAAAGCTTCTCTGATGATGGCTAAGCAAGGCACTGAACAACAGAATGTCATTAGGAGTCATTGTATTGCTATGATCTTTTAGTAGAATAGTAGTATTTGGTTTTGCCCTAGGTCCCCGGGCTATCCATTCTCAGGTTCTTGGTCACCCAAGAAGTGTCTGGTATGTATATTTCCAATTTTTCAACAATATATTTTACTTATGTAAATAGAATTCAACAAGAACATGTGTGTACATGCATAAACACACACACACACACAGAGAGAGAGAGAGAGAGAGAGAGAGAGAGAGAGAGAGAGAGAGAGAGAGAGAGAGAGAGACTATAAAAGAAGTTTAAATCCTAACACTGAACATAGCATTCTTCCACCAACATTGGATTAAGGTCTGTGCATCATCTCTACCCCTGATATGACATCATCAAAATCTCTCGAGTCTCAAGTGGTTGAGAACAACAGAATTATACTCAAATTCATCCCAGACCCACCACTGTAATTATGTGATAATATTCCCTTCAAAAAGATCAGCAACAGACTACTCTTTTGCTTTTGTGGAAACCGTGTTGGCCTCAGTGTCGTTCCATCCTGTGGGGCTCCTTGAGGAGTCCTGGAAGCGTTGTGAGCGTGAGCCAGCGGATCTCTCCACAGAGGAGCCCTCACGCCAGGTCTCACACTCGAGTTGGCAGTGGACTTGAAAGTCGAACCTCATTTCTCCTTCCATTCGAGCTTTCAGGGTATCTTCACAGAGCTCACAAAGAACTTTTTCCCTTCTTGTTTGAAGGAACTTGGTAATTTCTTGGCCAAAATTAATACATTTGCAGTGGAGATTTATTATCGCATAATCTTTCAGCCTTAATTTGCTGAATACGTATAGGGAGAAAAAGTCAAGGTCCAAGTAAAACTAATACTTTGTACCAAAGGACATCTTGAAATCTTGTAGTATAGAATCTATAGGATTTCCTCATCTGGCATTCACTTCGGGGAGAGGGAAAAGGGGCAGGAGAGATGGCTCAGTGGGCAAAGTGCTTGTTCCGAAAGAATGATGCCCGAGTACAGCTCTTAGGACCTAAAGCCCCAGCATCAGCCAGTGGTGACAGGCAGATTCTGGGACCCACTTAAAGCCAGTAATTGTAGCAAACATGCATACCCCAGCGGTCATTTGTCAATATCCAGTCAGTGAGTTCTAGGTTCAACGAGAAACCGTGACTCAAATAAAATAAAATAAGGTTGGGGACAATGAAAGAGGACACTGACACAGACCTCTGGTTTCCATGAGTGCAAATACACATGCATAGGGAAGTGTGCACGAGAGAGAGAGAGAGAGAGAGAGAGAGAGAGAGAGAGAGAGAGAGAGAGAGAGAGAAGAGAGGGACGACAGAGAGAATTAAAAAAGAGTTTTTGGAAAGGATGAGCTCCATGTTGGAAGAATCTGGATATAAGAAGGTGTATTTGGCAATCGACACATCTGGATACAAGCCCCAGACTCGTGTCTTTGTCCACATCAGACTTTTCAGACAGCATTTAATCCTTCTGTGACCTGATTCCCTCACTTATAAGATGGGGATTCTATAATGGGGTGTTTTATAGTTCTCTTATTTTGTGCTTTTCCATTTCCCTGTGCTGTGTCTAGAAACATTTAGAATACAGTTCTCAATAAACACTAGCCTTTAGAACTCTAGCCGGGTGACAGCAACTTCCTGTCATACCACCAGGAACACGGGTCAGATTTACTTTCCTGCCTGGGATAAACCTAAAAACTGAGAAAATGCACGAAAGCAAGCTCCTTGAGAGAGCAAGCCCAGGCTGACAGACAGCAATCCTGAGAGATGAGAAACCAATGAAGTGGGAGGACCAGAACTTCTCGTTATGGAGGGAAGAGCGCAGAGCCCAGGCACAAGGCTGGGTCTCCCTCAATCCAGCAGACAAAAGTCAAAGTCTGGGAGATCGAAGGGGCTAGAGTTCCAGAACCAAAAACCAGAGGAGTGAGTGCTAAAGCAGCCCTCCCCTAGCTGTGGTTCACCCAAGAAAGCCCAAGAGAATCAGACCATTTACCAAGCAACTTACTGGATTGCTTAGTAACAGGGTAAATGGATAGCTAGATTTATGAGAAATTGAAAGAGAACACATGGTTTATATCTATGACGAGTGAGAGTAGCTCTATCAGTAAATATTTTAGAGCTATTCAGAGGATAATAAGGGGATATCG
The DNA here is from genome assembly GCF_014885135.2 of Alexandromys fortis. Taxonomy (NCBI): domain Eukaryota; kingdom Metazoa; phylum Chordata; class Mammalia; order Rodentia; family Cricetidae; genus Alexandromys; species Alexandromys fortis. Next base: position 29,337,649 of record NW_026067949.1, on the reverse strand, counting down.
ACAACTTTATGCCAATAAATTCAACAACCAAGATGTGATAAATCTGAGATAAATCACCAACACTACATAGGAAGAAATTTAGATAATCCTATACCGGATATATTTTTTCTTTAAATTTTTTTTTAATTTTACATACAAACCCCAGTTCCTTCTTCCACCCTCCCCACCTCACCCCTTCCCACCCCCATCCACTCCTCAGAGGGGGTAAGGCTCCTCTCTTGGGGAGCCAACAAAGTTGAGGCAGGACCAAGCTCCTCGCCCTATCAAGGGTGAGCAAGATATTCCACCATAGGGAATGAGCTCCAAAAACCCGATTCATATACCCAGGATGCGTCCCGTTACCACTGTCAGAGCCCCCACCCCCAACAGATCAAGTCCCATAGCTGTCACCCACACTCAGAGGGCCTAGTTTGGCCCCATGCAGGTTCCCCAGCTGTCAGTCCAGAGTCCGTGAGCTCCCACTAGCTCAGGTCAGCTGTCTCTGTGGTTTTCCTCATCAATATCTTGACCCCCCCCCTTACTCATATGATCCCTCTTCCCTGTCTTCAGCTGGACTCCAGGAGCTCAGCCCAGTGCTTGGCTGTGGGTCACTGCATCTACTTCCATCAGTTACTGGATGTAGGTTCTATGGTGACAGTTAGGATAGCCACTAATCTTATTAAAGGGGAAAGCCCTTCAGGCATCCTCTCCGCTATTACTAGGAGTCTTAGCTGGGGTTGTCCTTGTGGATCCCTTGGAAATTTCCTAGCGCCAGGCTTCTTCCTAATCTCAGAATGGCTCTCTTTATCAAGATAATCTCTTTCATTGTCCCCCCTTCTGTCCCTATCCCAACTCTGCCTTCTAGATCCCTCATGTTCCTGTCCCCTATCCCCTCCCGTCTAGCCCCTTCCAGTTTACCCAGGAGATCTTAACTATTTTTATTTGTAGTTTGAAAATATTCTCATAGGAAAACCCTAGGGCTAGATGCCTTCTATGAAGAGTTTACCTAAAAATAATTCAATGATATGCAAATTCTTCATGAAACTCCAAGAAGAGGAGATGTTTCTCAGTTGGTTTATGAGATCATCATTTCTGTATTACTAAAACCAGCCATAAAAGAATAATTAACTGTAACTATCTTTCATAAATATAGAGGTAAAAAAAAATCCCAAACAAAACTTCAGGAAATCTAAACTATATGGAGAAAAAATAATACAAGATGACCAAGTGGGTTTCTTTTAATCTGGGAATGAAGATTGGTTTGACATTCAAAGCCATCAATATAATTCATATTTTTATAAATAAAGGGGAAATATAGGATTGTCTCAGCAGCAGATTAAAAAAAAAAAACAAGCTCAACAAAATCCAACATGAACATCCATTCTGAACCAAAAAGGCTCTCAAACTAGAAACATGGGGAAAGTTCTAAAATGTATTTACGAAAGTTCAAAGCTGATATCAGACTTCCTGGTAAAATACTGTCTTCCCTCCAAGACCAGAAACAAAATAGAGATACTTAGTCTCAGGTTTGTAGTCAACTTTTGTACTGAATTAGCCAATTAAAGAAATCCCCACCATCCAGATGTAAAATGAAATTCATAAAACTCGTAATTCGCTGATGGTTCAGTCATGACGTGCTATGTGGAAAACTTCCCTAGGAGGAAGTTACCATTGTGTGATGCCTAGTATGAGGAGGACTGACTATGCCAAATGTTGACAAGAATATGGAGCAACTGGAATACTTAAGGTCATGAATAATGGTATACTACCGTGCAAATGAATTCTTGGGGTTTTCACCATTTAGTCACTGTGTGATCTGAAAGAAAATGTCCACCAAAAAACTAAGTTGTATCATATCCACACAATGGAAAACTATTCGGCAATCTAGTAGACTCACTATTGGTATGCATAATGCATTTAGTCTCAAATCACTATGCTGAGTATAAGAAGCCACAGCCCAGTATCAACTTTATAATTCTGTTAATATAAAATTCTAGAGAGGGCAAAGAAGGTCACAGTAACAGAAAACAAATAAGGATTTTCCTGAGAGGGTGGGTGTGAGGAAAGGATTACACAGGATGAGGAAACTTGTGGTGTCTTATAGGCATGTCCATTGTCTTGACTTTTGATGGTAGTCTCATGTACCCAAATGAGTCAAATTATGTGGTTTAGATGAGTCCAGTTCATTTTTAACTATATCTCAGCAAAGCAGTTTTCTTTAGGATCCAAGTCTATCCATAGGTGGACTCAGCCCAGGTACTCAACAAGAGCTAAATAGTTAAAATGTGGTGTGTATAATCAACATTGAACTGTGAAAAAGAATCAGATGCAATTCTATCATTATCCGGAGAAGTAGGCAGAATTGGAGTACATTATGGAGTACAAATCTCATTGTGACTATTTATTCATCAAGTGATAGACATCTAGGCTAATTTTCTTTTTCTTGTGAATAGAGGAAAATGGATGAGCAAGTTTCCCTGTAGTAGAATATAGACTTCCTTGGTATATGCACAGAAGTGGTATAGTAAAATTTACAATAAGAGAGATAAAAATATGACTACAATATTTAAAAGTATTACATTAAATTAATATTTTGCAAATATAACAAGTCTGTCTCAGAAATATACCTATGCAATTTATTAATTATATTTTTTGAGTTTTGGGGGGGGGTTACTTTTCTTTTGAGACAGGGTCTCACTACATAGTCCTGGCTGTCCTGAAACTATGTAGACTAGGCTGGCCTCAAACTCACAGAGATCTGCCTGCATCTGCCTTCCAAATGCTAGTATTAAAGAACTGTAAAACAAGCCTAGCCTGCTATATAATGTTTAATAGCAAAAGAAAAAAGGTTTAAAAATGCCAATTAAAACAAATCATACTGTTAATAATCGTGTATCAAATCAAAAGATTGCTCATTTGTAAAGAGAAAAGTGGGAAAGAGAAAGAATGGGGATAGCTCTCTGTGGTAGTTTGAAATAAAATGGCCCCACAGGAAGTGGCACTATTAGGAGAAGTGGCCTTACTAGGGAAGTGTGTCACTGTGGGGGCGGGCTTTGAGGTCTCTGTTTTCTCAAGCTTCACTCAGTGTGACAGTCAGTCGACTTCCTCTTGCCTCTGAGTCAAGATGTAGGGCTGTCAGCTCTAGCACCACATCTGCCTGCATGCCACCATCCTCCCCATCCGGATGATAGTGGACTGAACCTCTGAAACTGTAAGCCAGCCATCACCTCAGCTAAGTGTTTTAATTTATAACAGTTGCCATGGTCATGGCGTCTCTTCACAACAAAAAAGAAAAACCCTAATAAGGTGCTCTCTTTGCATGTGTACTATGCTGTGGGAAGTCCTTCAGCCAATAGCCTTTAAGATATTGGCCCACTTTGGGTGTGGTCTCATGTACTATAAATGCAGATAAAAGGCTTGCGTGGGCCTCTTGGCTGCTGGATTTGGTTCCAATTCCCAGAGCACAAAGAGGACTGTAGATGGCTACTCTTTCTGTGAGTTTATCCCCAGATAAATAAACCTTTGTTATACTCCATTTTGGGCTATTGTGGAAGTCTTTTGTGAGTTTGGAAAGGTATCTCGGAAGCCTGGCCTTGAGCCAACATTGACTTTTCCTTCTGATGTAGAGTAACTGGAGAAGTCCAGGCTCCTGGACACTGGGAATCTGTATTGGGTGTTTATTTAAAGCCACCAGTTTATGTCAGATGCTAGCTTTGACCTCTGTTATTCAAATTCAAATTTTATTTTTTTTCCATGCGTGTGGGTGAGAAGATTCATCTGCATTCATATTTGCTAAGGTATGCATAAGAATGTTCCGGAAGGATAGATGAATCAGAAGACAGCTAGAGAAATGACAGGTGAGAATGAGGACAGAATCTTAACACCAGCTGAAGAGACAGATTGAAGTCTTTCATAACATTTCAGAGTTTTTGAAGCCTCTGCCCAAGTGCTCAGAAGATAGAGAATCTCTGCTGATATTGCTGAGATGATGCTCATCCGGGAATTTGGAGCTGAGACTGTCACACAACCTCAGAGCTTCTCCAACCACTGTCAACACAGTAAGCATGATAAACCTTACAGCTACTCTCTTTCTGAAGATATTTCCGCTAATTTTAGGGATCTGCTGAATCTCTTTATTTCAGTTCAATTTTCCAACATACCCTGCTGAACTTAGCATCTCATAGTAACTTTATGATAAGGATGTATATCATCAATAATTTTATGTTGTAGATGAAAAAGTATTGTTCCTATATTCCTATCCAGATAGCGAACGAGTATTCAAAAAACTCATACATCTGTTTCTTTCCCTCCCTCTCTTACTTCCTCCCTCCTTCCCCCCATCATCCTTATTTTCCTTTCTTACAGCACAAGCCTTTAACAGTGCTTGTCAAAAGACCCAGGCAGACAAATAAAAGAAATTTTAAAAATGCTATTTAAATAATCATAATTGTTTCACTCATATGAAAAATGAGTAATTAACTGTGCTTGAAGTCCTTAGATGAGAAAAGAAAGAATATTAAGAGTATTACACACACATAAAGGGAATATTAAATCTCATTTCAGCTCAAAGTAATCTGTACATTCTATCTGGAAAACATTTGCCCATGGTTGTGTGCCTCACTGGGAACATCTGAGCCCTCAAGAACTATAGACAATAGTAGAAGAGCTTTCCCAAATGTGACTTTAAATATGTATTTATATGCACATATATTCATATGTTACTTAATGATCCAGGGCATAGATCCATTTTTGTCTGAAGTTTAATTTCCTCTTAGTTGCCTTGATCTGTCTAATTGATTTCAAGCAACTGTAGCCCATACACATCCCCAAACTCAAAGGATTTGGCAGAGAGTAAATAGAACTTGCACTTTCTTCTCCATCCATTCAATTGAAGCTGTTAGTTGCTATTTGGCCCTTTGTTCATCTGGATCATAAATCTTTCTTATTGGAAAGCCACGTGTGACCTAGAAACATTCGAGCCATAATTATGTCCTGACGATCAGCAATCAAAAGTGAAAAACAGATTTCCTGGCTATTGTGGTGCTAAGTAGCTTTGGGGGAGCTTTTTATTTGCAAAGAAAGGTGAGAGGGACTCCTGGACTAATCAACTCTGTGATGACAGATGTGTTTTTGTTTGCTGTGTGAACCTAGTGGGGGTTGCGACATTTCACCTGAGATACTCAGAAACTAAGTTCTGTGAAGGTCCATCCTGACATTTTCTTAGAATGGTTTATTCTTCTTACATGGCCTGTTCCCTGGCTTTTCCAGCAAAGAAAGGTAATTAGCTTTCCCAGACTTATTTGTGAATGCCTTGTTCCTAAAATCTTCCAGTGTTTGTAGCTCATTTCCAGGACCAGTCTCCTGGGTGTGTGGTATACATGGGTCACACAAGAGCTCCGGGACCCAATTCCATGACAAATCCTGCTCAGTTGATGTAATCAGTCGCTGGAGTCTGGGGCTGGAGTGATGGCTTGTAGTGGTTCTCAATCTTCCTCACCCTTTAATACAGTTCTGAATGTTTTGCTGACCCCTGTCACAAAATTATTGCTGTTACTGCTTCATAACTGTCTTTGACTAGTTATGGATCATAATATAAATGCCTTATATGCAGAATATCTTATATGTGACCCCTGTGAAAGGGTCGTTCAACCCCCAAAGGTGTTGGGGCCTACAGGCTGAGAACCACAAAAGGTTCAGAGCACTCTCTGTTCTTGGATAAGTCCTGGGTTCAGTTCCCAACACCCACATGGCAACTAGGATCCACCTATAACTCCAATTTCCAAGGGATCCATTGCCTTCTTATGGCCTCCAAGGGCACTTGGTGTGCATGTGGTACACATGCATACGTGGAGGCACTCACACAAACACATAAAATAAAAACAAATGATTTTTTTAAAGAAACCATTAGAGTTTAAATGAAAGAGCACATAAGCCTCATCGAGGATAATAATGGGGACATTTCTGAGCACTCCATATGAGAACACTAAGAATTTTATGGGCATTGATTAACCTCGAACTAAACACTATAAGGTAAGTATTAAGATAAAGTCCATTCACTAGATGACGAAATTGCAAAGCAAAGTGGATAATGTGATTACCTGGAAACACTATTAGTGGCGGAGCCAAAATTAGTTGGCAGACAGTTCAGCGTAAGGCCTGTAATTCTAAGACACTTAGACTCACGTACAGAAAGCCCCGAATTACCTGATTTCTGCAATGCAACTCCTACCCTGCCCCCAAAACTTAGAAAGCTGAACTTGGTTTGTGCCTCTGTTTCTCTCACTTGCCCCACAGGTTTCCGACTCTAAATAGTCGATATGCTTTGGGTGTTTTAGTTAGCAAAATTTATAGGGTGCCCCATTTCGCCGATCTATGAAGCGTGCCACGTGCATCCTGTCGGGGTCCTGAAGGATCACCCGCAACTCCTCTAGGAGTCTCCACATTGCCTCTGAAGCCTTTGGGGGAGTGGGGTTTCCGGTTGATTTCCTCATTCGAACATTTGCAAGCCCAAGAGACACTCTCACTTTTTCTCTCTTATTTAAGGTAGTCTCAGTTCCCCGAGCTGCTCTAAAAAGGCATTTTTGCCCCCATAAAACTCACTCCAGAGAGTTCTAATTAGTTTGCCTTCTGTCAGGGATGGGAAACTGACTTCTGAAGACCCATATTTTTAGGTAGAGATGGTAAATAAAACCTGGCAGTCAGCGTCTATGGACAAAACACCAAGTAGGCAGAAAGGAATTCCCATCTTGTAAGACAAGGTAATAGCTTGAGGCCAAAGCATGTAAGTGCTTAGCCATTTCTTCAAAGAGCTTTTCAAGAAAAGGCAATGTTGCATAGCTACCCCACAAGAAGAGACTTGATAGGAGATGCTGGAATGGACTATTGATTTAGAAGGGCAAGGAGAGTATATCCAGGAAAAGACGCACCTACTATGTGCCGGGGGTTATGCTAGGTACATGGTGCCCTTCCCTTGAGGCACTGTGACCTGTGGGGACACCAGCTGCCCTTACAAACAGTACAGAGGGAGGACACCCAGTGATTTTACCGTGAACCTATAGCTCTAGTTTAGAGGAATGTCTTGTTACAACCCTTAATCAAGTGGGACCAGAAAAGTCTGGATCAGTCTGGGTTGTCTCCTGGAGATCCCATGACAGCTGCCCTGAGATGGCCATGTCTAGCTTCCATTCCTAGGCTTGCTCTTTGCTTAGGCAGCCATTGCAGCATCACTCTTTCCTGAGAGTCCAACTAAGCATGATGCTGGGATGTGCAAACATGCCCCCCTTCTGGTCACGGCCATACATCCTCCATAGACGCAGTCGCCATAACTGTTAAGAAAAACCTCTCCATCAGCGCAAAGAACTCCAATCAAACCAGATTAATTAAGGCAAATCAAATGCCCATGTTTTATAGATGACACACTCCCGGGTGGCTGGGAGAGCATGGTGAGGGAAAGACAGAGAGACCACACACACAAAACCAAAACCACCACGTGTTCCTTGTCCAGACGCGACCCTAAATACCCTGTGGCAGGCTGGGAGTTGGAGTCCAAGCGTGAAGCGTTTGGTAGGCTGGGAGTGACACTTCCAGCTCAACATTACATTCCAGACTCTTTGGATATAGGGGTGTCAGAGGACTGGGGTCTCACTTTTGACCAAACAATAACAACTTATGAGTGAGTGGCTTTGTGCCGAACTCTGTGTCTCCCAGCAACGTCGGATGCAGCTTAGTACAGGAAACCTCAGATGCTCAGTCCAAAGTATCAACAGTGCAGGGGAAACTTATGTGCACTTTTATCTCCTGGGTGAGACACCATATTGTCAAAGTGACCGTCTGTATTGATGCAGAGTAAAGAAACCATCAGATGTTTCCCTGACTCGCAGAGTTCAGCCCAGTTCCACATACGGACAGCAGGGACTGGGTTTTGGCTTTTAAGACAAAGCAGGAGCTGTCAGTCTTTTCCAGCTTTAAAAGATTGCTCTCACCCCCACTCCAAGTCTAGCAGGGCTGCTACATTAAGACTGCCTAGCAATTCTCTCCTTGGTTGTTAGCCGTGCTGTGAGAACCATAAGCTCCGACTGGTCCATGCATTCTTGGCCGCATCCTCACAAGATAAGAACGTTCACAACTAGAATGTCCAGTGTGCAAGAAACCTTGGGACCTTTCTCACTCACCTGGAAATCTTCAAGCTGTGAAGTCGATACAATGGTTAGGGAAGCGCTATAGGGAAGAACTCAACCCCCCGCAACTCCACCCCACTGTCATAGTTCCCTCCCACGCCACCACATCAACAGAATCTCCCTCCACCCTATTATTACCTGTCCAGGATTTCTGCTAAGTGGTGGTGGTGCACTCCTTTAATCCCAGCATTCGGGAGGCAGAAGCAGGCGGATCTCTGTGAGTTCAAGGCCAGCCTGGTCTACAAGAGTTAGTTCCACCAGAACAGGCGCCAAAGCTACAGAGTGAAACCCTGTCTTGAAAAACCCAAATAAATAAATAAATAAATAAATAAATAAATAAATAAATAAATAAAGTATTAATTTAAGACAAAAAGGTGAGTGGGTAGTGATGGGAGGTGATACAGGAATACCCCGAGAATCTGCCAGCAGCTTATAGGGCAACTAGTCTAGAGGATGAAAAGGAGAAGAAACAATAACAGGAACCCTTTCTCAGCAAAGTTCTGACTCCAGAAAGTTGATCTCTGGCCTAGACACACACACACTATATATATACAGTTGCAATAATAAACTTTAAAAAGGTTTGCAGGTTAAGGGAGTTTGAAAACTCTTGATCTGGGACCTCAGGCAGTGGCACTAAAAGTCAGCCAAACTCTGTACCCGGTGGGCCTGGACACCACTACAAAGAACAAAAATGTGAAGGAGAGATGGGAAAGACAGACAAGTGGAGTGGTGTGCTCTATTGAGAGAGACGGAAACTGGAGATGGTGAAAATCGGTGTTGACTCTGAGCCAAGGCCCCTTGTTGGCATTGGGAAACATGGCAGATGTACTTTTGCTTCTGTATTATTCTATATTTAATAAAACTGACTTTATCCCAGACCTCCTTTCCTGCCCTAGGGCAGTGTCTTGGGCCCCAAAGCCTGCATCCACAGTGACGAACTTCCTCCAACGAGGCCACACCCGCTCCTCCAAAGATACAACTCCTGGTAGTGCCACTGCCCTTGGAGACCTCTCTCTCAAACCACCATAATTTCTGAGCACACCAGGTTGCCAAAATTCACAGCCCGGTCAGTATCCCTAGAGCTCTGACCTGATATGAAAAGTGTTTATAGTCACTAATGGCACTTTTGTGAGCTCAGGGACAACTCATGCTCCACAAGACAGGTCCTTAAGAGGCCAGAACACCCTGCACCCCTTGCTCTACTCCAGTGCATGACAGAATTGCCTACAGTGTCTAGAAGCATTGTTATTACTTAGAATGGCTTTTCTTAAGGAGCCTCTAAGCAAGCGGGAAAACTGGACGATAAAGGGAAATGCACGTCGTTACAGAGAATCTTCCCAAAGCTTTTCTTGCTGGTTTGGAGAGAAGCTTTCCAAGAACAAAGTTTTGGTTCCCAGCAGTCCTCAGAGTTATCTGACTATGGAACATTCTACTGAATTTTTTCTCGATGGATACACTTTGGGAAATATTCTAAAAAATACTTCCAGGGTAGCATCAGCCAAGACTGAATGACTCAGAAGAAGAAAGGCAGAAACTGTCTCTTTTCCATGAGGCCTGGACCCTGGCTAGCAGAAAGCCTCCCTACATACAACCAGCTCCTTGGTGTTGGAGAAATGGACTCTCATCAAGAATGAGCAGATCCCCAGCATGATATCGGAGCCAGGATAAGCAGAGGGGAGACTTGCTCTCAGAAGCATCATGTCTCCTTCCCCGGGAAACGGAGAGCGATCAGTCCCTTCAGAATCATGGCCTAGATACAGGAGTTGAGAGGGGAAAGACAGATAGCACATGGTGTCTGGGGCAGAGATAGGGTCAATGTTCATGTACATTCAACAGCTGAGTCTGTTTAGGACTTTTTCCTCAGAACATCTGATGGCCCACGCAGAGCCTATGATGAAGAAGGCAAATATTTTCCTACAACTAAAAATATAAGTCATACAGTGAAGTGGAAAGTTTTCAAGCCCATTTCTTCATAATGTGGGTGGATTTCTTCTTAATACTTTTCCCATAAAACTGCACAGTGTTTCTCCTCAGACGTCAACAGTAGCCCAAGGGCAGCTGATGGAAACCGTGGCAACCAGACCGTGAGTTGGAATGTTTCTTCACCAAACATCATGTCTAGAGCCGAGCTAAGCCCAATATGTGTTTATTCCCAGGGTGGTGGTTACCCCTGTTTCTTACAGCAAAGGCTGTAAGTTGTATTTGAGTATCTTGGGCTTCATAAATTGTGGTAAATAGAGATCTTTTCTTTTTCTTTCTCCAGTGTAATTGAGCAACTGAGATCATTGCTCTCGATCACAGAAGAATAACAGAGTCAGCTGTTGCCATGTGTTTCCAGGGCCTGTGGCAGGTTTGTGGGTCCCTTTCACAACAGCTCCAGCTTTAAGATCAAAGTGTCCTTGAGTGCCTATTACAGTCATCTTTCTTTCCCTTTGTCTTTCTGGACTAAAACCATAAGCTTTAGTGAATGTCAGGTTTAAAAGCCCAAACTCTCTGAATAGATAAAAGAAAAGGTTCCAGGAATTTGGTCAGCTGAGTGTGAAGGGCCTAAGCCCCTATGAAGTTCTCAGATGGAGAGATAAGCAAAAACCTGTGAGCATCCTCTTGGTGGGTTATCTGAACAAATATGGCTGCAACTGCACCCGGGCCCTGTGCAGTGTGGTCCCCTCACCCAGGCCAGTAACGCTGCACCTCCTATTGTTAAGAGATGTGTTCTGGCTAGGAGTGGTGGCGCACGCCTTTAATTCCAGCACTCGGGAGGCAGAGGCAGGCACATCTCTGAATTCAAGCCCAGTCTGGCATGCACAAAGCCCAGAACTCAAGTTTTCAAAAAGACCATAGGAGAGATGGACGGGATTTGGCTGAGAAAGCCCAAGTAGGATGGAAGGGCAAGTAAAGATCTATCTTAGAAGGATAACAGAGAAAAACAAGGAAAAGGCCACTACTGGGAGACAGAAGGTCACGGGTGAACCTGTCTTCCTACCCTGAGTGAGGAGAGCACAGCAGCCAGGAGGCCACCTTACCCTACAGGCTGTGTAGGACCGTGTAAGGTGACTTTGAAAGATAGTGGGTTGAATGTTTAGTCCTTTAGGGTTCAGCTTTCCATCTCGGATGCCTAGTTTTCTGTCTGTTGGGTTAAAAAAGAAAACAGTCCATAGGCCTGTAAGACACTCACTCTCTTAGAACAAAACAAGTATACCTCCTTTTCCTTTGTCTAGAGTGGACAGCCAAGTAGGAACTGGACTGTGTTGTGGCCATGGCAAAGAAGATGGAGGAAGGGTGGGGAGGACATTCAACCCTGACCTGTCCAGAAAGACGAGACCACACACTAAGATCCTATAAGTCTCAGCCAAGATGCCAGCAGAACCCTCAAAGAGAGAGCCAGGCTAGTCAAATATCAGAAACTTGGATTATGCATCCCAAATGATGAGCACACAGACTCGAGATGCCCATCCTATACTCACTTGGGTATCAAGCAAAGGGCACACAGATGTGTAATGTCCATCCCGTACTCACTTGGGTACCAAAAGATGGGTACACAGACTTGTGATTCTCATACCATACTCACTTGGGTACCGTCTTGAGGAAGAGTTAGGGAAAGAAGAGATTTAAAATACTATGAAATTATTCTCTCAGACACTGGATCAAACATAAGTTTCAACCGTGGGTGTAAACTGGATTAGGGTTGGTCCTGTCCCCAAAATGACAAGATTGAGAAGGTGCTATAAGCATGTCACTAGTTCTGTGTCAATACAGATACTTTCTTTACTCATCTGGGTAGAGAGAGGCCATGGCAGGTTTATCAGAACACTGACTTCTAATACCCTAAGGTCTATACACCCTCCTTCTGTGATGATTCTCCTGGGTGTCTCACATAAAGTGTGCCTGGCTGGCCTTTCTATCCCCATTGGACAAACAATAAATGGAGGGGCCTGAGTCAAAAGCTAGGAGGTGATTTGATGTCTCTAAGCCAGTTCTCTGTGTACCCAACAAGTGAATGTCGCAGGTCTGTTTCCACCAAGGGCTGCGAAGCCAGCTTGTCCCCGGCCATGGGTGCTGCTCTCTAGACACACCCCACTCCTCCCAAGAGAAGTGCTGGACTGGGACGGCCATCATACCTAGCCCGTCTGCCTCTGTGCTGGTCTTCACCACAAGCATCCGCGAAGCCTGCTGAAGCTCCGGGCCCCATTTTTCATATCATTCATGCTAAGGACGCTTACTTGGCAGTTTTCTCCATCCTAACACTTCCCCGTGGCTGCAGCGATGTGATGCAGCTCAAATCAACCCTGGAAAAGACGCGTACTGACTGGATCTGTAACGACATTCATTGATCTTTCTTGCTATTTCCTGGAAAGCCATTTTCGAACGCTTATTGAAGCCAAACGACCGTAGACCCAGGCACACCATTGTCCAGAAAGGCGTTTGTCATTTCCTAAACTAATTACAAGCCAAATTCAGGTTCACAGGAAACCCCCGAGGTCAGACAGTGTTTCCAAGGTTCCAAGATATGAGCTAGGCTCCCTTTAAGGTGTGCTGGAAATCCAGAATGGAAGTGATGGTTTCTAAACAAGTTCCCCTTGGCCTGTGGGCCCCAGCTGCTCCAGTCTCAGCCTTCAGATCTTACTCCACGTCAGGCTGAGCCTGGTCCTGATTAAAGTTACTGTGAGAGCCATATGGCAGCCAGAGAGGGGGAGGCTGGATAACAAGCCCCTCCAGGTTTGTGCTGGTAAGAGAGCCCACGAGCTGCCTGGGAGTTCTCCAAGTTGGGCTCCCCATAAAACCCAAGCTTGTGTGCTGCCTGTGTTCATATATTCAAGTTAATTGAATTTTTAATTACTAAAAGTGAGAGCAGCCAGGGAAGGAATTTACCAGGCAGAGTATTAAACTGTGACTAAGGTCCAGACTCTGCTGTCATCTGTAGTAATAGGAAGACGGGGGAAGGGGCTGTGACCATTCCCTATCTTGCTAGACTTTTACATCTGCAGAGTGGAAGGGATCGCACCTTCGGCTTTTGGCTTCCATTAGATTAGACCAAATTGTGTGCTTGGAAATACTGACATTTTATGTCAAAACTGGCTGTGTGAGGAGGAATGGTGCCCTGGGCCGGAGCAGAGCAGAAATTATAGCAGTCGCATGACTCATGTATGATGGGGGATCTCAAAACGGTCTCATTACTAAATGAAGCGGTACATGGATCTTTGTTCCCAGTGCTTGTGAGTTTATTATGACCAAAACAGAAGTGGAGATTCCTTCCCTTGGCATTCTTAGCTTTTCTCCCTGTCTTATAGCCACGCAAAGTATTTCAAAATAGGGAAACAACATACAGCCCGATGGTCCTGGTATGTTTTACTGAGGCAGATGTTTGATTTTTTAGAATATATTTATTTTTTTTTTACTTACGCATTCCTATATCTGTGTTTATGTATCTGTCCATGGAGTTACCTACAGAGGTCAAAGACGGTGTTAGATTCCCCAGGAGCTGAAGCTGCAGGTAGCTCTGAGCCCCGCAGTGGGAGTGCTGGGAACTGAACTCCAATCCTCGGCAAGAGCAGCAAGCACTCTTAACTGCAGAGCCGTCTCTCCTGCCCCCATCTGTTTTCTTGTTAATTGGCATGATTACTGAAATTTATGAGTACTGTCTGATGTTTTAATGCACATATATTGTATAATGATCAAATCAAATAAATAAGCGCATCACTTCAAATATTTATCATTCCCCTGTGGTGAAACATTCAAAACACTCCCTTTGGGCTGTTGAAGGCTACTCAGCCTACCAAGTGTCTGCTCTCTTTCTCATTTAAAAAAAAAATTATTAGGTCCTTAAGCACAATTCTTATCACTTTTCAAAAAATGTTTTCAGTGCATCTTGTAGGAAAACCTATCTGCCCTCTTGATCTGCACACTAAAGTGTCCCTCTCTTCCTATGTTCCCAATGTTCCCATTGCAGGAAAACACTTGCTGCTGGCAGATTCACCATCACGAATGGCTTAACGTGTCCCCACAGGACTGGAGCAGGTCTTGAGGGGCTGAGGGTAATTCTCATGGGATTTTGTCTTAGTTAGGGTTTTTTGTTGCTGTGAATAGACACCGTGATCATGGCTACTTTTATAAAGAAAAACACTTAATTGGGGCTGGCTTATAGGTTCAGAGCTTTAGTTCTGTTGTCGTCATGGAGAGAGGGATGGTTGCATGCAGTCAAACATGGTGCTGGAGAGGGGCTGTGAGCTCTACATCCGGCAAGAAGAGAGGGGCAGTGGGCCTGGACTGAGTTTCTGAAACCTCAAAGCCTCCCTGTAACACTTTTCCTCCAACAAGACCATGCCTTCTAATAGTGCCACTCCCTATGGGCCTGTGGTGGCCATTTTCATCCAAACCTCCATACACCTAACCTCTGTTCAGGGTTGCCTGAGAACAAAATGCCCCTAAATCTGTGACATCTGCATTTGTCATCCTCATGAAGGGATTGTGGTACCCCACATTTGACCTGAGGTTTTACGGTTGGCATGCACTTCTCTCCGAAGCTACTCCAAGAGGCATGGGAAGCTTCAAGAATCATGGCCGACCAGACTCTAAACCTTCTCTTTTTAACCCAAGCTTCTCTACCAGGACGCTTCTCCCAGTCAAGGCAAAACCACCCAGACTCAGTCTCCAGCTGGTGTCACGTCAGGGTCTGAGGAGGGCAGTATGTTTCTGTGTTTTCCAAGAATGGATCAAATCCCATCCTGCTTCGAATGGGTCCTGGAAAAGTGGGGCTAAGTTGGGAAGGAACCATCCCTGGGAAGAGGCAATATCTCCATCCCAATGCACCCTATTCTCTTAAGTTACCTGGAACCCCACATTCCCTGGGGAGCCCAGGAGGTCTGCTGTTCTTAGAGCCCTGAAAGAGGGGAAGCAATGAAGTCATGCCCAGCTGTCTTCTCTCAACAAAGCTCAGAGAGTGTTCTGTTTAACATCACACTGTCCCTGTTCCTCTGCGTTTGCTGTGCCTCCCTCAGGGCTCTGGGACTTCAGAGCACAAAGGTCTCTAGTCAAGCAGAGCCCTGGGACTGGGGCTGACACTGCAGGCAGGACTATGAGACACTGGGGTGTCACGGAGCAGGCAGGGCCCCAGCATCTGCTGATTGGGACTACACGTGCACACGTAAGAGAAACAAATGGAACACAAGACACCGAGGCAGTGGCCTGGAGTTTCTGACAATGGAAAGCAGGCCTCTCACCTATGGGAAATTTTGGAGAAAGGCCACGGAGGGTGCAAGGAGAGCCCACGTGGACAGCTTGCTATAAAGGACTTGCCCAACAGACTGAATTCATGCCCTGTCTCCACGCATGCCATTTTACATGCTTTAGGGAAAAAAACTAAGGTGCAGCCTCACAAACACCTGTTTGCAAATCAGGCACACGCCCTTTATCTGAGCATTTGGGAGGCAGAAGCAGATGGGTCTCTGTGAGTTTGAGTCTAGCCTGGTCTTCATAGTGAGTTCCTGGTCAGCCAGGACTACTCTTTCCTGGAAGGAAGGAAGGAAGGAAGGAAGGAAGGAAGGAAGGAAGGGAGGGAGGAAGAAAAGGGAAGAAAACGAAAAGATGAAAAAAAAATTGGTCAATGTAAGTCAGACTGAGTTTGTTTTACTGTCTTAAAGCTTAAGAAAATACAACAAAATTCTGCTTTCCCCTCCCTAAACTATGTCTATCTTGTTTGAAAACAGCAGTGAGTAGACTTGTTTTATGTGAGTGGCAGTCATCCTCGTTCACTTAAAGTCTGACCAGGAAGGCCAAGATTGGTCCTGGTCTTTATTCTATCTTTTTTATGTGTGTGGGTGTTTTCCCTGCATGTATGGAAGTGTACTGACTGCACACCTGGTATTCATAGAAGCCAGAAGAAATCCCCTGATCCCCTGGAACTGGAGTTACAGGCAGTTAGTTGTAAGACACCGTGCATGCTGAGACTGGAACCCCAGACTCTCTGCAAGAGAAGTCAGTGCCCCTAACAGCTGAGCCCTCTCTCCAACCCCTCTTTTTTCTAATGTTAAAAATCAAAACAGAGGCCTGCTGGCAGTCCAGTGGCTGACTTTGTGCATGGATCCTGCTGGTGACCCAGCAGCTGGCATCGTGCACAGATCTTGGGTCTGTGCAGAGGTAGGGTTCCCGTGACTATACTGCCATCGGTGGATATTTAGAAATTAGTGAATATATTTAAATGTCTTTAATTGTCTGGGAAAGGGGATCTTAACCGAGAGGAGGCTTAGCTGGGCCCCTGGAGGCAAAATCTGAGCACTCCTTGGTTTTCAGGGGCTACAGAGTGCTAACGTTAAGGCTGATTTTAGCTCTCCAACATAAAGTCAAAAAGACAGGCATTTCAGAACCCAGCCAAGGAGCGCCCAGCAGAGCTGCCCCAGCAATCAGCAGGCTTCCTTTATCTGTCAGTAACTGTCTTTCCCATGCAAGATGTTCCCTTTCAATAAGAATGGTGAAGATATTTTACTCAAACAAGACAGCCTCTGGCTGCTGAATTCCTGCTCAATTTTATTTACGGCTCCCTTGAAAGGTCAAGCATGCTGTTTTTAGAGCAGCCAGTAATGGCATCTGTACGTCAGATGGACAGTTCAGCTCAGTGGTCAGGGTGGGACCCGGAACACCCCCAGGAGTAAGGTGGCCGAGGACTGGTGGGGTCCGTGCCCGCAGCCGTGTCACCAGACACAGGAACTGGCGATCATCCCCGTTTCTCACGCACGCCACCCTTCAGTCTGGAGACAATAGAGATAAGTTACTGATAACATGTTGTTTCTGGGATGAGAAAGTCAGTTCTTGGGTTTGATTCTGTTTCCAACAAGACTTAATGAGCAGACACAAATCAAGCGGGGACCCCCCCCTCCCCGGGCTGAGCTGAGCTGGTTTGCAGGCAACGCAGTGCATCCAGAGCTTGGAGAACACATTCCCGACCTCCCTTAAGATGGTGATAAGGCTCAATCTAAAGTCCTTCCATTGTTTCCTGATACTGCGCTAAAATGTTAGTGAGTTATTGGCCTCTAAAGCAATTGCTTAAATTACCTCACTTGAATTCAAATGCTGGTTTGTTACTCTTTTCCTAAAGACCACCCCCCCCCCAAAAGGAAGAAAGCCAAGCATAAAGAAGCCCAGTTTGAGAAAAATGGCTTCATGGGGATGTGGGCACAGGGGTGCATTGGCGTGGGGGTGTCTTTTAGAAAAGACTTTTCTAGAACTTTGAGGACACCATTTAAACTGGTCCAGAAGCCTCCTCCTCTCCCCGGGGTTCTCACTAGGTCCTTGGGCCCTGTGCAGTTCCAGGGGAAACGGGTTCCCAGCGTGGTCCCGAGGTCTGTCTCAATAACAAACACTACCACAGCTCTCCCTCTGCGGCTGCAGCTTCTCTTCAACAAGGAACCTGATTCCCAATTTCCGTCAGCTGTGTTCCTAAGCAGCTCGGGGAAGGCAACTTTGATTTGGTTTGCTGGGATTTGTTTGTTTTCAGTAAGACTTCTTTAATATAAGGTTTTTAGTAATACTTTGAGAACTTATACAAGCAAACAATGTATTTTGATTATATTTACCCCAACTCCTGCCCCTAACTCCTCCCAGATCTAGTCTCCATTGTAACAGCAGGCTTCTTGTTGGTTCCCGGCTAGCTTAGACCTGAAATAATCACACAGAAGTCATATTATTTAAATCACTGCTTGGCCCATTAGCTCTAGCTTCTTATTGGCTAACCCTTACATATTAATTTAACCCATTTCTATTAATCTGTATATCACCACGAGGTTGTGGCCTACCAGCAAAGTTTCAGCACGTCTATCTCCCGTGGGCTCCATGGCATCTCTGACTCCGCCCTTCCTTCTCCCTCTCTGACTCCGCCCTTCCTTCTCCCAGCATTCAGTGCAGCTTTCCCCGCCTACCCAAGTTCTGCCTTGCTGTAGGTCCAAAGCAGTTTCTTTATTCATTAATGGTAATCACACCAGCATACAGAGGGGACTCCCACATCACTCTATTTTCTCCCCACATCCCAAGTGTGTGTCTTCTAACCATCTATGGAGTCTAGTTTGCGCTGCTCACATACTCACGGGTGGGAGGCCATCCACTTGATGGCGATCAATCTAGCAGAGCCACACCCCTAAGGAAAACTGATTTCCCCTCCCCTGGAAGCTATCAGATATTGACAGCTCTTCAGGGGTCTGGGCTCACAAGCCCCCCATGCTCCATGTTGGCTGGCTTGACCCTGTGCTTATTTTTCCATAGGGAACTACAGCTTCTGTCAGCCAAGCTCTGCCCCTGACAGAAAATTCTGAACTGAAAACCATGGAACACTAAGAAAACTCAATTACAGTAAGGGCCATGGAATTGAACAGAGGGTGTCAGAAGAACGAATATGGTGGCTGAGAGATATTTTTGTAAATGTTCACCATCCTTAACCATCAGGGAACACAATGACTTTTAGGTTTCGCCTTACCTCAGTCAGAAGGGCTTAGCACCTTAGCACGACAAAAGATAAGTGTTGTGGAGGCTGTGGGACAGGGGTGGGGGTGGGAGTGGGAGGGGATGGGGGTGGGGATAGAGATGGGAGTGTGGTGGGGAATGGGGAGGGGGGGGTGGGGTGGGTGTGGGGTGTGGCGCACCCTCTCACTCTCTT
The DNA here is from genome assembly GCF_014885135.2 of Alexandromys fortis. NCBI lineage: Eukaryota > Metazoa > Chordata > Mammalia > Rodentia > Cricetidae > Alexandromys > Alexandromys fortis. Next base: position 29,318,854 of record NW_026067949.1, on the reverse strand, counting down.
GTGAGAGCGCAATCTTAGAGCGCCGCTGTGGAAATCAGAGTGATAGTCCCTCAGGAAACCGGAAGTAGGTCTCCTTCATGACCCAGCTCGACTGGTGGCATAGTCCCAAAGGACTCCACATCCTACTACAGACACGCGCTCAGTCATGCTCACTGCTACCCTAGTCACAGCGGCTGTGACATGGAGACAGCCTAGATGTCCATCAGCTGATGAGCGGATAACGAAACCATCCCTATGCTCAGTGGGGTTCTACTCAGCTATAAAGAGAAAGGGGATTTTCAGGTAAAGGAACGGCACCAGACAACTTGATGGTAACCTAGATGCAGACAGATGTCACGTGTTCTCACTCATACAGGAAGGCAAGAAAAGTAGCCCTAAAGCCAAGAGACTGCGTGCGCCCCTCTCTGTCCGTGTACCTGTCTGAGTTCTCGGGCACCATGTATGTGCAGATGTCTTTGGAGGACGGAAGAGGGCGTCAGATCCCCTGGAGCAATAGTGAGCCATGGCGTGTGTGCTGAGAATCAGCTCAGGGCTTCTGCCTGAGCAGTAAGAGCAAAAATTGATGTCCCAAATATTCCATGGCATTGCATCTCCCAGTAAGAACTCTAGATCGACACAATGAGGTGTTATATTGAATTTCAAAATAAAAAAAAAATTTACCCCACCCTTCCCCCTAGAGCTTCTAAATTTGGTTTTGAGCCTTAAGGGAATCCTTTATCATAAATCCTTTATCAGGTGTTATGGCATAGTTGATCACAGTTAATTTTCTGACATGCAATTTTATATTGAACATTCACTCTCAATATAAGCTATTGTCCACATTTATAGTGAGCTATTAATCCAATAATGAAGTTGCAGATAAACTCTGAGGGCTTTCTACTTCTTTCTCGGTTTGAACCATCGCCTACAGCAAGTGTGTGCCTCTCATTTCCTAAGCAACATTGCCATCTAGTGGCGCCTCTCATATATTTCCCAGGGAAATTCTGGGTCACAGGCCTGGAGCTCCCCTAGGAAATCCAGCCCCTAGAATTCCCTCCCATCGTGGCCTCAGCTAGTCCAGGAGAGAGAGGTCCTGCTGTGAACAATTACAACTTTGGTTTTCAAACTTCCCTGTCATTTTATGGTACCTCGTCACCATTGGCTAGTCAAAGGAGAAAAGCCAAACTTGAACAAAGGAATGTTAAAAAGAAATGTCATTTCCATCAAACATTTCTTAGAGCGCTATTAACCCAGCCAAGCTCACGAATGTTGTCTCGCTCGGGTTGGGATTACCTGTGGCTCTTTCTCTAGAATCTACCTTGCACCACTGAGACATTTTGGGTGGTGGGAAACTACACTGGGCTTTGAAAGAAAGAGGGGAAATCCTTCATTTTCGTAAGGGAATGAGGCGAGTTCATTTCGGACAGTTTGGGGATCACTGGTATCTTTTGAAGTAGAAGGTCAAGCTTTTCTGTGGGGGTCTGAGGAAATTCCAGTCACGTTCAGATATCGCTTTGCCTCCTCTAGACTTTTCTTCTAGAGTCATCGCAAGCCTGGGTCACCCAGGTAACTTTCAGCTCCCTTTAGCACGGTGACCATGACTGTTCAGACACACCCACAGGGCCTCATGCCCTAGTTATACTCCAGCTTTCAGTTATGCACGCTGAACACAGATCTCTACAATGTAAGCCAGTGAGGAAATCTGTCTTCTCAACAACAACAAAATCATCCAGACACTAAAAACAAGAAAGTGCTGACCTCTGCGGAAGAGAAATAAAATTAGCATTCTTTTTTATCCTCTTTTAGCGATGATCTAAATGTATAGCTTATAATTAGCTATGTGTTTTAGATATACATGCAGAAAAAGATTAAATATACCCAACTTTCAGTGCTGTGCATATTTCTGTGTTGAGATAAATAGTCGAATGCACTCAGAGGTTTGTAGGTTAGTGCAGCGTTTTCTGTTTAGAAAGTTCTATGAAAATACATTGGGTCTGTGCCATTCTGATTGTGGGGTTATCAAAGCCTGGTCTTAGGCCTATATTTGCAAACCTGCTTGTGTGTACTGGCTAGTTTTATGTCAACTTAACACAAGCTAGAGTCATCTGAAAGGAGGGAACCTCAATTGAGAAAATGTCCCCATAAGATCCAGCTGTAAGGCATTTTCTCTGTTAGTGATGGCTGGGGGATCTTGGGTGGTGCTGTCCCTGTGTTGGTGGTCCTGGGTTCTATAAGAAAGCGGGCCAGTGGAGCAAGCCAGTAAGCCACACTCCTCTACAACCTCTGCCTCAGTTCCTGCCTCCAGGTTCCTGCCCTATTTGAGTTCCTGTCTGACTTCCTTTGATGATGAACAGTGATGTGGAAGTGTAAGCCAGAGAAACCCTATCCGTCCCAAGTTGCTTTGGTCATGGTGTCCATCACAGCAATGATAACCTAGGTCAGGCTAATACAAATAACCCAGAGACTCTTAATAAGCTCGGGAGGGAAGCCCAAGAAGGCGTCTCTGATGTGACTGGCAGGTATTTTTGTCAAAAGTTTGAAAAATACTAGTTAATATTTTCATTGAACTCAATGAGCTAAGAAAAACCAGAGGTCAGATTTATTGTACATACAATTTTTAAATGTGTTGCTTTTTTAATACTCTAAAAATTTAAAGTTTGAAATTACTTGAAAGCTCAGTAAAATTAATGCATTATATAAGTCAGGTTGTATTTAAATCTTTTATGTAAAATTCCATTTGTTGTCTTCAATTCACTTGAACTTACATTGGAGATTAGGGGCTGATATTTGGGGGAAATAAATTTTTATCAAAGAGATAAGATCAACTGAAACCCAGGGAAAGGGACAAATTCAAAGAGAACCAGGAAGATATTAGAAATGAAGATGTAAAGATAGGGAATTTAAAGGAAACATACATGCTGGATAAAATCTGGCATCAGCATAATAAACCAGAAATTTTATTTCATAATAGTTTCATAACACAGTTTTTAAATAGTTAATATATACTATATTATATATACATAATTTATTATACCTAATATTATTATACATATATTATATACATGTACTTATATAATAGAAAGCAAAGATAAGTATGTATAAAGAACACAATTAAAAGATTGCCTATTTGGGTCTTTTATTCAATAACTGGTTGTATTAGTACATATTTCACTATTATAATAAAATACTTGAGGCAAAATATTTTTTCAAAGGCTTTATTGTGGCTCAGGGTCCTGAAGGTGCAAGGTCTAAGGGACACATGGAGTGATGACCTCCTTGCTAATAGAGTCCACGGACAGCACGGACCACCACACAGCAGAGACTAGCGAGTCCATGTGTGAGCGTGTCTCTTCTGCAGCCACCAGGACTGAACCACACCCCACCTAGTGACTCTACCACCTCATACTAACCACTTCCCAAAACCCCAACTTCTAAGCATCAGAGAACTAAGATTTCATCCCCAGAATGCCTGAGGTGGGAGTTAAATTTCAACAGGCGCACAACCGGCCCGTATCACCATAGCGCTCACTAACCAGTGAGTTGGCCAGTGTGCTTAGTCGATGGTATGGCCCTGATTCGTTATTCACTCGTAGAAGCTAATGCGATGGCTTTCAGTAATCAACAACATATTTAATTCTGAAAAAGAAAAAAATGCATCCTAAAGACACACATGTCCTGGAACAGGGCTTCTATAATGCCACCCTGCAAGACCTCCCCTCAAAGCCCTCGCCAACAACTCGGGTGCCCACCAGCACACCAGGAAAAGCGTCTCGAAAGCTAACGAAGGAGCCTTGCTTCCAACTAACGTTGGAGACTCACAGGGCTGGACCAATACTATCTTATCACAGGGTGCCAGGACTTGTTCCCTGAACCAAAGAGACAGAAGTATCAATGGGACTGTAAGGCCTTGGGCCCCAATGTCCTAACATAGGATGTGAGTTCCTAAGGAACCTGATACACAGTATGACACCCGAGATCTTCTGGCCATGGCTCAGTTACTAAGTCATCTTTCTAGTACATTTTACAACATATTTTAATACATCATTTCAATACTAAAAGTCTAAAAGTATGATAACGCAATTTGTAATTAAATCTGCGATATACCCACTTGCCACTCTCCTATGTCGCTCACCCAGTAGAAGGGCAAATAGATGCCCAGCTTTGATGGGTGACTGTTGGTGACACTATGGAAAGTGTGTTCATGCTGACCCCTGCTGGGCTGTTTTTCAAGTGTAAAATTGTCCAGTCCCGTTTCATTTGCAATGAGAAAGCTATTTGTATTTTTTTTTCAAGGCTTCTGCTCATTCCTGTATTAAGGCTAACATACCATTCTAAATCTCACTTATTCATATGGTTCCTGGGCTCACAGTTCCATGATCCAATGCAGTTTGTAAATTTTCTAGCTTCTTTAATACCCAATAACATCTTACCCTTAACTACATGTATGAAAGTTTTCAAAGCAACACCACTAAGAAATCTCCTACCAGTTCTAGCCTTACAGAATGAAGCTGGCAGCGCTAACCCCACGACAGGACGTGCGGTGTTCCTGAAAGCCGATTAGAATGACGGGCAAATGCCCTCTAACTTAAGGATACAATGGGTGGAGCCAACAGCTGTGCTGGAGGGAAACATTCAAAGCGATGTCCTGTGATGCGGCTGCCTTCTCACACTGGCTTCCTTAACAATGCCAGGATTATAAATTCCTTCTGCCCGCCCCCCCCCCCCGCAATGTGTGTGTGTGTGTGTGTGTGTGTGTGTGTGTGTGTGTGTGATGTGTTCCCTATGTGTATGCATATGGATATTGGTGCACGTATGCACCATGTTGTATGTGGAGGCTAGGAACTGTTGTCAAGTGTCTTCCTCAATTTGCCCCTGCCTTATTTTTGAGATAACTTCTCCCTACCCCTCCCCCCAACCTGGGCTCACCTGGTCTGCTCTAGCAAGGGGCCTGTCTCTACCTTGCCAGCATGCTCAGCCTTACGGTACTAGAATCCAAACTCAAGATTTTTACAGTTGAACAGCAAGCACCTGTCTGCCTGGGGTATTCTCCCCAGCTGCCCCACAGCTTTGTCCTGTATAGAGATATGTGCCTGATAATAGTTTGAATCCTTCAATTGACCTGTAGCATTTCTTTACTGTATTTACTGGGCCTTTCTCTCTGTGTATTTTTTTTTTCTTTTTCTTTGTTGAGACAAAGCCATCCTAGGTGGCTTAGGCTGCCCTAGAATTCACTAAATAGCCCAAGCTGGCCTGAAACTTTCAGCAATCCTCCTGCATTGACCTTCCAAGTCCTGAGGTTACAGCTGTGTGGCACAAGCCTGGCTTTCTTATTTCGTGTGTATTCACATCTGTTCTTTATGACAAGAAAATCACCCAGGAATACAGCTAGATGAGACATTAAACTCCGTAGAGCCAGCCCTTTCTCTACATATGCATCCTTGGCACTGTGGGGGCAAATCCGTGGTGTGTGTGTGTGTGTGTGTGTGTGTGTGTGAGAGAGAGAGAGAGAGAGAGAGAGAGAGAGAGATATTTTTCCCTTCAAACAAACCAAGAACTAGTGCTGTGTACCAAAATAAGAGAAGAAAAGGAGACGGGGTCTTACTCTAAAGCAAAAGACATTGAAACAAGACTGTAGAGTGCACCGAACAAAAGGTTCCTTCTATACGAAGCCACAGGTGCACCTAGCTATTGTGGGGAAACACTGGAATAAGGTAAATGAAAACAGTTAAGCGGGGTCCAGGGCATCCTGAACAGGCGAGAGGGGCTGTGGTAAGACAAAACAGAGCAGGTTGGCTTCCCCGTGGGCAGCGGCTCTCTCGGGGTCAACCCGGGGCAGGCTACAGCCAGTATTTACTTGATGAATGTGTGATCGCGGTTCACTTTTGTGGGTTAGTGGAGATGGGAGGAGCCTGAGAATCTGGAGGGAAGGCATGTCAGAATACAGCGCGCTACTGCAGTTTTATCACGAGACGCTGAGCGATAACACAGACACTCACATTGCCCCAGAGTGCCAAACAGGAGCACCAGAGGCCACGAGGACAGGCCAGCCTCCGCTGGGTTCGCGGATGCCTTCCAAAGAGACTTTTGACTTTCTCTGCATGGCTACAGCTCAGATTAGAAGCCTGAGAAATGGCAGGTATCTCAATAGAATTGAGAGCAAACAACTGGACTGCTTTTTCCAAGTTAGATGGCACATGTGGCTTTGGGGGAAAGACAAAAAAAAAAACCTTAAGATACAGGGGTCTTCTCAATGCTTAGTAAGATTTTAAGAAAGAACTTTGGTCACATAACACAAGTGACTATTGTACTGCCTAAGTTGAATAAGCCTGGCTTTTAACGGAAATGTAATAAAAAATGGCCCACCACTTCAGAAAGTCACCTCTAAGTGCCAAGATGCCTCCTGGTACTGAGGTGTCGTCATAGCCAGTAATGTCACAGATGGATGCTGGGAAAACTTGGCACTTAGAGCTTTACTTTTTATCTTTAAGGATGGCCCTTGCCCATTGTTTACTGAAAACTTTTATTTAAAGCTGTTTATAGTCGGTATATTATGTCCTTTATTACAACCATATGGCCATACAGATTGCACTAACTTTTACCTTTATTCCAGGCTATCCAGAGTAAAGCATTGAGGAGCCTATTTGGATTAAGAGAACTCTCATTTCCATCCAATCTGCTCCTTCTGTAATGAAACTGAGGCTCAGAGAGGTCAAGGGACTTGCTCAAGGCTGCACAGCAAGCTAATGGTCAGGAGGCAATCACACACCACCATGGCACATAGTGTTCCTTTCAGAACAAGTCCTGGCATCAGCGAGATCATGGCCAAAAAAGTAAAGCCACAAAGAGGAAGAAATTCACACCTCAGAATGAGTTGCGGATCATAAGATTCGGGGAACAAAGACCAGGGGTGGGGGGATCTATTCCCACCCATAGCCACAAGATGCTCAGAGAGGTTTGCTTTTGTTCATCCCCACCAAAAAGCCTCAGATGCTGCTTTGCACTTGGACCTCAGAGTGACAAGCCAGTGGCCTGTGCAAAAGGGAAATCAAAAAAGTAAGGAACCCGTGTTTACCTGGAGAGAGTAATCGCCCGTTCCTACCTTGACTAGATGCTCTCAAACACAGAGCAGTGAAGCAGTCAAAAGAGATACACTCGACTTAAAAATCAGTAGATCAAGCCCCTCACTTGGGGCCCTGAATGAGCGTACCCTGGTCAGAGGGCTTTCAGGGGGGGTCTTCATTTACAACTAGAGAAGAAAGCGGGAGGTAAGCTTGATATTTCACACACGCATGAAAGCGTTGACAGTCCCAGGGACGAGACGAATAGCAGACGGTGAACACTGATCTCATGTTGATGTCTAGACACAGGTCTGCTCTATAGGAAGCCCTCTCACGTGGACCAGTTCCGGGGCATCTCGTATCACTCAACATTAATCTATCTGTAATAAGTTGCCGGTATATATGCAGTTTGATTCATCGGTTGGTGAAGCTTGGTTGTTAATTGATTGTTAGTCGCCAGCTGGTTAAGTTTGTTGTTTGATTACATATCTTGCAAGAAAACGTGTAAAGGGGATAATATGGGAGAGTTAGTTCTCAGACCCTTGATGCTAAAGCTTCCAGATCTGAGCTGATTAAATGGCACCCGTATACAAAACGAGAAAGAAAAGGAAGGAAGGAAGGAAGGAAGGAAGGAGGGAGGGAGGGAGGGAGGGAGGGAGGGAGGGAGGAAGAAAGGAAGGAAGGAAAATAGAAAACCCAGTAGCTTTGCCATTCGGCCAAAGTACAGAGAGAGAAGCAAGGTAATTGCTCTATCTTTTAAAATGAATATCTTCTTATTGTCTACATTTTCCCTAAAGTGAGTGTTATGGGGATGAATTTCCCAACCTGAGACTATGGATATCTTGGAACCCTTGAGAGGGGATCAGAACACTGAAACTGGTTTCAGGGAGCTAAAAGCTGATGCTAGCAACGAGGGGATTTTTGGCTGCTCTGTAAATGAAATCGCTCGTCCTTCCTTTGGGATTCAGCTGGACAGTGACTTCTGCTGTCACTGCTAGCGTGGGCTCTGAAAGGGAGGGAAGTCCTTAACTTTGTAATGGACTTTGTTCTAATGATCCTATATGCCTATATAATTGTTTTATGAAATTAGTGGAATTCGCTCCTACGAAACGAAAGGACCTGCTAAGGACCTAGAGTGACAAAGGCGCTGAGCCAAAGCATTAAACTCTCTGTGCGGCGTGACGCACAGAATTGCTTTTTCATTTCATGTTAGGTGAGGTCGGAGGCAGACAAGGCAGGTGGCTGGAGGCACTGAGGAGGTTGGCTGTTCCAATGGACTGTGGCAAACGAACGTGGCTGGTGGTTTTAATATCCTAGGGAGAAAAACAAACAGCTCGTTACCATGGTCACATTTGCACATCCTTCAGAGCTGCCCAAATGAAAAGGGCCATAGCAGTTAAATCTCTCCAAGGAGGTGCTTCTTCTGTAACCCATGAGACCAGCCCAGGCACCATCAGCGAGAGGGCCCAGAAATGAAGGAATAGCCTGAATTGGAGAAGAGAGATCCCCCCCCCGCCACGAATAATCACAGTGCTCCAAAATGCAGCACAATATAGAGGTATTAAGAAGCAGAAGGCTTGCTCCGCCTTGACTGTCACACTTACTTGGCAATGTGCATCTTATTGGAGAAGGACTCCGGCTTCGAGACATCTGAAAACATGAAAGGGGAACGTGAATTAAACAAGACAGAGCTCAGAGGGCAGATCCCTGGGACATGGGTGAGTCTTAAAAGCAGCCAGGGAGTTTCTCTGAGGCACTGCACCACATGAGTCTTCCTAGGCTTTTTAAGAAAATGCACATCTAATTTGGTTTAAATTATATTGGTGATTGGAAGTTGGGTTCGATGGTTTAAGAGAGAAAACTTTTTAACATGATTAAAAATTTGGCTTAATGGGAGAGAATCTTTTTAACACAATTAACCAACCAAAGCTAAAATTATGACATAAACTCAAAGACTCTTTATAAAAGTTCTCATGTGTCCAAATCCTGCCCTATGAAGGAAGGTCTGAGCATCCACAAAAGAATGCTTTTCAAATCTTACCATTACCTTCCCTAAGCAGAAACTACCACTGTGACCTCACACCTGGTACCAGCTACAAGCCGGTTTCCTGTTCGTGTCAGGTAAATACATACTGTCCAAGGTGGAATCTGTTCTGTGGGGATCGTAGCCTTAATTAAGCCTAAAAGGCAGACCAAACAAACTATTCACATTTCCTCTTGGAGGTGCCTAGCTTTGTTGAAGGAAGAGAGAGAGATGGGCTGAGAAAGAAAGGAGGTTGGCTCAGTTTCACCTTTGAGAATATATGTTAACGTCCTCAGCTACAGTTGGGTCCATGTTGCTCTCCCTGAGCAGAGAATGGTAAAGAAAAGGGGGTTCAGACATGTCTCAGGACTCAGTGCAGAAGACACTCCCCTGGCATAAAATTTCTACTGAGAATCCAGAGTTCAAGTCTTCAGGGCTGGCGAAGCATCTACTAAGACCAGCCTGTCGACTGCTCTCTCCTGTGATACACCGTTTCCTCTTGGTGTCCCATTATGGTGCTGTCAAGATCCCCCTTTTTCTTTATCGAGCCACTAAATGCATGGTCCTCTTTTTGACCTTCTTCATACACTTATTTATTTATGTAATTAAGTCTTATAAAACCCCCCAATAGCAAAAGGACCGTGTCCACGGTGGGTCTTTCCCACTTCCCTGGCATTTCTTACGTGGTTTGCTTCCTCTGTAACATCAGACTGTTCTTTTTTTTTAAAATATTTATTTATTTATTATGTATACAATATTCTGTCTGCGTGTATGCCTGCAGGCCAGAAGAGGGCACCAGACCCCATTACAGATGGTTGTGAGCCACCATGTGGTTGCTGGGAATTGAACTCAAGACCTTTGGAAGAGCAGGCAATGCTCTTAACCTCTGAGCCATCTCTCCAGCCCCTACATCAGACTGTTCTAAAAGACCAATTCAAATGCCAGCTTTTATGCTGTTTCCCCACCGCCTCCAGGTTTTTACACCACAGACTATATTACACCACATCACCCATGGTCCTCTCAACTTGATCTGCATCATGACCGTCCGACTAAGTCGTTCACGTGACACTGATCTTCCTAGATGGTGACCCATTCGTGGAGAAGACCGCATTTGGTTATTTTTGTGTCCCTCTCACATCTGGCCTTCGAGTTATGCTTGAGAAGGGACCTACAGGAGGGATAACAGATGCTTGCTAAACTCTGAGGTGATGGTGGGTCTGTTCTGCTTGGTTCTGCAGAGGAAGCCCTGCCACTGCATTGCCAGAGACATTTGGGAGATGTGAGGTATTGCCACCTGTAGTTCTCCTTTGTTACTCTCTCCTGGAGAACAAGGTCAAGCTCACACAGAAAGGATCTCCATTTAAAGGAACGGTGGGTCGGTAGCCTGTCTATCTTGGTCCAGCCCCACAGTCAACAGATGCTGACTAAATCTTATTTGGTGACTAATAATGTTGAGTCATTGTGATGTTTTTTTAAGGATGCAAATAGTGAGAGTTTCCAGAAATATTTTTATGTTATTTTTTAATTTAAATAGATTAGTAATCTTTCTAAGGATTAATATGCAAAGAAGCTAATTTTATCTTTTCTACTTGGAATTTGGAGACAAATTGATACTCTAACTGCCTATTGGAAAGTATTTCAAGCTGGACGCTAAGTAATCCCTCCAACTCATGTGCTGGTTTGTATAAAAACCAGGGGCCTGTGTTCAAATCTGTGACTCAAGTGCCGCACATCCATCTGTCTGTTCTCTCACAGCCTGCTCAAGGGTGAAAAGAATAAAACGCTTAAATGAGTAAAGTCCTTTATTCCTTGAAAGACCTAAACAGGAAAACTGGAAAGACAAGTGCTTCTATTTTTCTCTAGGCTGCTACGTTGCTTAGCCATAGTTATGTAAAAGAGAAAAATCCCTTAGGGGTTGGTTCAGGGCAATCACCTCTCTTTCTACCTATGGATTCGCAAACACCCCTTGCACAGGAAAGTATCACTGTAGGTTGTCTGCACCAACGATTTGACAGGAATGTACCGTGCTTAATCCAATGCGGTTACGAGGGTAGACGGGGCTTAAACTCCTGCTGCGGCAGCGAGCTACAGGTCGCACAGAACTCCACTGAGGAAAGAGAAAGAGGCAGAGAAAGAGTAATGAGTTTATGAAAGCAGATATGGCTCGCCCCAGGCTTTCTGACAGGATGGCGCTTTCCCTCGTCACCAGTGGGACGTCCCTAGTATTTCCTGCGACACAACTTCTCCCGCAAAATCCCATTATAATGAACTTGAGGGTATCCACATTCTGTAAGCTGTTAGACATCACATTTGGCTTTGGGATTCAAGGCTGGCTGTTGGTTCACTGTAAGTATCTACCATGTAAATGAAGCTCTGGGGTCATATAGCCACAGAATAAGTCAGTCTCGCTGAACTCAGTGAGAGGCCTCTGCTGGCCAGCTACTGAGTCCAGATGAAGAAAATTCTACTCCAAGCGCATGGGAGATGTACTGTTTTAATTGTGTGTCAGTGAAAAAGGGTAAATGTGTGCTTGCGGGAGAGGAGATCAATAGGCAAAAGCTATTTGTCAGGATCGTAAAAACTGCAATCGAGGAAAAAAAAAAAACCTGTGACCGAGTCACCTCCTTCCCTTCCAGATTGCACTTCGTTAGTAAAATTTTCCTAACAGAGGGTTGTAAGGGCAAGAATCCTGTGTTATAAAAATGTTCACTGGAGAGCATATGTGTTGTCAGATGGGCAAAATCCAATTTTGATAAACTCAACTTTTGAAACACAAAACATTTTTATGGAGATAGTTTTCACTACAATGGGATTTTAACTTGTAAAATAACACCAACATTCTAAGCTTTTTTAAATAAGCTTCTCTATTCTGCTATGTGCAGCCTCAAAGCCCCACCGCTTTCACCCAGTTCAGAAAACAGGGATTAAAACCACCACCTTGGCTTTGCTCTGGACCAAGGAACCCCCTTCAGAATTCACCTAGTTCTCTCTAGGAAAGGATGAGGTGAATAATACATCACGGTCTATGCATACCCAAGGTCCCTGTGGCCACGAATCCCAGCACACAAACTCCCTACTCTCTCTCTCTCTCTCTCTCTCTCTCTCTCTCTCTCTCTCACACACACACACACACACACACACACACACACACAAGACTCCATTTGGGAGGTTTTCAATTTTTTAAGATGTTCAAAACATCTCTAACTAAGAACTATAAGAAACACCCCTTCAAAGCAAATAGCTCCTTTCTCCCCGCCCCCTCTACCCCATTTTCTTCCATCCTTCTCTTCCCTGTACATCATACCAAGGAGAGAAAATCAGGATACATGTATAATTTCCCCCAAATGAAGAATTAGGAATGTCAGAATAGCTCTAAGATGGAATAGATAAATGAGCCATGGCTAACTCTGTCTTTAGACAGAAGAGCAGCAATGAAGTCACTGCCAGGGAACTGCAAAGAATTGTGGGACAGTCCAAAAACCAGGCCACTGTTTTTTCCCTTCTCCTTTGTATGAAATCTTATCAAACTCTATCAACTTCTTTTATAGAATCTTTGGGTTTATAAATGTTCTCGAACTTGTGAATCAAACACTGGGGATGAACTGTCACTATGCAAGGCCACCGTACAAAAGCCCCTCTCTTGGTGACAGCTTCTCCCTTCATGATGACACAGTCATTCTCCATGAGAGCAGGCCACACGTGATAAAAGACCAAGGGGGCAGTGAAATCCGAGTCATAGCTGCGGCGGTACCTGTGGAAAGGCACAAGAGAACACAGAAGGTAAGAAACTGATTTTCCATGGTAGGGATCAAACCCAGAGATTTGCGCGTGCTAGACATACATTCTACCGCTGGGGCAGGGCCACCAGCTGGAAGTTAAGCATTTTGTAGCAAAGCTAGGGGAAACTCAACTGAAGAGTTCAGTTTTGACTAGGCTTAGATTTGAAAAGGGCCCAGATCCTCATTCTGTGGTTAAGGAGATGGACACGTCGTTAGAATAAAAACCAGAAACAGTTAGCCTCTGGCACAGACTTGCTATGAACACACGTCAACAAACTTCATCCCGTCTCTAGTCTTCTCAGAATCCTAAGAGCTCTAAGTCTAGAAAATGCTAGAGGCATAGACAAAGTCCTCTGAGGCTTTCTACAATATCTCTCATGCTATCTCTGTGAACAAAACAATAAATCTAGGCAAATGTTTACATCGACAGATTGAAATGTGACTCACTGGGCACATCTAAAGAGGAACCATCAGCAGATCAATTAGTATCAGAATGAAGATGCTGGGGGCTCTCTCACAATTTTTTCTGTTTATGGATATTTTGTGGTATGAATGTCTGGGCTCTATGTCCACGCAGTGCCTGAGGAGGTCAGATCCTCTGAAGCTGGAGTTACAGACAGTTGTGGGATGCTGAGAATTTAACCCTGTCCTTTGTTCTTCCTCTGGAAGAACAGCCAAGTGCTCTTGACCACTGAGCCATCTCTGCAGTCCTCTTTCTCGATCTGATGACAAGTCAATATATTTGTCAGTGACTTGGGTAAAATGTAGAAAAACTTGCTCAAAGGCAGGTAGAAAAAACCCAAAACCTAGATGACGGCACCCCATAAAATAGCTCAATAGGCTGGAACAGTAAGCCAGGGGTAAGAAGACAACGCACTGTGAGCACATGAGAGCATGCAAGGTGGAGTGTGGAAAGTGTGTTAGCACAAACAGAGGAAACGCGGGTTTAGGCAAAGCACAAACAGCAAACAGTAAGAGCAAGCTTAGTTTTACTTGAAATGGGCAAATGCCATTTTCATAATAAAAAACGTCTGTAATTTAGTTACATTGATAGACAGGGATAAATAGGGATGAAATAGTGCTAGTCCCTCGTTGTTGACCACTTCAATCTAGGTTCCTTTATCCAATTTTTTTGATTCTTCCTTTCAAAGGAAAACTCAACAGATCCAGTTGAGCCCAGGCCAAGGATCAGAGCTATTTGTCAAGGAGTCCCCAGCCCACATCATGGGAAAAACTATGATGCCGTGAGGCCAAGGAAAGGATTTCAGGAATGCTTCCCGGGAAAGGATGCCAGGTACTAAGTGCTCTAATGTGTTCTGTGACTTTCTAAAACACTCTGCCCCCTTATATTCAAGTGGCATTGCTTCAGGACCCAGCAGATACCAGGGTCACCAGATGTTCATATGCCTTATATAAAATGGTCTCAAAGGCTGAGTATGTGGTGTAAACGTGTAATTCCAACACTTGAGAGGCTAAGGCAGAAGGATTGAGTTTAGAGCCATTCTTATGTAATTAATGAGCTCCAGGCTAGCTTGAGCTGTGTAGTAAGACTGACTATAAATAGATAGATGATAGATAGATAGATAGATAGATAGATAGATACATACATACATACATACATACATACATACATACATACATACATACAGATAGATGATAGATAGATAGATAGATAGATAGATAGATAGATAGATAGATAGATAGATACATACATACATACATACATACATACAGATAGATGATAGACAGATAATGTTACATTTTCATATAACCTATGGAACTTACCCTGCATACTTTAAGTCACATCTAGATTGTTTAGCCATACCTAACACAATGTTAATGAGGTATGACAATTATTAGTCTATACTGTTTAAGAGATGATAAGGAAAAATAGTTTATATATGTTCAGGTTTTTTCCCCTCATATTTTAAACCCCTGGCTGGTTCACTCAACAGATAGAGACCTCTAGACACGGAGGGACAACAATAGAATCACATTCAATTATAGTTAGGAACTCTAATCTCAACTGCTCAGCCTTCTAGGTTTCCTCTGGTTAAAAGCATGTGATGGAGAGACCCAACAGTTACCCACAAACCACAGTGGGTGAACATCTAATGCTAATTCCCATATTCCAAAGAAAGAAAATAAAGATGGAAGGTGGTAAGAATCTCTGCAGAGAAAAGGACCCAACTGCAGGGCAATGTTCACACATCCAGCTCTTCTGGAGTGGATACACACTGGGAACAGTGAGCTGAAAGACACTAGAACATGAATCAAGACATAGAATCAAGAGCATGGATGAAACTAACCAGAAAACCCATTCTTGTGGTGAGACCAAGATGCGTGGTTTCCCTCATCAGTAAGCGTTCAGGAAAGCTGGGCAGCCTGAACTATGGCTAAAACAAAGACCCAGAATTCATATTCCTAAGCACTCACGACATGCCTGGCACCATCCTCAACACTCCATCTGAGTGATCTTAGCTAGCCTTCTACAGGCCTGGGAATGAAGCATTACAGACCCCACTCCTTGAAAGAGAAGAGACTTGAAGAACAGAAAAATAAAGGACCATTCCCAAGATCAGGTAGAGTCAGGATTTAGATCTAGGCAGCTTGAGGCCAGAGCTGGCCTTCCTAACCACTAGCTTGGCCACTCCTCAGGTAATCTCCAGCTATAGATAAGATCTTGCCAAATCTCAGGGAATGTTTCAGGTTATTTCAGCTTCTTCTGATTAGAAGAATATTTGCCGTGTGAAAATTGGTAGAATCTAATGGTTCTAGAAGGGAGTCCAGCACACCAGTGTGCATGGAGTATGCCTGCTGTTCATGAACCACAAGCCTCCCAAGCGCCATGCTGCAACCACTGCAGAAAAGAGTGCACACCTTGGTGAAGATGTGTGCACCCCTAACAGATGCCTGAACTGCTTCTGAGTTGATGGTGCACCGGTGTCTCTGAGCATCAACCTTTGACCTCCTCAAGAGTGTCTGCCTGCACACATATGCACACACATGCATATACCGTACACAATAATAGTAATAATAATATTTTTTTGTTTTGGTTTTTCGAGACAGTGTTTCTCTGTAGCTTTGGAGCCTTTCCTGGAACTAGCTCTTGTAGACCAGGCTGGCCTCGAACTCACAGAGATCCACCTGCCTCTGCCTCCCAAGGGCTGGGATTAAAGGCGTGTGCCACCACTGCCTTGTATTTTTTTTTTTTAATTTCCAATGATCCAGCAAGGCTCCAGGCAACTCCTTAGGTCTCCCGAAAGCTAATATATTCAGTGAAGAATGAGCCCAAGGAGGATCCAGATAATGGTACAAAGAAACTCATAGCACAGGAGTGGCTACTGATCTCTCTACCCATGGTTCTTTCCCGTGCATCTTCCCAGGGAGCAGAGACAGTGAGCATTGTTTAGCACCTGCTCCTGTGTCTCTTACTTGCAATCATTAAAGACTTCTCCGTCGGCCCCAAATGCGATATCTAGCGGTGGATCCAAGGACTGCATTGCAAAGGCAATACAGCATATCTCCTGGATGAAGTCACTGAGGACGCAGAAGTCAACTTCAGGAGGGAATGAGATCTTGGGGTTGACGTTCATGGCACGGATCACATCCTGAAAAACAAATGATGGCATCGATTGGCGGTGACATCCAGAGGATTCTCAGCATCATGTGACTGATGGGAGATGGGAAAGAGCGTGTGAATGAAATACGTGGATCCAAAGGGGGGCAGGTGTACCAGGAGGAGAAGGATGCGGTTGCTCACTAGGGAAAAAAAGAGAGAAGACACAGCAGAAACAAACCGACAGCAAGAAGAATCCCTCTTTAAAAAACTGAAGGAAAAAATTTTTTAAAAAAACTGAAGGAAGAGGCCCATCATGCTTATTAGTTCATATGTGGGGGGTACATGTTATTATGCATGTGAGCACATATGATTGTGGAGTTCATAGGTTAATGATGGATGTCTTTCTCTGTTGCTCTCAGTCTTGTTTTTTGAGACAGGGTCTCTCACTGAACCTGATTTAGATAGGCTGTCAGGCCAGCCAATGAGTCCCAGATATCGATCTGTCTCTGACCCCTCATGCTGTGATTATAGACATGTGCCACCTCATCCAGATTTTATGTGTGTGCCTTCCATGGTGGCATTTTACCAACTGAAGCATCTTCCCTCCTGACTGTTCTTCCATGGGTAAATGTGAGAGATACCAGCCAAAAACTCTGGCTATTCCTCCACTACACCATAATGGAAGTAAAATGGCTTGCTTTTTGCGCTAGACAAATGGCCCGCCTCCTTTCGTTGGCCCCTCCCAGCAGCTGTGTGGGATAAGGAAGGATCTCTGAGGCTCCCTGTCAGAGATTAGAAAGTCAGAGCACTGAGAGCTTAAAGGACTGTGGAAGGCAACACAGTAGTCACGTGACAAAGTCTAGGCCAAATCAGTACTCATTCCTCAGAGTCCTTGCTCTTAAGAACTAAAATATTTCAACTCCCAATCTCAAAGACCCACCTAAAGGCTGGCAGTGCAAAGCTCTGAACATTTCCCCGTAAGATGCCTGAGTAAGGAACTAAAGAGATGGCTCAGTGTGTAGAGCATTTACCACAAGCATGAGGCCCTGTATTCAAATCCCAGAACTCTCAGAAATTCGGGGAAGCTGTCTTAGCACTAAAGAGGCAGAGACAGGAGGTTCCCTGAACAACCTGGCTAGCTAAAGTACCTAAATTGGCAAGCTCAACAAGAGACCTTGCTTTAGCAATTAGAAAGTGATCAAGGCAGATACGCAGAGTCAACCTCTGACTTCCACAGATGTGTATATACCCCACAGATACACACACACACACACACACACACTCCACTTGCATACAAATACAGAAGGAAAGCAGTCAATAAGAACTGGTTTTACAGGGTAAGTTGAATGTTGTGCTCCTCCACCCCATAGACAAAATACCAAAGATACGGTTGGATTCCTAAGCGGTCAGTATTCGGTATGTCATCATCAGTCGGTCAGGATTTCTGTACGTTATCATCAGTCACATGCTAGTCCTCAAAAGAGACCCAACACTTACGTTAACACTGCTCTGAGCGTCATAGAGATCGAGATGGCAAATGATATAGTCCAAGACTGCACACTCGAAGTCGTTTGACCCCACGTGCGACGGTGTGAGCATCTTCCTCACCCGGATCTTGAAATGCCTGAACGCCATTTTAGCTACATGAAACGCCTCCTGCACACGAAAACACAGCAAGTTTATCTGATGAGGAGGTGGAAAGGTCCAAAGAAAGGAATCAGGGGGAATTCGGAATGCAACATCAAACAGGTGTCTGGATAACCAAACACGGCTGGTTAAACATGGTTTTGACCCGTGAGATAATATGACCTTCAATGTTAAAACATTTGTAGAAATATACATGATAACACACTAATTAACTACTTAATTAATTAACTAACTAACTACTTAAGACAAGTAAGCATTGTGTTGGTAACTCTGGGGGCCAAAAAGCAGCATGAGGCAGACCCAGAGACCTAAGTCCTGTGCTGTGGGCACACAGTAACGTCATGGTACCAGCCAACATGTTAAGAGAAAACACCCTGTCCCAATTTCCCAACAACCCTTTATCCCATACCTCTTACCCCATATCCCATATGCGGTAACACTGACAGTAACAATAACACTGACTTGTTTTCTCAGGCTTTAGCCAAATCCCTTTAACCAAATCACAAAGTAGCTTTAACCAAATCACTCTTAGTTACATAAACTAGGGCCTGGCAAGATTCTCTTAGGAAGAACCAAATGGTAAATGCTTTAGGCCTCACTGGCTACAATTTCTGGCACAGATTAATTTTTATCACACCTCTTTAAAAGGATAAACCTGTTCTTCCTTCTTAGCAGCTGGGCAGTGTTTCAGAAACGAGCCGGAAGTGGCCCGTGCACATAGCTTGCTGACCTTTGACGTAAATGATAGACCCAGGATTTCTGATATGTCTGCTCTCACACTAACAAGATGGGCTGGTGTAGGCTCATATCACAAAAGGTACATTATTGGTCGATTTGACGTGAACCCATTTGAGACAGCCCTGTGTTGAGTGATGGACACTGCAATAAATGTCTGCTCAACTTAAGTGCTAATAGTATATTTGATAATTCACAGTTGTAAAAAAATGAATAGCTCCCAAATATAGTTAATGAAAGGATGGGAGGGGAAGGAAGGGTGGACTGGAATCCCCTCTCCCCAGTGACCTCAGGATGTACCAGCCTTTTAAGATTGCACCGTTCATTTAGTGATGGATCTCCCATTGCCCCAAAAACCCGAAGTCCAACTGCAGATGTCGCATTTACCACTGTGGCGATGTAAATGATCCGCTGCACCGTCTCCGCCCTGTCGATGCAACGCCGCAGCAAGCACTGTGCGTCCAGACGGGCCTGGGAATAGGCATCGCTGAATCGGGACAGGAGAGCCGCTTTGCGAGCCACGCTGGACATTTTGGACCGGTTTGGGGACGGGCTTCTGACCTTGGCCATTATGGTGCAGGGGCTGTTGGACCTGCTGCGGCTGCGGCTGCGACTGCGGCCTCTGCTAGGGCTACAGCGGATAGGGCTAGGAGACCGGCTCCTCACTGACCTGCAGGTGAACAAGAATCAGCTGGGCAAGACTGTGACTCACTCTTCCCTCGTTCCTGGACTTCTTGAGCTCTTAGTCTTCTCCGCATACACTTCACAAATGACACAATAATACCCTACAGCCTCTCACATGTGGGCAGGCAGAGGGTCTGTGGGGACGTCCTCCCCACTAGGAGTAGGCATTCTTGTCTACAAGGGCCCCAGACATGGGAAAGAATACTCCATATTTCCCCAGCAAATTAGTAATCACAAAGCCCTTTTATCATGAGAACCCCAAGTTCTATGCTCAGTCACCCAGTGTCTCCAACTTTGACTGCTCAGCATTTCACAAAGGGGGAACCGGAAGTCCTCGAGGACCATCTGGAGGACCGGAGTTAGCATACAAGTCGGATGCTGGAGTTTCTTAAACTGACCTTGAAGTACTAACACAGCATCCAAGTACTTCCCAGGACCTTGTGATTGAAACTCGGCTGCTATCAAGAGCAAAGTAAACTATTAGAGGTCACACCGGTCAGCGCCATGGCAATGAGGCCGCAATGAGAAGTCTTATAGAAGGAGCTATGCAAGTACGAGGGTGAAGCAGCCATCCAGTCAGCCTACTCTGTGAGTGGGGACTGTCACCGTCCTTACTGGTGTTGCCCGTTCCCATGGGGCAAATACTTCCACTACTCGCACTGGCTGATCAGCTCCAGTCAATATGGGCACTGCACAGAGGAGAGCCTCTGCAAACGAAGGACTCATGGAGGCAAATGGGGACAGGCACGGAGCCAATGCTTCAATAACCTCACTCAAGAGGTGCCAGAGGGGAGAGGGGACTAGAGCAAGTGAGAAACTGCAGTGTTGGCGCCACAGCTGCTTTGTCCTCACGTACCCTACTCATCTCCCCATTGGGTTGAACAGCAGGGATTTTCATGAACAACCTATGCACGCCCATCAACAGAGGGAGAGAGAAGAGAGGTGTGGTGCTTCTTCACACCTCGTATTCCACCACTCAAGACACTGAGGCAGGAGGATGGCAAATCTCATGGCAGTTCTGATTACATAGTGAAAGGCAGGCCACTCTTGGCTACAAAACGGGACTGTGGCTCAAGGGGAAATTGCAGTGCGGTAAAATGAACAAACGTCTCTAGCCACTGGACACAGGACACCTGGGCTTCTGGGGAAAGAGTGTCAGGTTATGGAACATTCTTTCAACGCATACTATCCATGGAAGAAATAGCTCACACAAGCCTGGTTTCAAAGCCAAGACACCACCTTTATAAGTTCTCAGGCATTTTTCCTGGATAGAAGGTGCAAGTTCAGGGGCTGGAGAGATGGCTCAGCGGTTAAGAGCACTGACTGTTCTTCCAGAGGTCCTGAGTTCAATTCCCAGCAACCACATGGTGGCTCACAACCACCTATAATGAGATCTGGTGCCCTCTTCTGGCCAGGATAAGAAAGAAAGGAAGAAAAGAAAGAAAGGAAGGAAGGAAGGAAGGAAGGAAGGAAGGAAGGAAGTAAGTAAGAAAGAAAGAAAGAAAGAAAGAAAGAAAGAAAGAAAGAAAGAAAGAAAGAAAATAACCTTTTTACAAACCGGAGCTTCCCAGGACATTGGGGTTTTGATTTCACTCTCTCATCCTCTCCCTACTGTCCAGGCTTTAGCTACTAAGAAAAAACCTGAAAGGCAAATGAAAGGATCTGGGAGAGTTTGTCAGACCTTCCCTGGAGACCGGATTTTTCAGCAGACAACACAGCTATCTCATCCTTCAGATTTTGGAGATGTTTCTCATAGTCGAACATCACCTCTTGGCCCCGTGCTTCTAAACCCCGTAAGTCTGAGGCCCGTGCTTCTGAGCCCCGTGCTTCTGAGCCCCGTGCTTCTGAGGCCCGTGCTTCTGAGGCCCGTCCTTCTGAGCCTCGTGCTTCTGAGCCTCGTGCTTCTGAGGCCCGTCCTTCTGAGCCTCGTGCTTCTGAGCCCCGTTTGCTTGAAGCTTGACGTTCAGATCTTGAAGCCTCCGAGCGCCGACTCTCTGAGTTTCTGTGACGAGCATCTTCCTGGGCTTGAAGTGATTTAAGTCTAACGACAAAGGAAATGGGAATGAGAAAGAAAGGAAATAGGATGGGGAAAAAATGAACCAATGTTTTAGGAGGGAGGGAAGAGATTAGAAAAGAAAGAAAAAGGGGAGGGGAAAGGAGAAAGAAAAAAAGAAAACAAGGCCACTCTCATGCCATTGCTGCATGGGGAGATTCTGAAGGAAACAGATGTGAACCCATACAATAAGTAAGGAACAAAATCACAGAGATTCACCCCACTTCTACAGCTTCCAAGGTGGGGGGGGGGGCTCCCTGAAGAAAGGCTATGTACGTGGGTCCTCTGGGAACAGCAGTGTTTTACAATTGAACTCAACTTCCTGGCACTAAACTCCAAAAGCATTTACCCTTCAAAACTTGGTCCAACCCTGGTATAATCCCTACACTCAGGAGCTCATTTCTTAAATGGAGTATGAAGGAAGACTGCACAAGGCCAGCTGGAGATGTGGACTTCTAAGAAAATAATGCGGCATTAAAATAAAAGTGTTAGAAATAAAATCAGCTTCCTCATTGCGATCCGAAGAGGTGTGAGCACTGTAACATAGAAGCAAGAGCCCGAGAACCTGCGTTGATGAAGACGACACAGTGGAGGAGGAAGAGGAGAAGACGGGGATGTAATAGAGCCAGAGCACTGACGGACTTAAAGGCGCACTAGAAACAACAGAAGGCAACTGGGTAACATCAGCCATGAGTTCAAGGTGGAGGACCAACCAGGGCATAAGAGATCAAAAGGAGGCAGGGGAAGAAAGACGTGGAAAACAGCATCTCAAGAAGCCTCAGGAGTGTTCTAGAAGAAATTAACACTAGAACATATATAGAAATTCAATTAAGCTAAAATATACGTGAAAAGTATCAAAAGATGTGTGTCTTGATGTGTGTATATATGTACATATAAAATACACTTCCCACTTGCTCCTTTGGGGGTGGGGAGGAGGAAGGCTTCAAAATTAAGAGAAGATAAAGGACGTGTAGCTCGTTGCTTCCCTCTGGAAACAATCACTAGGATGTAGTCCAAAGTCTAAATTAAGATTTGCCAAAAATTTATTCCAATGTCTTTTAATCCAGAATTAAAAGTTAATATCCACGTACATGCTCAACATGAAGGAAATTCTAGAACAATTTAAGATGATGAACCTATTTAAAACGAACTTCTGCATTACTTTTATCTCGATGATAATGTATGTATGTATGTATGTATGTATATATGTATGTATAATGAAAAGGTGGAGTCCAAAACCGTATAGACCTCAATCTGCTCTTGGCTGTTTCAATCTATTAACTGGAAGAAATAAACTGGTAACGTTAAGTGCCATAGTATGAGGAGAGGGGCTTTAGGCTCCTGGATACTATGCTACATTTTAGAAATTTCCTGTAGTCAGCAAGAAATTCTTGTAGTGAGAAAAAGAAGCTAAGTATTCATAAAACGCCACCGCCCTTCCTCATTCATGGTGAGTTCTCGCATTTGTAGTAAATGACTGAAAAGCTAAACTCGGTGGCTCGGCAGCAGCTGCAGGGTTCTATGGGTTCTTGTTTTCTTACTGCTTTTTTAGCTGATTTATCTCCTCCTCTGCAGCCATGAGGGATATGGTTGGTCTGTTCCTGGTTCCTTCAAGACTCTTTCCAGTGTCAGCCAGACTGTAAGAGAAATCAGTAACTAAAACCAGATTTTCCCAAATTGGCAGACTTTCCAACTCAAGGCATAGATTTTCTAGGAAACTCCTTGCCTGAGTTACAAATTTGCCATTAAAAAAAAAAAAAAACATCAGATTCTCAGCCCTCAGACCATGTTGTAGACTTTACGATGGAGTCAAACAGAAACACGCCAGCATCCTCCATTCTGCTTAGTCAAACGCAGGGAGATTAAGATTACAGAGCTAGTCCCTAAAAGACTGTGATAACTATCAACATTAGATGGTAAAGGATAAAACTCAATTCCTACTTAGTCCTCTTACATCGCCTACCATTTCCATCCGGTCCCTAAGTAGCCTCTCTATGGAAGCTCTCCATTTTCCACTATGGACCAATTCTTATTCTCAGTTTTCACTGTGTGATGTAACTTATTTTTCTAGTACTTTTTCAATGGAAAAATAGTCATTCATCCATTGTGGTGGTGAACTATGGTTACCAATTTGATTCTATTAAGAATCTTGACAAAATAAGTGTTTGGAGGTATGTCTACGGGGATGTTTTCAGGGAAGATTAACTGGAGAGAGGAAGAATAACCTTTAGTAGAGTCAGAAGCATCCCATGGGCTGACTAGTGGGGAGTGGGAAGAGGTAGCCACTGAAGGCTAGCATTCTCCTGTCTCTACTTCCTGCTCCACAAAGACATGAGCAAGCAGCTTCCAAATGCCTCCAATGCCTTGTCTCTCCGGCACACTTTCCTCTCTGTGATAAACCATGAGCCAATATAAACATTTTTCTCCTAAGATTCACCTAGTCTGGTATGCTGGATAGTTTTATGTCAGCTTTGACACGAGCCACAGTCATTTGGCAAGACAGAACTTGAGTTGAGAAAATGTCCTCACTAGCCTGTGATGTATTTTGCTCACTGACTGCTCTCTGAGGGCCCAGCTCACTGTGGGCAATGCCATCCTTAGGCAGGAAGCCCTAGGCGCTATAGGAAGCAGGCTGAGCAAGCTATAAGGAGCAAGCCGGTAAGCAGCCCTCTTCCATGACCACTGCGCATCAGTTCCTGTCTTCAGGTAACCTGCCACGAGTTCCTGCCTGCCTTCCCCGGATCAGGTACTACAAGCTGTATGATTAAATAAACCCCTATCTCCCAGGCTGATTTGGGTCATGATGCTTTATCACAGCAACAGAAACCCTAGTCACTGACCAAAATTGCTCATGCGACTGGCGTGTGGAAATAATAGGGAAGAGTTTGAAACTGCAGGCTGGAGAAAGCCCTAGAAGGCTGCAATTGGAGCTTAATGGATCTCCGGGAGGAGTTTTGAAGCCCAGAATGAAGATATGAACCATGTAGAAGCAGGAACAGTACCAGCTCAGATTTAGACCATCAGAACTTCACGGGGAAGGGTAGTAGAAGACTTTCATGTCATTCTGGCCAAGAACCTGGCTGCGTTTCTGTCCACACCCTGAGGCTGAACTTAAAAACAGTGCATCATTTGTCTGGCAAAAGGAATTTCAGGGCAGCATACTATCCAGGTTGTGCTGTGGCGATTGCTCACCGCACTTCCCAGGTTTACAGTGAGAGAGAACGATGAAGCATAAAGACGGGAAAAGCGTGTGGGGTGCTGAAGAACCACGTGACCTGTCTAAGGCTACAAACAGAAGTGTGCGGTTTAGTGGGGAAAGAAACGTGGACCCAGTTCAAGTTGAAGATCAGGCAGGAAGAGGTTAAAGACATTAGCTCCATTAATGAGAAACTTTGGATGCTGCACAGGGACGACACAAAAGTTGCCTAAAGGACAAGATCCCAACCAACAAGAGTTCCTGGGTGTGTTCATGCAAATTCACTTGACAGGAGAATGCCTGAGAAAACGTGGCCTGGGTTTTCCTGGGTTCAGCCGAGAAGTCCCACAGGTTGTTGCGCTATGGTCCAAACGGGCTAGGTTATATCTCAAGATGGCGGGACAACTTTGGATGATGCATATGGTACCGGTTTTGCACATGCGTGCTGTAAGAATGAAGCGCTATGGAGGTGAGAAACCAAGGATCCAGAAAACCAGTGAGAGCAGGTGATGTGTACCAAGGTTGGTTAGCCTGCATGCAGCTGCAGACTGCACTGCGCACGAAACCATGAAAGGTCAGCTTATGTTGCAGTGAAGACCCCAGAAAGAAGAGACTAGCCGTAAAGCCAGTGGAGCCTAGATAATTCCACAAGAACCCCGATGCCACACTTGGAGCCTCAGGATCTGGTTTTTGCTAGGTCTGTCTTGCTTTGCTCTGCTCTTTCTGTGCTTCAGTTTATACCTGTAAGGAATGGGCATGTTTACTGTGTCGCTATACATTCAAAGTATAGAACTGACTTTTGAGATTAGACGGGTTAATGGAGTCCCTTGAATCTCAGAGAAGACTTTGAGCTTGCACTTCTGAACAATTCTAGAACTCTTAAGGTGTTGGGAATTCCTAGAGATGAACTAAATCCATTGTGCACTTTGGGATCAGCATGAGGCTATTCGAGCCAGTGCACAATACTATGATTTAAAGCCCTGTACTTGGATGTCAGGCTGGTTAGAGTGGGGTTAGTGACGGCTGCTTTTCCAAATTCTTTTTATAGCGTCTGCGCTCGTGCAAGCCACAGTGCATGTGTGGAGGTCAAAGGACAACTTGTGAGAGTCATTTCTGCCCTTCCAGACATGGAACTTAGGTCATCAGGCTTGACAGGAAACACCCTTTAACCACTGAGCCATCTTGCCAGCCTTGTGGCAGTTAATTCTGATGATAGAGCAAGAAGCATCTAAGGTGTCAGTGAGGCACTCCTTTAGGATCTTGTCCACGAAGATCCTTCCATAGAAGATGAGCAGAGAGAGGAAGGCATTCCCTAACATGGACAGGACCATCAGATGCTTCCGGGGAAACTAGGAAAAGGAAGAAAGCCAGCACAACAGCAGTATCCCCTTTATCTTCTTCAATCCCCCCGTATGTGAGCAAGCAGCTTCCTGCAGCCACAGGCAGGAGCTGCTCCTGCTGCCATGGTGAACTATAGTGTCTCCTTTACATTGCTTTTCAGTAGATATTTGGTCACAGCATGAAGAAAAGTAGTGCGTGTGTGTGTGTGTGTGTGTGTGTGTGTGTGATATAGATATATATGGTTTTATGTCATTGATTTCCACCACTTACTAAGGACAATTGTCCAAATGACTTGGTCGAAAATTAGTATCCAGGACTCTCTTAACTTGGATTAAGCCACATCATCTTTCTCTGACCAGAGAATTCAAATTCAGCCAGTGAAGGTCAGATGGACATTGGATGGAGACCAGCGGTTCTCAATGGAACTGTCCTGGTACAGGGGGACATCACAGGCTCACAAAGGGTCCATAACATCTGTGACTTGCCTCCCATGAAATATCTAGGCTGTTTCCCTACACAGTAGTCCTGAGGCTAGAGTATGAGTCTTTTAGTGAAAAAATAAAGGGGGTAAAACATCGGGATCTTGTTGTGGTTTGAATCTTCAATGTGTGCCCAGAGCTCAAGTGGGGTAGGCTTGATGCCTGGCTGGAAATGCTATCGGGGGCACTGGGACCTGCTGGGAAGATACAAGGAGCATGCCTTCAAGAGGACACCGAGGTCCCTTCTCTCTTCGCTGCCCAGCCAGTATCAAGTTAGGTGTTTCTCTTTACTGTGCACTCCCTGTCGTGATATGCTGCCTCATCACAGTCCCCAAGTGAAGGGTCCCAGAGGCCACGATCTCTGAAGCCATGAGCCCAAATAACTGTTTCTCCTCTTAAGTTATATGTCTCGGGTCTTTTGTCACAGGCTTGGAATCCGACCAACACGGGTCTTCGCCGAGAGAATAAAGCAGACAGGGAAATAACGGGATGAAGAATCCGTACCAACCCCACAGAACCCAGGCAATCGGTCACTACTTACACGTGAGCCCACCTCCACCTTCCACATGCCACCAGACACGGCGTCAGGTTCAGCATGCCCTCTTCCGCTGAGTGCCATTGACATCTGTCTCATATTCATACCATAAACTACAAACTGTGCTGCTCCTCTTTACCCTCAGCGCTTAGAGCCCATCACACAGATCTTTGTGAAAGATGAAATACGAAATGAATGAATAAACTGTCTAGTCTAAAAGAGTGCTGGATTAGAAACGGCTTAATACAGCTGTTGCAGGTTGAAGGGAAAGTAGCTTGTTCTTAAAAAATTGAATCTATTACAGATTTTTAAGGTTAATGTGGAAAGATGATTTCTTCAATTCTCTCTTGATGAAAGTGCTGAAGAAAATCAACAGTAATAAAAAAAATGAACCAAGAGGAAAAGTACAGACAGATGAAGTACTCCCCCTCCTTGCACACAGTATAAACATATATGTACAAATGCACACACACAGTTCTAATTCCACACATTTGGATGACACGAGGAATAGATAGGAGGCAGAGATATACCTTCTTAACCTAGAAGCTGTTTTAGTCAGGTGAATATACTTTATTTAAATGATTTGTGATGAATTGGTTTGATTCTTTGAGCAAATTTCTGGTATAGGAAACACACACTTCATCATTTGGGAGATCTTCAATAAAACAGAGTATGAGCCAAAGAGGTGTTAAACATAACTAAGTAAAATAGGAACATGGCAGTCAGTATCTCCGTGTGAGCTTCTGGAAGGAAAGGAAGTCACTCGGAAGTAATAAAGTAAACGGAACACGTGACATGGAAGGATGGGTTGGTGTTTGGGACACTATTCTTACAAATTTCTGTCCTGGAAGCATTTTTCATATATTTAAATATGTGTGTGTGTGTGTATGCATGCATTCACCAATGTCGTGGTTTGAATAAGAGTGGCCCCCATAGGCTCATATATCTGCATCCTTAGCTGTCAGGGAGTGGCACTACTTAGAAGGATCAGGAAGTGTGGCATTTGGAGTAGATATGACCTTCATGTAGAATGTCATGGGTACGGGCTTCGAGGTTTGAAAAGCCAAAACCAGCCCGTGTCTTTCTCTTCCCGCTGCTTGCAGATCTGGATAATAGAACCCCCAGCTGCTTCTCAGCACCACATCTGCCTGCACGCTACCATGCTTCCCACCATGGTAACAATGGACTAAATCTCTGGAACTGTAAGCCAGCCCTAGTTAAATGCTTTCGATGATAAGAGTTGCAGTTATCATGGTCCCTTCACAGCACCAGAACACTGGCTAAGAATCAAGATCCCTGGTCCTTATCACCCCTTTAGAGTGGTTGTGAGACCCATGTAACAAACAAACAAGTAGGAAATCCTGTCCTGTGCTAGCGGACATCAAAATGCAACAAATCCTCAAAGCTTTCCCTTATAACTAGAGAAACCAGAAGGTCCTCAACATCTGAAGCAGTTGCCAGGAAACTGAACCAGACAAGACCCAACTCAGAACCCAGCAGCATAAGACGCTAGTGCCCAGAGGGAACGAAGGCCAGCAAAGACCACAGGACAGTGCAAGACCCAAGTGACTCACCTTTGGGGATGCCTAAGCATAGATCAAGAAAATCCCACAAGAGACAAACCAGCTCAGAAGGGAAATGGCTCTTGGAATTTAGTAGACACTTTACACAAAGAGGATTTCTATAAAGGACATAAGCCCATCTCACCAGAAGTGCTGAACAGAAGGATCAGCTAACACGAAACACATTCGAGTCCTTCAGAGGAACTCAGCTTTTGTGGGTGTGCATTTGTCTACTGCAGTTGTGTGACTGCTGCCTAGGTGTGTGTGGAGGTGCAAGCACACACAGTGTGTCAAAGTGTTGACAGAATGACCTAACAAGACTTCCATCTTTACGTTTCTGTTTCTATGCATTTGAGAAGGAAATTTGCAGTTTTTACTCTCGAGAAAATGGCAAGATTCTCCATGTAGGGAAAAAAAAAAAAAAAAAAGGAAATTCCACCAGAGAACAAGATAGAGTCACAAACTATTCCATCCCTGCCTATCCACGGTAGGAATGAAGTGGATGCTAGGGATGAGGGGGTTGTGTGTGTGTGTATTGGTGTTATTTGTTGGTTTTTAAATTAAGCTTGTCAAATGGTACCCCATATAAATTGCTCCATATAAATTGCCTACCTTCAGACCGAAAACTGGAAATTTCTTTGTAGTGATTCCAGAAGCTTAATCTGACTCTTTTCTGTTGCCTGACCTTGCCTAACTTTTAAATATATATACATATATATATCGCATACCATATTACATATGTGTATATATATATATATAATAGCTAGTTATTCAAAAACCTGGATTAAGTTTACAATTCTCCCAATAAAATATAGATGCTCCCCGAAGAGATAATAGACATGGCCAGGTGGTGGTGGCGCACACCTTTAATCCTAGCACTCGGGAGGCAGAGGCAGGCGGATCTCTGTGAGTTCGAGGCCAGCCTGGTCTACAAGAGCTAGTTCCAGGACAGGCTCCAAAACCACAGAGAAACCCTGTCTCGAAAAACCAAAAACCAAAACAAAAAAGATAATAGACATGGTGGTCTTGACAGGATCTAGAAGGTAAGTCATATGTGTAGTGGCTTTTGCCTCTATGCCATTAATTCTATCTCTTGGGAAGCAGAGGTAGGTAGATCTCTTTGAGTTCCAGGTCAGTCATAGTCTATGTCTTACAAAAAAACAAAAACAAACAACTGGGTCATAAGGCTCTGGGCATGCCTATGAGGGATTATGTGAATTGGGGTAACGGATGTCTGAAGCAGAAGCCTGCCTACCAGACTGAACAACAAGGGAGGGGAGCTGAGCCTAGCATGCATCGCCCTCTGCCCCTTGACTGGATGTGAGGAGAGCAGCTGCCCTGTGATACAGCTGCCATGATGAAATTTATTTCTCCAAAATAAACTCCGTGTCCCTTAAACTCGGATCCTCTGTCTCAGCACCGAGAAAAGTAGCTGATACAGGCGTCCCTGCTCTACCTGCTCTGTTTCTTTTTCTTAGTCTTCCTCTTCATCCCACCTTTCCCTTCTCCTGCAACCTTCTCCTTCTACATAGTCTCTGGACTAACAGGCTGTTATCTACTGATATTTATCTAAAACATGAGCTGTTGAGTGAGCAACAGAGATGGAGGTGAAGAACCAAGGATCATAGAATGCAGATGCCCAGGCCCCAACTCAGTCATAAGTTCCTACACACATTCTACTCCCTCCCTCCCTCTCCTCCTTCCTCCCTTACACACACACACACACACATGCACACACACACACTTATTTGCAAATCCCTACATTTTACATGACCCATTATTCTCTTTTCAAACTTAAAAAGTAATTAATTCTAGAATAATTCTTTTTGAAAAAAAGATAACTTGCATTCCTCTTACTCGTCTTGAACCTGGTTTTGTTGACTGTCGGGGCTGGAGTCAAAGTCTAATTGCTCTTGGTCCTGATCCTGAAAACTAGCTTCTCTCGTTTTGTCTCTAAAATACGTGTCCTGGAAAGAAAAAAAAAAAAGTAGTGTGGACATGGACAATAGCATGGACGCATGACAAAAACACTACACTTAGCAAAAGAAGCTGCATTCATTTGTGTGAACTTCTCCAGCAGGAAAACCCTCAGCAGCTGCTCTGGAGGTGACACAAGGCAGGCTTGGAGGGAGGTGGCCGTTTGTGGATCAGTGTAGGGATGAGTTTTGTGTGTTTGTTCCCGGTTCAAAACTCATCTACTGTGGGCTTCACTATATATACATTACAACTTGATTTTAAGTGTAGATGTTAAAACATCATCCTACATCACCTCTGCTCCCAGAATATAAAGACCCCCTAACCCAGAATAATACCCACAGACAGTAAACTTGTAGCCAGTGTCTGTCCTCAAAAAGTACTAATGACGACTGCCACGTCTAGGTAAAGAGAAATCTTACCAGGTGCCAGGCTTGCTACAAACCTGTTTGTTTTTGTATACCTACCATGCTTTAGAAACCAGGATGGCAACATTAAGTTGGCAAACTTATTGTCCTCCTGTGGCCAGTACGTAAAAGGAAACATCAAAGTCTACAACTCCCCAGGGTTTCTGTCCAGTTTGGTTCTCACCTAAGCAGAAACTGTTCAACTACTGGTTCCTGCTGAGAACAGCCCACTCTAACTACGTTTCTCTGTAGCTTTGGGGAACTCCGTCCATTTTTATAAGTCTATGCAAAGCCATTTAAACATCTGGAAGTAAAATTACTGGCTGCCGTTGTATATAATATGGCTACACTGTGTTCCTCAAGAGTATGTGGATTGAAAGTTTGGGCCCTGGTGTTTCCAGGTGACAGGTAGGGTGTGATGGGAGAAGCCATCAGAACATGGAAAAACCGGGAGTTCTCACGAGACCCGGGCTAGTTCTCAAGAGAGTTATTATGAATGAGCAAGCCTGGCCCCTCCCCGTGTCCTGGCTCCCAGGGATGTACTCACTCCCTTCAGGACATATGCCCACCAACATATTGCTGTCTCCTGCAGGAGTTTGTTGTGGCAACAGAAAACATGACGGGACTGCTGTCTTAATTTTGGTATGCGTCATGCTTGCGCTCTGGATTCCAACTACCTAGAAAGTTCCACTGCCCGTGGAAGTCACCAGTGCCAGGCCTACGTAAGAACACTGTTTGCTCACTTTTCCAAACTTGAAAGTTCCAGTTTTATGCTGCTGCATCATCCTTGTGCATCCTTACCTGCATGATGGCAGCCTTGTTGTCCGTAAGTTTTCCCACGTTTGCAGAGCTGAAAGATGTCTCCAGTAAAGGCAAAAGGCGACTCTTGATCGTTGCCACACCCTCATTATGTCCTCCTAAGAGAATGGACGTGGCAGATCAGCCAGAGGACGTGGACACACACACACATTCACACAAACAGAAAAGGAGAGGGTTTGAAGGGTGGGGAGGCAGAAATTGCTCTCACCTTCTTGGGCTGTCAATGTGAGGATCCCGAAGAGTTGTGCCTGCACTTTGGCCACTTGTTCAATGAGTCCGATGCAGTAATTTAGGTTTTCGTCGCAGGAGTTTGTCTGTAAAGTCAAACAGAAGACATCTGTACAGTTCCTTGTTTCTGGAACTGGCTGCAGATAGACATGACTATGTAATCCAGGGGCTACCAGGCTCTCTGCCCAAGATCTATTCCTCTGAACACACAGCTGGCATTTGGCGACTCTGTGATTGAACTCAGTTCTATACACCATGACTGGGCCTGGCAGGAAAAGAATCTCTTGAGCAATCCTGTTTCTAGATTTCCAGATCTAGCAGGTAAATGCAGAGGAAGCATTCCCTCCTGTGGAGGAGGGGAAGTGTGAACCCACAAGACCCCCAAAGCTATTGACTTGATTAATGAGAAGTGCCTGAGGAAGTTGTTTGTGGGTGTTTAACCCTCTGAGGTTTGAGGAATTACTTTCATAACAATGATTCGACTCAGAATCCTGAAAGTTAAAAAAAAAAATTCCCTTATGAACCGAAGAGACTCTTTACACCCCAATGCACATTGTCACCTCATTCATCTGCTTTATCATACTGTACATAACATTCAGTTCTTGGTATTATATGTGCCAAGTCTACAACTCCTTTAACAGCAGGACGGTATTATGCTGGGTGCAGGATGCTATGGGGGAGCAAGACAAAAGGAGGCCCGTGGCCACTAGCAGATGACGGCAGGGAGTTAAGGGGCATCAAGTCCACTGAACAGCTGCTGTCTTGAAAAATCGGGGAAGGGTTCTAAAGTCTGAGAAGAAATGAAGTCAACTAGGTAGTTTGTGGGAAAGAGATGGCCCTACTGGACGTGGAACCCTTTCAGTGATGAGAATGGAACTCTAGAAGGTCATGTGGGCCTCTTGATTTTTATTCTGTTTTGGTCTCTATTTAATGTTCATAGCTAGACCTTGAAGTGATTCCAACACTGAAAGAAGGGGTGGGTGTATGAACAAACAATAAACCCATGATTGTAAATTACATAGATGTTGGTTACCCAACCTTGCTGTCTGGGCCTATTTCCTGTCTCAAACTGTGGGAATACAAAGTGTTCGGAGAAAGAATCTAAACAAACTACCCAGCCCTTAGAGAAACAAAAGGCAGCTGTGAGGTGCTGTGTAAGAGCCAGGGCCCAGGAATCAGGAAGCTCTGGATTCAAATCCCACTCTCCACCAGCAAGATCAATTCTTTTATGAAAGACATGTAAATGAGATACTGTGTCCTCGGATTTAGGAAGGAGTTGACTTTGTGTGCTAACTCAGCATAGATCCTCTATTAGAAGTGTGTCTGTGGTTTCCCACCACCTGCTTCGATGCCTTGTCTGCTGCCCAAAGGAGCATTTGTGTACACAACACAAATATTCACGGGGATATCCCAAGACAAGTCACAACATGCCCAGCTCCCCACACAAAGCACTGCTTAAGATGGCTTGAGTTACAATAGGATCACATTATTCAATTAGCCCTATCATCTGAGAAGCAGAGAAAAGATGGGAATCAAATGTACCCTGTGCAGAGCAGTCTTCAGATTCATTTATTCGTAAGTCCCAGACTTCCTATGCCCCCCATGCCAAAGTTACTTTTAAATGAAACGTGCTGCCTGCTGTGGGTGAGCTCAGCAGCTGGGGGAGAGGGTGGAGAATGAGGAAGAAACAGTCTATAAATGATCACCCCAGACTATATCAAGTGTTCTGTGCGGGAAGTAAGCTAGAGGCTAAACAAAACAGGCCCTGGGGAGGAGGAAAAGAGAGCCGGGGAGGGGAGAAGAAGGGGAAAGAAGGGAAGGAGAAGGGACAATCCTATACATCGGCTACCTTTCCTACGGGAGACACACCAGCTCAGGAAAGGAAAGTCAGGCCATTTGAAGAAAGGACGGTTGAGTTGGGCTTCTCACAACCTCAGCATGGGAGACGTGTGTGCTTCACACCACAACACTACCAAAAACAGGTAGAATCCAGACTGCTAAAGAGAGACAGGAATGGGGGTGTGGCTTTTGATGGGAGAGTGGAAACCTACAGAGGTGAGATCACAGTAATGATACAGGATGGGCAGAGGGCTCAGGGACCATCTTGTGTCTCAAGTGGACTGAGGAAGAAAAGATAACTAGTAAAGAGCAAAATGATGGCAAAAAAGAAAGAAAGGGAGGGAGGGAGGGAGGGAGGGAGGGAGGGAGGGAGGAAGAAGGAAGGAAGGAAGGAAGGAAGGAAGGAAGGAAGGAAGGAAGGAAGGAAGGAAGAAAGGAAGGAAGGAGGACCCAGAAGGCAAAGAGGAGGGCAGCTCCAAGAAAGTAAGAACAGATCTCTATGATACCGCAGTGTGTTTACACGCTCAGCCACTCTTTAGCTGCCTGACAATCAGGCTGGCGTCACAAAACTATGGTTATATGACATTTCTGTTTCTAACAGCCATGTACAAGACAGTGGTTTGATAGCATCATCCAGCTTGGGTAAGTACACACTATGATACTCACACAACCCCAGAATTTCCCAGGGATGCCTTTCTCAACAGAGACACCCATTATCAAATGATACACAGCCATGCTTCTGGCGAAAGGATGATGGACAAGACATCTTAAATATGTCATTTAAGAGCAGTACAAGTTTGCTTCCATCCCCTGTAGCTCTTCCAGATGGCATGCTCGGACACCAGCCGTGCTCTCTCAAGGGGAACTGAATCAGAGATGAAAAGGTGCCCTGTGACTTTTCAAGAGAAAAGTATCCTTCCCATTGAGACCCTGAGAGCCACGAGTTTGCTTGTTCCTGCAGCTTGAACTGGTAGTAAAGAGATAAGGAAAAGCAGAAAGTCCTTTCTAAGTTTACTGCTTAGATTGTACCATGAAGAACGTGTTAGTTTGTTGACCGAGGAGTGGTTACGGTGGTCAGGGAGTCTGTTGGAACACACCATGGCAACACTGACAGACCTCTCTTTCAACCACAAATGCTATTCTAAACCAAACAGAAGACATGCCTCAGTAAGATCTCCTTTTCGTATGTTGATGTTGAACACCATGTTTTCAACTATTGGTGAACACATCCTTAATGGAAGAGAATAACAATAGAGCTCTTGCCATCAGTCTCATATATTAAATAACTGATCTTTCCGGGGGCTGGGGATCCACTGATAGGATCCTTGCCTGTCGTGCACAAATCCCTGATTCTAGTCCTATTCAGTTTCACATGTAAACTGGGCATGATGGCTCACACATGTAATCCCAGTACATGAGAGGTGAAAGCTGGAAGATGAGGAATTCAAGTTCATCTCTAGCTATGTAACCAAGTTTGAAGCCAGCCTGGGCTACAGGAAATCCTTTTTGTTAAAGAACAAAAAACAAAGTTTCTAAATTGTGATGTCCTACTATCTATCATCTTACTTTAAAAGCAATTGCATGTCTGTAATCTCAGCACTCAGGAGGCTGAGGCAGAGGGATTTCAAGTTAGAGGCTAGCCCTGCCTATATATAGCAAGACTCTGACTCAAAGTATATGGCATCTATCCCATCTTGAGGATAGACTATAAAGGATAGCATATTTACCATTTGCTGCTATAATTATCGAACACACGCCTTTAGAATCAAACTAAGGTCATCTAACTCAAGTTAACTCCCTAGTCCACAGGACTTGGAGGGGAAATGGAGTATCCCAGAGGGAGGAGGGATCCAGTCCAGGGCTGACCCATTGAAGGTGGTGTAACATAAGGTGTTACAACTCCAAGAAGTAATTGTCATCAGAATTCAGCTTATAAAGGGATCCTTGCCTTTTACAGAACTGACCAATACAACTATAAAGTTGTCGCCCCGAAAATTTCTGGCATTTAAACAGTACCCTCTCACAGGAGCCTTAGGGGACATTCTTGGTGTCTTTCATCTTGTCGGCTAAATATGCCAGGTTCATTTATTCATAAATTCTCTTGCTTCAAGTATCACTTAACCCCAAACCCTCTTTCTAGAGATTGCACTTTGCCCATCACAAGACAACTAGAGCAACCAGTGAGGAGTCCAATCCCAAGTGGTCCTCTTCCTGTATTGTGCTTTCAGAGTCTCCCTCTGGGCCCTCAAGCAAAGGCTGAACTCCCCCCTCCCCATGGCTCTTTGATGCCTGCCCCAACTCTCCAACTGCTCAGCCTCTTCTTCCCAGCCCCCACCAGTTCCCTCGGGCTTCCCTACTCCTTGCACAAGGTCTTTCTCTTCTACAGAGGGAGGCTTGTCTTTAAGGCACGACTCCATTAGGGATGGCAAGACAGCTCAGTGGTTAGGAGCACTGACTGCTCTCTGAGGACCCTGGTTCAGTTCTCAGCACTCATAGGGCGGGATCAGCACAACCATCAGTAACTGGCTTCAGAGGACCTGGTGCCCTCTTCTGTTCTCTGCCAGGACTGCACAAGCGGTGCACAGGCCAAACATACACAGAAAACAAACTTTTTAAATTAAAAATGTGTAGCTCCCCCTCCCAGCACCAAGCATAGACAGGCACACAACATGCTCTTTTAAAGATGCCTTGCAAAAATTCTTGTCAGGCCCCCTGATTTGTTGGCCAGTAACCATTTGCTGGCTGAGTTCAGTTTTTGCCTTGGCTCCTAGCTGAACAAAGATAGTGAGCACCTTCTGAAAGTCACGTGTTCAGACCAAGCTGTCCTTTAAAGGTTCCTGAGAGGCTCACGTTAAGCTCAGTAGCACCCGCTTGGCAAAGAGAGGCAGAGCTGTTGGCTGTCTCAGCTGTAGGCTTTAGTGCTTGTTTCTCTAGGGAACTGTTGGGAAACTTGTAAACACTGTTACATTGCGTGTGGGTAGGAGCTGCAAACATGTCACAGCACACGCGTGGAAGTCAGAAGACAACTCGTGGGAGTCGGGCTTCTCCTTCCATCATGTGGGTCCTGCGGATCCAACTCAGGACAAGGCGTGGCAGCAGGTGACCCTACCTAAAGAAACATCTCATCGGCCCTAAAAAAGATGGTGTCCAAATCAACAGGGAGTAGTTTCTTTCACGACCCAGAAGACTGCTAGGTGCTTTAAGATTAAACATAAACCAACACACACACACACATATATAATATATATATAATAATATAATATATATATATCATAATATTGGCTTTTCAAGACAGGGTTTCTCTGTGCAACAGCTCTGGCTGTCCTGGAACTCACTCTGTAGACCTGACTAGCTGCAAACTCACAGAGATCCACCTGCCTCTGCCTCTCAAGTGCTAGGATTAAAAAGGCTTTAGGGCATAGACTGATATTTCTAAAGACCATCAGCTGTGTTTGGAAACTGAGGCAGCGCTACCTGCGGGTAGTATAGCGCTCACACATACTCTGCACAAGCTTCAGCAGGAGATGAATCAACCTCTAATACAGATTTCATCACCCTACCCCACACACACAGTCTAAAACATAGCAATTGGTTTTGTTTTGTGTTTTCAGACCATAGTTGACTGTAGGTAACTGAAATTGAGGACGATGAACACATGGATAAGAAGAAGCCAAGGCACTGTACACGGTGAAGTCCGTCTTAAAGGGCAGCTACCAGGCTGTGGGTGCAAGTGCAGCACCGCCTAAACTAAGGTGGAGAGGAGGATGAAAGGGGGGAAGCCACATGAGGGAAATAAAAGGAAAGCTAAATGGGTATTAGCCAAAAAAAAGTCATTAATTGGAAGAAAATTGAAATTATGTATTGTGTTTAGGATTAATATAAACCATTTATTTTCTTTTAAAGTAAATTTCCCCCAGGGGGGCTTTAATTGTAAAGGATTATTCATGACGTTTTTAAAATTTCTAATTCTAACTAAACCAAATTAGTCATCAAAATCAGGCTTCCAAAGCAAATACAATTTACAGGGTTGTTGTTTTTTTTTTTTCATAAATGTAGTTTCCTACAGC
Organism: Alexandromys fortis; assembly: GCF_014885135.2. Taxonomy (NCBI): domain Eukaryota; kingdom Metazoa; phylum Chordata; class Mammalia; order Rodentia; family Cricetidae; genus Alexandromys; species Alexandromys fortis. The sequence goes on along the minus strand of NW_026067949.1, from coordinate 29,280,887 downwards.
TAGTATTTTAACTAGAGTTTGCTGCAGTGAATATTCATCTTAAGGTTTAATTCAAAATTTCTTGCTACTAACAAAACCACTTTGGGGATTACAAGTACCTGCTTAGCAAGTGACCCAAATCCAAACTACACATAACAAGATATGGGATGGATTCAGGTATAAATTCAAAAAACCAAGCTGGTCTAGATTTTAAAAATCTGAGATCCACAAAGCAACGTTACATATTATTGTAATAATAAGAACTATTATTACTAGTCAATTATTATTTAATAATAATTAAAACCCCAACTATGGAGCAGATTGAGGTGCTGAAACCCAGAGAGGCTGGCAAACATTACTTGGCTAATTGTAGCCACATTCAGACCTAGAAGTCAGGCCAATGTCTGTCGTCCCAGCTCACACCTCTCCCTGCTGACTGCTCTGTGCTCTAGGAAAAGCCCAGAGCTGCCTGCCTATTCAAGGTACTTTCATGGAATGTGAGGCAAATTCAGCATGCCGCTGTTGGAGCCAGGGTGGTGTGGGATTAGTGAAAATTGGAGTGTGCTTCTGGGTGGCAGAATGCTGGTGACACTGCCTTGGCAACACCTCCTGGAAGTCGCCCTGGTACCTTTCTGCCATGTTGCCAGCACGCAAAGGGCGCAACTTTTACAAATGTCCCCTTTACTAAAATAATAGTTCCCGGGTGTAGGTTTAGAAACGTTCGCTCTATTAGGCTACTGGACGTCCTGAAAACTGAGAACCTCACAGAAAGGAAACCCCGCAGGGAGTGGAAAAGGGTACAGTAGAAAATAAAATTCCAAAGCCGGCAGAGAGAATGGGCGGGGGGCGGGGGAGCGAGAGGGGAGCTGGCAGCCCGACTTGTTCCTTCTGTTGCTAGGGCCTCCGGCGTCCACGGTTACCGAACACTGGCCAACGCTCTGCGGCCGCCTGGAGTCATCCCGCCCCAGGTGAAGGGTTCCCATAGACGTAGGACTTCCTTCTTGGATCTAAGTAGGAGTCTGAGATGCCTGTTAGGGTATCAAGAGCGGCGACTTTGTGAAGTGACCTCCTGGACGTCAGCCCCGATCGAGGCTGTGCGGGGAAACTAGGCAGTGAGAGCCCTGGGGTCTCCCGCCCGGACTCACGTTGTAGTCCTGCACCCAGAAGGAGACTCTATCCTGCAGCCCTCGAAAAGAGTCGCTTTTGGCCAGCTTCTTCACGTTCTCCGCCATCGCGCGCTTTTCCGCGCCTCCGACTCCGGGAGATCGAGTAGTAGAAGGGACGAGGGGGTGGCCTGGGTAGGACGGTGGGGTGTTGTGGCCGCCGCAAGGGTGTTATTTTCTGCGCAGGCTCAGAACGCAGCTGGAGTGTCCATCCTCCCCCTCGGGTCGGACCTGGCAGGGTTCGGGAAACCGAGGGGGGAGGCGCTCTGAGCCGCAGGCGCCGCGCCTCATCCACTGGCCAGCCCGCTGTTCAAGCTTCCCAGCCGCCGCCCGCGGGCCAGGCCATAAATACCCGGTCGATTATTAAACAAACCTTGACGTGGCTGCGGGCTGCCAGGGACCCGCGGCTAGCGTCGGAGCAACGCCCCCCCCCCCCCCCCCCCCAGCTCACGCCCAGCCCGGGGACTTCGGAGAGCTGCCAAGACCGCAGCGAGGGCAACAGTGTGCGACCCGCTGGGGGATGTCCAGACCCCTGGGGGCTGCTGCCCGACCCTGCGCTGGGCCTAGACCTGCCAGGAGGATAGGGGACCTCAGGACACCTAGCCGGAAGCTACACCCGATTCTGGGTGACAGTGTGTGCCCAGGAAAGCAAGTTAACTCCGTGGGAATTTTTAGTAGACTTCCTTGGCTCTTCGTTTACTTTTTCACCTCTCGAGCATTTAATTCTCCGTTTGCCTGTGTGAAACTGTGACTAAAATGTCCGTTTTTATTACGTATATCTTTGGCTTTGTCCCTCGACCCACTCGGTGGGGCTAAGTCCATAGATTTGTACTCCATACAATGACACACGCAGCTACACAGTGAGATCTTTGCCCTAACTGTCAAGTCTTCCTCAGCATGAACAAGTGCAATCCCTTTGCCGACCTGTGTTCTGTGTGGACACTCGGGTCCCTCGGTGTACCATGCCACTCTTTTGGGGTGAGGTTGGTGGTGTCAGGATCTGTAGTTCTGTTCAAAGAAAACCTAGCTTTTGCTCCGCTTGCACGAAATTGCTTTGAAAACGGAGTTTTCCGCGCAGTGGTAAGATTTCCCAGTCGGTGAGGTGTTTGTCATGCAAGCGCGAGGACCTGGGTTTGGATCTCCAGTACACACGTTTAAAACAACGAGGGAGGGGGTCTCTGAGAGAGGCGACTCCTGGGACTGCCGGCCAATCGGTCTGTCTAATCACTGAACTCTGGGTTCAGGGAGAGACCCTGGCTCAAAAAATAAGGTGAAGACATCGAAACAACATCTACACACACACACACACACAGAGAGAGAGAGAGAGAGAGAGAGAGAGAGAGAGAGAGAGAGAGAGAGAGGAGAGAATTTACTGGTGGTATGACATATGACAAGACACTTTGTCCTAAGTGCCAAGGCACTTCCTTGTCCATTTAGTCGGCATCTCCTTACCCGAGTGGTTTTGTTCTTATATCAGGAACTTAATTGTGCCCCTTATGCTTTCTTCCACGTAAATAAAAAAAAAATTTCGCTGAAGGAAGAATCAACTGGTTCCGATGGAAGCTGAAGGTAGGTTCCTCCTCTAGGAAGCAAGAAAGTCAAGGTTTCATGTGAAGTGTCAATACAGTACCAGTATGCCAGTATGCGGTCTCTCTGGGCAGACCAGAATTATTTCCCCTCATGCCCAGTTTGCTTAAGGTACAAACAAACAAACAAAAAACCTACAAGGATTGTAATCTACCGAAATTTTATTACTATGAAACCTAAATAAATATTTAATAAATTTAAATTTAATAAACAATAAATTTAAATACAGAATAAAAAAGAAAAATAAGAGAAAAATTGTATTGACCCAAATACCCCTCTAATTCCAACCAAGGTTTCTGATATTCTTACTTCATCATAGAAGAGATCCCTGTCATCAACTTTTTCAGCACCACTAGCTCCATGAAATGGCAAATACACTATACTGTGGCCATGACCATGGTGGGAGGGAGTGTTCAGCACACAGACACTGCAGAGAGGAGCAAAGAATGTTCAGCCTTGACAGATAGCCTTCATCCTCTCAGAAGAATGGTGTGGTACGGCAGGAAGGTGGTGCCTAGGATGGGTGATATGGAAATGGAGCTTTCTCACATTTAACATCATTTACTGGGTTTTGATGATGACCCAGCCATCCACCATAAGTATAAGCTGGAGTCAGACTGGTTTCCTGCTCTCTGAGATCTCACAATCTGCAAGAGACAGACAATGGTAGCTCAGTGTGTAAAACACTAATTAGATAACTATACAACCAGGGACACAGTGATTCCCCGTCTTTGTGGAAGAAAGTGACCTTTAGAACCAGCTCTGTAAGGATGGAGGAGCCTACCAGACACAGGAGAGGGAATGCAGAGAAATGAAAGCTACCAGGGTAAGAAATGCAGAGTCCACTGTGACTACAGAGTCAGAGACAAGCTGAGCATAGTCGTGGGTTTGGCTCTGATGAGCCTTTTATAACAAGAGATTGTTTATTTCATGGGCGGTGGGAAGGCAGGCAGGGCTACAAACAGAATTGTAATTGGATCTCTTCTTATACACCATGTGGCAGGTTTTATAGGAGGGGGGATGGGACTAAGGACGAGCACGTAGGAAACACAAATGACGGTAGTGTTGGCCTCATCTGGAGTATGAGAGATACTTGTAATTGTTTTATTCAGCGAAAAAGACCAGTATTCAGTCATCAGAGCTATTTGGATTTATTGTGTATTTCATTCCTAACATGATCAGGACTTGGAGTAACATGTAATGACATACTGCACCCAGTTTGTAAGGAGCACACAGTCTACTTAGGGGAGAACTATGTTAACAGCAAAATAACTTAAATAGAAAGGGGGTGTCATGGTGAACTGGTATAATGTCAGAACAAAACTGCTGGGAGAATTAGGGACATTGCCAAGCACGTAGCATCCTCCAAATGTTTCAGGGGGAAAAAAGGCTTCAGAATAATAGCATTAGACACGCTCACATTTTGCTTCTGGTTGAATGAATGAATTGGTTCTCTTTTTCAAACGACAAATGGGGGGGGAGAGCGACAGCTCCGATATTAACATCTTTTGGCTGCTCTTGTAGAGGACCTGAGCTCAGCTCCCTGTACCCATTTGGTGGTTCATAATTGCCACTCCAGTCTCAGGGTCTAACACCCTATTCTGCCCCCCCCCCCCAGCACCAGGCATGCAGGGAGTGCATGCACATCTGTATCTGCAGGCAAAATAGACAAACACATAAAATATCAGCTCTTAAAAACAGCCACAACAAGACAAATTGGCCACAAGAATAAGTGGGTGTCCTGTTAGCAATGAGGAATCCAAGGAAAGCAGATCTTCAGATAGCCAAGGGGCATCTGACTTCAGGAAAATGTATTATCAAAGCACCTATGTGAAGCTAGGTAGGAAAAGCAAAGTGGGCTTCTTATCTTAAAACTCGGAACATCGGGCAGCTCTGGAAGACTTTTAGTAAGCTTCATTATTGTGTGTGATTGAGACATAGGCCTTCAACACTGCAGACTAAAACCCTACACAAGATTAGAAACAGAGGACTCATACTATTGACTGTAGCCTCCAAAGGCTCCAAAGAGATATTTGATGGGTTCTTGGGGACACAAAGGAGAACATCTTTCGGTGAAAAAGGAAAAGACCTTCTGAGCACAGTAAAAGGAGAAGCACGGGAACCCAGGACCAGTCAAAAGCCCTGCTGTCAAAGTTGATTCATGGGACGAGAGCCGAACTATTACGAAGATACTACTAATTCCCAATCCTGTGCGTTGTATTTATAGTCTTCCTGCCTAAAATGCAGGCATGCTATGGAGATGGAGCCAGTTGGTATAAGCAGTTGGGGAAGAAGGGATGAGCAGGCAAATGACCACACAGGCGCAGCTTTTACCCCAAGTTAGACATGAGAAGGAAAAAAGGTTAAAAGATATTTGTTAGGTGACAGCGTCTATTTAAACTCCACAGTCATCAGTAGACATCAGCGAATGGACTGGCTACAAAAGCAAAATGACTAAGGTCCCGGGGAAAAGAAGCTGAGTGGAGCATTCCCCTTGGGGCGGGGGTGGGGGGTGAGGGGTTAGGGTGGGGCATGGTACTTTCTAGAAGCTATTCACGACCTGAGGAACAGTTCTTGGAAGTTAGACGCTGCTCAATCTTTTGTTTTCCTTTCGACTTAAGGGATTGTTAGAGCAGAGAACAACAAGTGTGCACCTGTTCCCTGCACCTCCGAATGTCTTCCAGGTGCTCACTGTGTGTCAAATAGGTCCCTAAGGACCTAATTATGGTCATCACGTCTCCAACATTGTATTGGCAGACAACCTGCCTCTAATGCCTCAAAGAAAGAGTGCCAGACTTGACCACAGTCTTCCCGGAGTCTTCCTAGTTTGAATTAACTGCCTAACTTCTGTCCCCTTGGTCTGCACCCAAACCTCGCCCACGAGTACTCTCACTGACACCTCTTGCCCTCTCAAGCCGTCACAACATGGTACAGCATTCCACAATGGAAAGTGTGTGGAAGGGAAAGACATGTTTTGGACTTTGAGGGCGTCCTTTCCAAGGAATTTGAGGACGCCCCAGAGTGCATACCATCCCTGCCACACCCATCCAACCCTGGCCGCTCACTGTCGCGAGGGACCCGCCTCCGCGGATCTGAGCCAACCCAGGACTCCTTGACCCACTCCGGATTTCTCTCGGGGGCGTGGCAGGGGCGCGGTGGGGCGTGGCCATCGGGGGTGTGAGTTCCACCCCCGTGCCAGAGCGCAAGCGCGGGCTGCAGCGGGTCAAGATGGCGGCAGCGGCGGCGGCGGCAGCGGCGACTGAGCAGGTCTGTGAGCCTGCTGAGGCCGAGGGCTTGGGGAGTGGGATGGCCGCGTCGTCCCCACGGAGGGCGGGGACGAGGGCCCGAGGGCCGGGCTGGGGCGGCGAGGCGGGGTGGTAGGGCGGGACGGGGCGGGGCGGGGCGGCGGGAGCTGTCCGCAGCCAAGATGCTGGCCAAGGCCAGGCGGGAACCTGGACAGCAGCTCCGGGCCGGTGAGGGCAGCTGTCCCTCGGCCGGAGTGACAGTCACTGGCCTGCGCAGCCTGCGCCTGGACGTCTCTCTCCGCACCCAGCAACCGTGCGGATAAAAATAACGTCTACTGAGGCCGGGAGACTGCAGCCAAGTCGTGGTCAGCTGTTGCCTGGTGTGGATCGGGGCCAGGTCTTGTTTCTGCCATGCCCGATGTGCACACAGCCCAGATTTCCCCTCTCACTTTGGTTTCTCGGAGATTCAGTCACCGACATTAAACTGACCCGTGCCCAGTGGGTTTAGGATTACTTTTAAGAAATGCATTATCAAATATTTCCTGGTCCTCTTTGGAAGCCTAGAATAGTTTAGAAGGTGTCCCCTCAAAGAGCAAGATGGACTTTAGCATGTGCATACGTGTATGTGTGTGAGATGTAGTTGCCAGAGTCACATTATAGTAAAAATGATTTTTGTAGTCACTTCTTTATCCGTTGTTTCCCTTTTAAAATAACCAGTCAGATAGCTTCTCTTTAAAAGTCCCATTCTTCAACATCATTGATTTTTTTTTTTTTTAAAAAAGTGAGTCGAGTTGCCAATACTTAATTGGCTTTGGGGAATTTTTTCTTAGGTGGCTAACATTTTAGAGACCTGTTAGGTATATGTTCCCGGAGGACTCATCTAAGGGGTAGAAAAAAATAGACATGCAATCTTTTCTGGTGCCTAAAAGTCAAACGGCCAAACATCGAACAAGTCAGCTGTTTGCCAGGTTAGAGCAGAGTCACAACAGAATGCCAAGGGGCAAGCGAAGCTGAAAGGGGACAACGTGAACTGCTGGGACTGGAGCCATCCCCGGCTTTTCCTAGTTTACACCGTAGCTAAATCGGCCTCAGAGGTGACCGAGGCTGTTGTTCTGCGCATGTGTCTTGATGCTCTGAGGGTCTGTGCTGATCATTAAAAGGCTACAGTCATCTGCTCATGTGGCAGGGCTGTCTGGTGGGAGCTAAGGAGAAACACGCCTTGGGCTTAATGCGCCCTGCTGTCCTCGACTTTATATTTGAACAGAAAGACTTGTTTCTGTGCTCGGGGTCCCACCTATTCTGTTTGGAAGTCACGGTAGACGCCTTTGTGTCAGTCACCAGGTCCTGGCAGTTCTGCCACTTAAAGCTTCATCCCCAGAGCCAAGGAAATGCGCTGGCATCTTCTCCGGCTCCTCTCTTCCAGCCCTTCTCATCTGGGACATAATTTCATGTCCATGCAAATGTCTTCAGTAGGGGCTGGCAAGATGGCTTGGTGGATAAAGGTGCTGGCCACGGGGCCTGGCAACTTAAGTTCCCCAGTTCAATCCTCAGAACCCACATGGTGAAATAAGAGGACCAGTTCCCAAAAGTTGTCCTCTGATCTAAACACACACACACACACACTAAATAAAAGAATAAAGAAATGCAAAAGAGGAGGAAGAGGAAGATTGGAGGAGTGGAAGGGGGAGAAGGAAGATGAGGAGGGAGGGGGAAGAGGAGTCCACCAGCGGCAGCAGCGGTGGCAGCAGCAGCGCAGGGGTGGCAGCGGCAGCGGCGGCAGCAGCGCAGCGCCTCAGCAGTTCCGCAGCGCCCCAGGATCAAGCCCACCTTCTGCACAGTGGTGCTTGTGTTGTTTACCGCATCTCTCACTTCGTTTCCCCGCATTCATGTATCTATCCCTCCTCGGTTTAGTCCCTCATTCCCTCAGACCTCCTCTCCTACATTATCTGCAAGACCTTGCTTACCTCTGTCAAGTGTTATTTAACCTCGAGTGTGCAGAAATATGCACTTTTGTGCTCAGCAACAGCCAGTGAGTCCCGAACACTCGAGTCTCCACCCTGCCAAGAGCAGTCTCAGCCTGCCTCTTCTTCCCACCTCTCTTCTCCCAATGTTGCCGATCTGACCCATCTGCTCCTCCCATTTTCCTAACAACTCCAAAGTGTCCCAACTGCCCCATTTGAACTCTGAAGCACATATTGTCTATACTACTGATTTTGGCACCTGGACGTACAGAGTCTGTGTCATATAACACACAATGCAGGTCTGTAATACCTAAGATAAGGGTCATGTCTTCCTATCCCATGCTCCTACTTCTCGTCATAGTGTTTAAGCATACAATTCTTAGTATGTGCCTCCTGCAATGTGAACTGCCTCAGAACTCTGAAAAAATATGGAAACTGGGCAGCGCCCATTTCTGCTGCTTCTTCTGTGTGTGTATCACATGATTGCTTAATGTCACTTAGCTGTGCTCAAGCTCAGAAGTTCTCAAGTTTTCTGATCCTAGATTATATTTGTGCTCTTAAATACCTGTTGATATTTACCATATTAGAAATCAAAACTGAGAAATTGTGAAAGCATAGGAATGCCCAAGCAAACATTTCATTAACTCTTAGAACAATCACACTATCATAAATGGTCACGTAGCCTCTGGAAACATGATTATTCATTCAAAAGAGTGGCAGAGTAAAAAACATTATTATTACTTTTAAAATGTGTCTGACATTTCAGACCTTGAAGAGAGTTTAGTGAGCACCCCTAAACAAACATACTCACGCAACTGCTCCCGAACATTTTGAAAACTGCTGGTCTATAATGTAGGCTTTAATTGGTTGAGTTATAAGTAGCAATCTGTGTCAATCATTCCAAATTATTTTCACATAAATGAAAAAAATGTAAGTAAAAATTCATTAAGTCTTGGTAAAAATAAGAGTACCCGCTGCAGTATGTGCACATGCCATCTCTGCCCGAAACGGGCTGTGCCCACGTTGTCAGGAGGATGACAGAAAGCAGAGGGAGCGCGGCCTGTGTGGCAGCAGCCTTGACATCGACAGTCCGACCTGGCTTGCAGTGTATTCGTGGAACATCTGTCAACAGCCAGTTCAGCTTTCTTTAATTGTGAGTTTGAATTTAGTAAATACAGCAGCAGAGAATGCAGCTGTTGTGTTCTCTCTTGTTTTGTTTTTTTAGCAGCAAAGTTCCAATGGGCCAGTGAAGAAATCCATGCGGGAGAAGGCTGTGGAGCGAAGGAGTGTCAACAAAGAGCACAACAGCAACTTTAAAGCTGGCTATATTCCTATCGATGAAGATCGTCTCCATAAAACAGGGTTGAGAGGGAGAAAGGGCAACTTAGCCATCTGTGTGATTATCCTCCTCTTTATCCTGGCTGTCATCAATCTACTAGTGAGGATGTGGGGCAGAGTATTGCCTCTTAAGTTACCTTGGGGCAGGAAAATCTCTATGAGTTCAAGGCCAGCTTGGTCTACACAGTGAGTTCTAGGACAGCCAGGGCTAAAGAGTGAAATGCTGTTGCAGGAGAGAGAGAGAGAGACAGAGAGAGAGAGAGAGAGAGAGAGAGAGAGAGAGAGAGAGAGAGAGAGAGAGAGGAGAAAGAAAAGAGAGAAGGAGTAGGCGGAGAGGGGGAGAAAGAAGGAAAGAAGGGATGGAGGGAGGGAAAGAGAGGGAGAGAGAGGAAGAACAGAAAGAAGGAAAAAAGAAAAGAAAATTCTCTAGAAAAATTGAAACCATTCTGGGTTCAGTGTGATATATTTTAAGAGAGAGGGCAGCAGAAGCAGAGAAACAGACAGACAGATCATGCTATCACTATATCCAGTTTTAAGAAAACTGCAAATAAAGAAAAGATTCAAAACTTCCTAGAGAGGAGAAAAGCGTGTTGTGTAGGATGAATCAAAAGCAAATTGGCTCTGGACCTCTTGTGAGCATTAGAAACAGCAAGGTAATAAAGTCTTTGCCTTAAGAGCTCAGAGCTCAGGTCAGAAACATGTCTAACCAGATCATCCCACAAATGTGAGGAATTATACAGACAGTGTCTTACCATACACATGCGCCAAACAGCCACTGGGCTGCCAATAGAAAGCTCTAAAGCAAGTATTTCCAAGGTGGAGATACAGGAAGCTGGGCATCTCACATGGGAGAAAGCAGGAGAGGAAAGGAAAGTTCCCAGTTCCATCACATGGGCAGCCTAGAGACTGGCTGTTCTTGACGGAATGAAAAGGCCAGATCCAGCAAAATAAACTAGAAGAGAAAAACAGAACTGACGTCATCTGAGCAGCGCAGTAAACGCGTCTCTCTTTCAGATTACCCTTGTCATCTGGGCTGTGATTCGCATCGGGCCAAATGGCTGTGACAGCATGGAGTTCCACGAAAGCGGTCTGCTGCGGTTCAAACAAGTGTCTGACATGGGTGTCATCCGCCCGCTTTATAAGAGCACGGTGGGAGGAAGGAGGAATGAAAATCTGGTCATCACTGGCAACAACCAGCCAGTAAGTTTCCCCACTAAGGAAGTGTGTGGATGGGAGAGAGGCGTAGACAGCATCCCTCATGAAAACCTACAGTTGAGTACTGGAAGATACTATCTTCTTGTTAAAATGATGTATTCTATGTACAAGCAAATCCACATTTATAAATACCCAATGGCCAATAACATTTAGCTGTATAATTTCACTAGAGTTAGATTCTTACTATTCTAGAGGGTTTTCCCCATAGGAAGCACTGACTGGCGTGATTAGTGTAAGAGCATGTAGGTCCATGTGACACAGCCGTTGTAGAGACACCTTCCCAGGTCTGAGGTCCAGGGTGTTTCCTCACCTCCGCACTGGCCATCTGGAGCCCCAGCCCTGTTCCTATGACCTGTGTTTTTGTACAGTGGGTCTTATAACAGCAAAGGAAGGCACGCTTTTTAATTTTATCCTTCATTTTAAAGTTAGTTATATATTAGCCAGTCTTATGGACAGGTGCAGTTAAAAGAGTTTAAAGTCTGGCTCTTACTGTCATTTTTGTTTTGTAGTGTTCTAAAAATAATAGTCTTCATGAACTTTGTTTGTGCATTCTTTGAGAAGATACTCACAATAAAGCATTTTTCTGAAGATTGTTTTTCAGCAAGGGACGACCAAACTGAGTGTAGAAAAGAACAAAACGTCTATCACCAGTGACATTGGAATGCAGTTTTTTGACCCAAGGACACAAAATGTCTTATTCAGCACGGACTATGAGAATCATGAGTTCCAGCTGCCAAGCGGAGTGAAAAGTCTGAATGTTCAGAAAGCATCTACCGAAAGGGTATGGCTATTCTTTGAGCATTGCTAGTGGGGAATTTGTCTGCAGCTACTCTTTGGGGGAGGGTTTAGGCTGCCTGTAAACACAGACTCCAGACATCCAAGGGCTGCTTCTAGCCCTACCCTTAGCCTGCAGGAGCACTAGTAAGTCCTCTCTTTACGTTAACTCCCACAATTATAAAACTGCCCTTTATAGCCCATCTAAAACTTTTACTTCTCTGTGACAATAATTCTCACTCTAACTGACAAACTCTTTTCAGCATGTGTTTTCATCTTTAGATTACCAGCAATGCTACCAGTGATTTAAATATTAAAGTTGACGGGCGTGCAATTGTGCGTGGCAATGAAGGCGTGTTCATCATGGGCAAAACCATTGAATTTCACATGGGGGGCAATGTGGAGTTAAAGGCTGTGAGTATTGTTTGTGTATGAATTTAAGAAATTATTTTGGAATAGTTCATAATTACATGTAGAATAATATATAATTGTAGCATGAATAATAAAAACCCAGAGTCAAATTTTGGAGTTTAACTTGAAGGTCAGAAAAGCAAAACAGCCATCCACTGGCTCTTACCTCTACCTCAGTCCGAAGGGTGACCCTGCCTCCAGGAATCTTAAAATCGTCTGAAGTAGTTGTACATACTAATTTCTAGTATTGAAAAGATATTTAGCTTTGTAAGTCAGTTGATATCAATAGCTAGATTTAAAGTATATAAGCTAATCATTAGCAATAATTTTGTCAAACTACCTTTTACGTTTTATTTTTAATGAACATATAATATACATATTTATGGGGTATATTGTATGTTTTATTCATGTACACATGATCAGACTGGGGAATTAACATACACATCATCTCAGGTATCTGCCACCTCTCAGATTAGGAGCATTCAGAATGGTCCCTCCTGTTTTTACCTCTACAAACATGTTAATTTAGTCACCCTATGTTACAATGTATTGTGAACACTGTTACAGTTTCAAGAAAGTACACTAAAATGACCACAAGATGGAAGCATGGAAACAAAGTTTGAAACGGATCCTTTACAACTTGGAACTTTATTTCAGAATCATCTATGCAGATGTGCCAAAGCAAAATAAACTCAGAACTATGAAATGGTCTGTTCCAAGCATTTCAGACAAAAGCTGCCATTCGGTCTGTATATAGAAGGACCCCTTCCCGCTGTTTAACTGCCACTCCCATTGATCTCAGCCCCTCCCTAAAGGGACGACTTATGGACGGCACTCTCTAAGAACACGCCAGTTACCTAGGATAGGTCTGGCACACGGCAGCATTTAGTAACTATTCGTTAATGCGAGGGAAGGGAAGAAGGGAGCCAGGAGAGAAGTAGAAACTTACTGGTCCCTAAAAGAAAGGGTCTTGGGAGGCTGAGATGGCTCAATTTGTGAAGTGCTTCCAAACCATCCCGTGGACCTGTGTTCAGAACCCAAATAAGATGGCAGTGGCATGTGCCCATAATCCTATTCTCAGAATGTAGAGGCCGCTGGATCAGACAGCCTAGCCTACTTGCCGAGTTCCAGCTTCAGTAAGGGAAAGACCTCACCACATAAAGTATGAGAGCTGTTTACAAAGATACATACATGTTCAACCTCTGACCTCCATATGCACAGAGAGAGAGAGAGAGAGAGAGAGAGAGAGAGAGAGAGAGAGAGAGAGAGAGTCTTAAGAGCCTACAGTATAAAATGACTCTGTAGCTACGAGTTAAAAGAAGCCTTCAGTTTCTTTGGAAGTCTGGTTAATAAATTACATAGTTTTAATCTTTAATTGAATTTCTATTAACTAAAATTAGTTTCCTATAAGAGAACTCACCCCCATATCAACATTAGTAACTAAAAAAAAATCTCTGGAGTCAGAAAGTGAAAGTTACCCAAGATTGTCCCCATCAGTCACACTGCGGGGGACGTGATTTGGACTAGTGTTGGCATATTTGTTGACTCACAATCACTCTTGAATCCTCGGTGTGGTTTGTCTTTGAGATGGCCACGGTTGTTCTGATCGTGACTTTACCCTCCCACTGCCTCCCTTCCCTTTGATACTTCACAAGTTTTGTCTAGTTTGAAAACTTTCTTCTGTGTCCATTTTGTGGAGGTAGCTGAACCATATTCCCGTCCTCCTAGGAAAATAGCATCATCCTCAATGGAAGCGTGATGGTCAGCCCAACGCGCATGCCCAGTTCCTCCAGCGGGGACGCGTCGGGGAGCGGCGACTGGGTGCGCTACAAGCTCTGCATGTGTGCAGACGGCACGCTCTTCAAGGTGCAAGTGACAGGCCACAACATGGGCTGCCAGGTGGCAGACAACCCTTGTGGGAACACTCATTAGGTGATCCACCCCAGGGGCAGTGTGTTTGGATCTCAACTTGATCTGTTCTTCGTAAGAATGCATGTGAACCATGTTTGTGCAGAGTTTGCGATGACCTGTGATTATTGACTGGGGAGCGCCCTGTGTGTATTACATACTCTCCATATTTAAGGGACTTTGGAGTGCCTAAATTCTAATACGCTTTATTAGGTTGCACTGATACAAAAGTGACAGTTCTCTAAAAGAATTATGAGAAATTAATAAAATCAAAAGTAATCTTGGAAGTATTTTAACATCTTTTGACTAAAGGACAAAGGACTGAAGAGGTAAGATTGTAAGTAAGCCTTTGGTTATTTTTATCAGGGGGGAGAGATGTTTGGAGGGCACAACGTCACTGTCTGTGCTCTGTCTTTTTGGCTTTTAAGGGGGAAGGCACAGGTTTTTGCATTAACCCAAAGCCACATTTTCACAAACAAGTCACTGAAGAACCTTCCATATATGAGCTGGTAAGAAACTGTGTCTCCTTAGCTTTGCACTACAGAAAACACTCTGTCGTGGAATGTCTACTTGAAATAATGATACGTGTAAGTACCCGCACTGTGTAAACATCACCCGATCCCAGTTCTCACTTGTATGTGGGGACAGTAGCTGTCATTGCTGGGCTGTCCTGGGCATTGTGTGTGTGATCTCCAGGTCTCACTGCACCTCTCTCAGTAAGTGCTTCAGTTCCAGCTTCACCCATAAAGAAAGCGAAAGTCAGAGAAGTTGTGGAACCTGCCCCACACCACATAGGAAAGGATGGACTCGGGATTGGAAGTCAAGTACAGTTCTGAACTAGATGAACTTGATTCCAAATGTGTTCCTGCCTTTTACACTCTACACTGAATTTTCAATTATTTGAAACTCTCAGAAGATGGAAAAAGCCTAATTCCTATTTACCTAATAGGTAAAAATCAAACATGTGTGCTATTCTAGTTAAAATACTAACCTATTAGCAAAACATGACCAATCACTGTCAGATTTTTAATTATCTTGAGCCAATTCCAAGTTGTGTTTCAATGGACAGATCTGCTTGGTCTGCCTGCCATATGGGAGCACCTGAATGAGTTACAGAGAGGTCAGCATACTTTTCCTTAAGCCCCAGGAGAGCTTAGTGGAATGCAGGAAGGCTGGGCATCAACAGGCCCTTCTGCCCCAATGCATTTCCTCCGCTGTCCCACACCAGCATCATCCTTAGAGACTCGTGTGCAGCGGGAGATGGTGCAGGTGCTTTATCTCTGCTCCTCATCTCTCTGTCTCGTTTTAGCTGTGTACAGCCCTCAAGGCAGTTGGTTCTTAATGTGGTTTATACTTGGTCTGCAAGGAATTTCTGGTATTACCGAGAGACATGGGATGAGGACCCAGAATACACAGCTGTAAAGTAGACAGCAGGGAGATACGATGGACCTAGCTCCACAGGCTGCCACTCGCATTCTGTCACGTCACTTAGAATGGCATGGATAAGAAAATCAATATAGAAAACTGTGTGTGTTCAATATTGTCACACTTTTGTCAAGTGGAAAAACTGAATACCTTATAGGTTGTGAACTCAGGCTGGGGTAGGAACTGACTTGAGACCTGACACTGAGTGCGGGTTTTAAATGTAAAGAAAGAGAGTGGTTTATACCTCTGCAAATAGTCAAGTATTGTTTAATAACTAAAAAAATGCTCAGAAAAATCATGTTTGGAATTCTCATTTTCATGCTCAGTGTATTTTTAAATTGTGCATTTGTTATGTATTCTCTTTAAATTTGTTTTGAGAATTTCTTTAAATAAATATTTTTACTAAAACCACACAACACTATATACTAAGTATTATTTACTAAATACAATTCATGAAAAATGTATTTTTGCATTTCCTTGAGAAGCACTTGTATTTCGATACGTCTCCATTGAGCACTTGCTGTGAGAGGGCCGGCATCCTGGTGTTCTGTGGAATACACTGCAGGTGCACCCACCGGCGCACTCACCGGGAAGCTCTGCCAAGGAGCCAAGCAAGATCAAGTCCTTTTAGTGCACAAGCGAAGCCACGCTGCTCACGCTGGCCGCCAGGCGGCGCTGCCTGCTCATCTGTTCATTTCTTCTGTTTGACTACACGGAGAGCACTTGCGGCTGCGGCCTCGCATGAAGCAGATGCAAGAAGAAAACGGACAAACATTTATTTAAGTAAGGACAATGTTTTAGAGGTGGTTATCAACGCGAAGAGGCAGAAGAAAGAAACATAAGGTTCTTTAGAGACTGTCCAGTGAACAGAGAGGAAAATACACAACCCAAAGCAGGACCTGGCGGCTATCTTCTGCGATTCTTTAACATATACTGTATTGGCAATCTTTTTGCATTGTAACAGAAGCAAAATAAAGCTCGTGTGATTGTTTCGATGATGGAAGAGTTTCTACCTGGTTTTGATGAGTGTTTTTAAGGGGTTAGAATAGTGGTGTTAAACTTGTAGAGGAGACCACTGAAAGGGCTGGTCACTGGGGTCTTTTGAAAGATGTAAGAGGTCCAAAGGTTACAAGCCCCGCCACACCAAAATAACCCTATACTGTGTTTCAGATTGATGACCTCTGTTTATAGTACAGTTCTGTGAACTTTGCTGTCAGTTTCTTAATGACTTTATTAAGGAGCTTCTACTTCAGCACAACACAGGTTCTGAATCTCTGCGGCCTGTTTATGTGGCCGCTCTGGAGTCAGAAACCTGCGCATTTCCAGTTTAGACAGTCTCATCTTCTATGCCTTCCGAGAGGCTTCCCCCCAGTGGACCAAGGCGAGAGCCAGGAGATGAAAGGGTGGGGCTGGCAGCAGAGCTGGGGAACATGGGCGGAGCCTCAAGGGACAGATCTGAGATCCCCACATGACTGGATCAGCTGGAGACAGAGCAGTTAGAGGCCGCCCGAGGATCCTGAGGTAGGCCTGGGGCAGAGTCCTGTCCTCCTCAGGTCTCGTTCCCCGGAGAGCCTCACTATTTGATTCCCTTTTCCCACTTCCTTACAGAAGAGTCCATCTCTTCTCTAGTTTGTCCTGTCGCCTTCTCTGTCTCTCTCTGGTGTGCGCATGCCCCAGTCATTTCCTCATACTTCAACTTGAATCAGCCTAGATAAAGACTTACAGTCTCAATTACAGAGTCAATTACCTGTACTTTCCCCGCAGTTCTCACTGTTTCCTTTTGGGACAGGGGTTGCTTTTGATTTTGTTTTTGCCTCACGCATAGACACTTGCATGTATTATAAATAATGTTCCTTAACATTAATCCTTTTGCTTTCTTGCTTTCTTTCTTTCTTTCTTTCTTTCTGTTTTTGTTTTTGTTTTTTTGAGACAGAGTTTTTCTCTGTAATAGTCCAGGCTGTCCTGGAACTCGCTCTGTAGACCAGGCTGGCCTTGAACTCACAGAGATCTGCCTGCCCCTGCCTCCTGAGAGATGGGATTAAAGGCATGCACCACCATCACCCATTGGAAATAAAATTATTCTAGTCTATTCATACATCAATCTCTTTACCTTGAAAAGGGCCAGACTATAAAAATCTTTCACTTTCATTCCCTCTAAAAAAAAAAAGGTGTTTTTCAACCCCATCATTTTCTTCGCTATTACAAAGGAATGTGTATATTTATGATAAATTTATTTTTTGCTAATATTACTTTAGGTTAGCACCCAATTGTGTGCATAATGGTGGCAGCTTTAATGTTGAAACACATATCACTGTGACTAGAAAAGTGAGCTTGGTTTCTGGTATTGCATAAAGGGTATATTATAAATTACTCCTTACTCTAGGGCACCTTTGCAGTTTTTGTGCCTAAATTTAGATGCCCTCTGAGCTATGGGAGAATTGACCTCCTGTGAAATAGACGTTTAGAAGTCACAGCGAAAATGCCCTTCCTTCTGTGCACTCAGCATGCAAAGAGCGCAGCCCGGTGACGGGCTCCAGAACACTAAGCCTGCGAACATGGGTGGGGGAGATTCTTGCCCTCCTTTTGCTTTTCGTATGAAAGGCACAAAGCAGAGCGCTAACACTGTGTGAAGGCATTGATACCGTCCGATGGGATGGTACCGAGTGCGTTCATTCCATATTCACTGGAAGCAAAGACAAAATATTGGCTAACTCAAGAAAAGGGGGTTCGGACCATAGGAATTAAGATGAGACTTAAAAGTGCAAAGATTCAGACCGCAGAGGGCATTGGCACTGATCATGGGTTAGAGGAGGATAGGAAAGTCATTGAGTGTGAGGCAGACACATAGCCCCTGCCTGGGCCACATCTTGAAGTTACCCCACACAAATCTGTCAGATGTAGGGCACCAGGCTAGCTAGATTATGGGAAGTTCTGAATGAATGCCAACCTTGGGGATTCTGACTATAGGCAATTAAAGGAACATTTCAAAATTTCAAAGAAAAAAATCACAAGGGAAATAGCATTTTTCCAGAGGAAAGATAATCCTCTGGAGTTATCTACAATGTGTGTGTGTGTGTGTGTGTGTGTGTGTGTGTGTGTGTGTGTGGCAGGAATTGGGGGTCGGGGGACCCTGGGGCAGGAAGCTCAGCAAAGTTATTCCAGGATTTCTGATGAGACCAGAAAGGAATGGGTGATATGTTGCCGAGAAAGGGTTGTTATTTGTACTCTGGTTTTGTCTTCAAAGAGTTTAGCTTAAAACAAATCTCCAGAATCCATTTGCCTCACCCGTTGCAGCCACTTTTCTAGGTATATTCACCCTGTGCAATTTGTTTCAGAACGTACAGATGTTCCTCAAGACTGACATGTAAAAGGCTTGACATTCCAATATTTTATGACATCTTCCCGGCTTGGGCGAGGGGACATCTTTTTCTTACCATTTTTATTTATTTTGTGTATATTTAAAAGGATTTCAAAATGATGTAAAAAGTAGTAAAAGCCGTAAAGATAAAGCTTCTGGTTCTAGTCAGGAAGGACACGAGCGTCCGTCCCGCGAGTTGCACTTTCCGCTCCTATGAGGTTTGCTCTGTGGTGTAGCTGTGTTGCCCTTCATGTCATAAACCACATGACGATGTTGGAGATAAACAGAAGAGACTTTGCCCCATGCTGGTGACAAGCGACAGAGCAGAGAGGTTGGACTCACTCACTAGGAAGTGGACCACAGGCGGGAGGATCCTGGGAAGGCAGTGGAGAGGTGAGGCTTTGGTAAATGTCTATTCTGTGAATACCAGTGGGGGATCTTTCCATAAAATGTATATTCATCTCATTTTATTTTATAGTTACAGCTTTGGGGAGAGCCACCTTTCAGAGGCCAGTTTCTAAGAAATCAAATATTCGCTTCTGTTGATAATTAAGAATGCTTCCTAAGTCTTGAGATAGAAATTAAGTTTTCTACTTTTTATTTGCTGTTTTTCCGTGTTACTTTGAATGAATCAATTTACTTACCTTTTCCCCAGGCATTATGAAAGACTTCTACTTCAGAATTACTGTCGTAGTTATAGGTCTTTGCTTTCGGGAAACAGCGACAAGCCCATCAAGAAAAAGCAGGTACCAGTGGGATGGGCATCTTCTGGCAAACTGGTCTTCAACAAGACGCACATCACAGATGACAGAGACCGCGGATATGAGCTCCCGTTTCTTTCGAGACCTCTTCCAGTCTCACACGAGAAAAGAATGGCAAATAAAACATCTGGACCTGAGTAACCGTAGCATATCGGAAATGACCCTCAGCCCCCTCGCTCCTTTGCATGCTTTGGAAACACTAAACCTCAGCAACAACGCCATGCGCTCCCTCTGGCTGGATCTGCCCTTGGCTCTCCCCTCGCAGCGAAACGGAGCCCACAGCAGACTGCCCCATCTAAAGGTGCTGATACTTCAAAGAAATCAACTCAGTGGCACTCCTAAAGGTGAGCACTTTTAACGAAAGGATGAGACAGAAAGACAGTATGTGGGGGAGCTGGTGTTGTATGTCAACAAGAGTTCTGTATTTCGTTCAGTTACAAGGGAGCAGCTGAAAAAGCACAGCAGTCTGACCGAGCAAATACAATAAAGCCGTTTCCTAGTGGCGCTGCCGGCCAGAGTGGAATCTACAGTTAGTGCGGCTTAATCTTCCACTTGTCTCGCTTCCGCTGACGGGTTATGACTTTGTCAAGAAACCCTGGGACTCCCCTAAGTGCTCATAATAATCTCTAACGTATTTAGGTTTGTTTGTTTTTGAGGCAGGGTCTCACTGTGTAGCCCAGGTTGACCTGGAATTTCCTATGTAGACCAGACTGGTCTCAAACAAATAGAAATCAGCCTACCTCTGCCCTCCAAGTGCTGGAATCAAACATGAATGCCACCCTGCCTGGCTAAGCTGTCTATCTTGTTTGCTATATACATTTACTAATATGTGAAAGCCCTGAGAAATAGTGGATACAAGGTATTTTTAATATATAATTCAAATTAAACATGTTATCATATTGACAATTTTTTTCTTCTTAGAATCCATTTTGCATTTTTAATTGTCATCCACATGTAGACCAGGAATACCATATCACAATATTCTATATTTGTATGTAAAACTTCCTACTATGAAACCAAAATCAGAATTCCTTGCTGAAGCTTAAGTTGGGTCCTGGAGATGCACCTTCAGTTTTCTGGAACAGGGGAATACATTTCTGATTCTGAGCCGCAAGGAGGGTGTTCCCAGGGGTACATACAACATCTTGGGCTGGCCCTCCTCTGCCCTTTCTAAGTCTTGCTCCACAGCTGGGGAAGAATTTTTAGAATCAAGGCATCATAGTGTGTGTGTGTGTGTGTGTGTGTGTGTGTGTGTATGTGTGCATGCATGTGTGTGTATGTGTCCCTGACCCTGGACATCGGGGTGTGCTAGTGTGTGTGTGTGTGTGTGTGTGTGTGTGTGTGTCTGTCTGTCTGTCTATCTGTCTGTCTATCTCCCTGACCCCCTGCTACTCAGAGACTAGTCTTTCTCAGTCTCTCAGATTGGTGGAAATCCCTTCCCCTTTCTGCTTCTTCATCGCCCTTTGAGAAAGGCCTAGGGATTAGCTCCTCTGAGATTCAGGACTCCCAAACTCCTCCGCTTCATTTTTGCTGGGCACAGTAGCACAGAGCCTGCTTTGCTTTGAGAATGGAGACTACAGGGAGCCACAGGATTAGCAACGGAGACCACTATCCTAGAATGAATTGAAATGCAACCTCCCTCCTGAGGACAGATGTGTTCTCCAGAGGGCTTGCACTTACGGCTGATACCAGCCAATTTTACTTCAAGGTCAAAGGCCCAGTATAGACGTGGGCTTCTTCCTCTCTGAGGTTAAACTTCTGCCTTCCAGATTGTAAGGGGGAATGGTAAAGACATAGAGAAAACAGCAGGAAAACGAAATGAGCCACTCCTGCGTCTGGAATTCTGTTAGAACTCTAGCCAATGGCGCTGTCAAGAGAGGAAGGATGCACTGCACACATAGAAAGTCCACGGAATGTGTGGATCTGATTGGATATAGCACAGCCTTTTACCCAGACCATTTGTGATTTGAACTCACTTCCTGTAGCCAACATACTCTTGAAGTTTGTCTAGGTCAGACCCCTCTAACACCCCTTGTCATTCTGCGAGGCTGACCGTGGCTAGGTGCACAACCTAGGACCCCATCTTGGAGGGGAGGAGCTGGTGAGATGTGCTGCTTGGTCCTCACTCTACTTCTGGCCTCTTGACTCTGCTGCTCAAGTCTGTCTAGATAAAGCAGGTGCTCCCTGGTCTACAATCACCACAAACCCAACGCAAGTCACAAACACTGTAAATCAGAGGTGCATTTAAATGTACCTGCTGGAGTTTGAATATTAAATAATTCCCCCAAAGGCTCATGTGTCTGAACACTTGGTCCTCAGTTGATGACACCCCTTGGGGAGGTGATGTGTTGTAATAAGGCCACTTGTTTGTTTCCCAGCTGCCTGGCAGCTCAGACCTGAAATAATCACACAGAAACTATATTATTTAAATCACTGTTTGGCCCATTAGCTCTAGCTTCTTATTGGCTAACTCTTATATCTTAATTTAACCCACTTCCATTAACCAAGTTGAGAACAACAGTATTCTTAGAAACAAAGAATTAATTCGCTTCTCTCCACATCTCAAGTTGCCTTTGAAAACGTTAAGTAGTGATGCCATGGAGGGGACCGATAACCCACTACAATCCACGGCAGGGCTGTGCATATCTGTCTAGATGTGCTCTACTCATCCAGAACGAGAATAAATTAGAAACACCCCAAAAGGCAACTCTCAAGCCACTGACCACGCAGCACACAGAGCTTCCTAGCCTATGACTTGTGTCTTTAAACAGTGACTGTTTATAGGACTCTCAGAAATGTGTCCCATTTTTATAATGCTGGAACACCACGCTGACTAATCCACTGTCAGGCATGCTCCTGTGTTGAGTCAGCTGTGACGTCAGCAACAAGCTTCGCGTGGAGGAAACACCCTGCTCCGGTGCTGGGCAACACAAGCGAGAAGCCAGACATGAATGCAACCTTAGTGATAGTTCCACCTTCCACCCATAACTTTGGAATGGTAATAACTTAAAATCAGTATATTTTGGGTCTTTTTATTACTGTAAGATAATGTCTGAGATAAACAACTTAAAAAGGAAAGTTTTGTTTTAATTCACAGTCCTGAAGGTTCCAGTCCATGTCAGCTGGTGCTGTTGCTTTGGGCCTCTTTTGAGCGGTACATCATGGCAGGAACACACGGTAGAAATGTCTGACTTCACCGTAACAGCCAGTGAGAGAGAGAGAGCAAGAACCCAAAGTACAAGCGTTCCCACCAGGGGCATGTCCCCAGTGGCCGCAGACCTCCTGGTAGGCACCACCTCTTGGAGGGTTCACTCCTTTCAGTAGCTCCAAGCTAGGGACTAAGCCTGTAATGCATGCCATCCTGGGGACATGTGCCAGGCCATAGCAACCAGTATTTTAGGAGTTTAAAGCAATGGAGTCAGCCTCTACGACCTTCGTCAAGAAGGATTTTTTCAGTAGCTGGGAATGTCCTGGGACAAAGACCCCACGCTGGCTCCAGGGAGATGATTGACAGGTCAGACTGGCATCCCTCATGCTAACCCGCCAAGTTTCAGAAACTAGAGAGATGCATTAGAGATGACGTGGAAGAATAGCTGACATTTGAAATGAGAAGAATTAGGAAAGACAGAAAACCCCATGTCTTATAAAACAAGAGCTTTTTGTATTCTTTTACCCACAGGGATTGCTGTCGGATTATAGAAATACAAATAACCATTGTTCTCAAAATACTCAATCTAAAGAAACAAAATGACATTAAGCCAAGAGAGCAGGACTTTGAGTGACTTACACCTTGGTCACAATAAGGGATGACATACTAAATCAAACGTCTCACCCTGGACCATTTTAGACCCTACTCCAGTTCTTAATACTCTGAACCTGAAGCCATGACTCCAGAATGGCATTGTTGCTGTGTTCTCTGATGACCACGCGTGAGAAGGCACGCAGAAGTTCATAGTTCAAAGACAGCGCTTACTAAGATGGTGGCTAGACACCCTCTCCTGCCCTTTTTACTTAGGGACTCTGATATGATTTCCAGGAAATAATAAGACTGTGTCTGGCCTCTTAAGTACTGGGTGATTAGATTTCACTCCCTCACAGCCCGTGCCATCATTAGAATAAAGTTCCAAAGCTAATTCCATTCCCACAAAGTCACTTCTGACTTTTCCTCTCAGCCCTGAATTGCTTGAAACATGGAATCTAACTGCCATGAGATGGCCCAGTGGCTCCCAGCACCTCACAGCTTCTGCTCACTCGATCATCAGTGGCTCAAATAAGAAACACATTTCCCCCCATTTAGCTGTGCAGCCTGGATATGTAAATGAGTTACTCGAATGACCTCACTCCATCTTGGGAGACCTTAAATGGTCAAGGTCATTTGTAAGGACCACACCAGTACCTTAATGAAACAAAATCTTAATCCTCTAAAATTGGAAGAACTTCATGACACTCAGTCCCATATCGAGAAGAAATTTACCCTTTGGGGGTATTCTGGGATTGACTTTATGAGGGAAGCTGAATAAAACATCTTACATTACTCTGTTTCCTTAATAACTCACCTTCAATAACTCGCTTAACATGAAAAGTCATATCTCTGGGAATAATGAGTATTCAGGATCAGCAAATGAGTATACACACAAATGCTATCTGAAGCCTAGAACACAGAGTGACGTCGTACATAATACCTTAGCCCAGTTAGCCACTTTTGGTGCTGTTAGATGGCCCTGCAACTCTAACTGTGGGGCCCACCACAGTTTTCTTCTGTCCTTGTCACTTCTTTGATTTCAGGTAAATTAGAATATTAAAAACTATTTTCTGACTGAATGGTGATGGCGCATGCCTTTAATCCCAGCACTCAGGAGGCAGAGGCAGGCAGATCTCCGTGAGTTCGAGACTAGCCTGGTCTACAGAGTGAGCTCAAGGACAGCCAGGGCTGCACTAGAAACCCTGTCTCAAAAAACAAACAAAAAAATCTTGTACAGAAATATTTGACAGAGAAAAAGACAGCAATGCAGGCTGTATATGGGCAAATGCTCATTTCAAAAAACAAAAGCTATTCTAGCATCTTCAAATGTCCAGAGGATTGGTCAAATGTGCCGTGGCTCTGTTCACAGCTGTGTGCATCTTTATAGTGTGAGAGGCCCCTACCCTTCCTTGTTCTAAGCAACCTTGGTTCTGTGCCCTGATTCTAAGCCACTCTGACCTGTAAGAAAACCGTCCCCACCATCCAGCTATGACCTAGCGATCATTGTGGAAGTTCCTCCAGAACCTTCAGATAACCTGTCTTTCCTGTTCATCTCATCATCCCCTCAACCTAGGGAAACACTGGTTTCTCTCCTGGCGTTGTAAGCTCGCCTGAACTTCCTGTACATGTATATGAACAGAACCATACAATATAGACAGACCTTGACTTATGATGATTCAAACTTAATGACCCTTTGGTTTTACAGCGGTGACAAAACAATACACATTCAGTAGAAACTGTTCTTTGCATTCTGTTTTTGTTCCCTGGGGCCTTTGCTACATACTGTGGTGTTCTGTATGGTACTAGGTGGTGGCAGAGTCATGGCTCCCATTCAGCCTCTGAACCGTGTAGGTAGTCAGTGACTCCGTGTACTGCATTGTTACGCTAGGCTACTTGGTGGGTTCGTTATATTAAAGGCATTTTGATGTGATATTTTCAGCCTCTGATGGATTTATTAAAATATAAGATCTTTGTTTATCAGGAAGCATCTGCTTGCACTTTTTCCTTTATTTCAGCATCTCTATTTCAGTGTAATTATTTGGATGTTTACTCACATCATCATATATATTAAATTTTTGTTCTTTTTCACTGCTGAGTATAAATTCATCATTCACCTGCTGACAGATAGGCTAGTATGGAGGAGAAGCTTGATGTGCTGCAATGAAGGTGGATGGAAAAAGATAAACCACTAGATAAGCACTAACCAAAAGAAAGGCAAAGTGTGTGTGTGTGTGTGTGTGTGTGTGATGCATATGTTGACTCTCCAAGTGCTTTCCTTTATCACTTTCCCCTTAATATGTTTTTGTGTGTAGTGTACATGTGATATGCACGAGTATGTGAATGCATGCTTGTATTATGTGTGAACACACACGTGTGTGAACACATATGCACATATATGTGTATGTGCACATGAAGGCCCAAGTTTGGCACCGAGTATTGTTCTAGTTTCCTACTGCTGCTTTGATAAAATACCCTGAGCAAAAGCAACGAGGGGGGGGGGGAAGGGTTTATTTGGCTTAAACTTTCAAGTCATCTTCACTATTGAAGGAAGTCTGAGTAGGAAGTAAGGGTAGAAATCTGGATGCAGGACTCATGGAGGAATCCTGTTTGCTGGCTTGCGTACAGGCTTATATATAGTGATATTTTATTCGTGGTATAATAAATAAAGTTTGCCTGAAGATCAAAGTGCAAAGCTAGCCACACTAGTCAGCCACACTAGTCAGCCACACAGGCCGGGCGGTGGAGGCACACACCTTTAATCCCAGAAGCCACACTAGTTAGCCATAGAGACCAGGGGTGGTGCGCGCCTTTAATCCCAGCACTAGAGGAATACAAAGTGGGATGAGACAGGAACTCACTCTCTTTCAGTCTGAAGATTCCATAGAGGTAAGAGCTCTCTAGTGGTTGACTGCTTTGCTTTTCTGATCTTCAGCTTGAACTCCAATATCTGTCTCTGAGTTTTTATTATTCATGCTACATCTGGCACCCGATATTTGTGGTACAAATTCATGAAACAACCATTTGCCTGTGGCTTTATAGACATTGGCAGAGGCTGAAGCTACATGCGGCCAAAGTCACCGCCCTACATGCTGGATTTTCCTTACTTCTCTCCTGGTGGGCTTTTGCTTCGTTCTCAGGCTGAGAACTCCGTTTTCAGGCTGCTGCCAAACTAGGTAGCTGCCTTGAACTCCAGTCAGGCTTTTATTGCTCTACACGGCAGCAATAAGCTTCACATCTTCATTGTTATTGGTGGCTGATTTGGTGAGAAAATTTTGAATTCTTAAAAGGAAGAGTTCCTTAAAAGGGAGAGCTTTTTACCACATTAAAAAATGGTAAACACAATTGTGATAGAGAAAGTTAGGTCTCTGTATGATTACATAATGCATGATTCAAAAAAATGGAACAACTAAATGAAGGAATGATCAATTTAACCAGGATTGACTTTCTGTTAATTATCATTTTGATAATCCTTGCTGGGTTTTTTTTTTTTTTTTTTTGGATAATTCTTGGATTATCTCTTAAAAAGTTGTTTGGTTTGACTGCCAAGATATAGGCCTTAGAAAAACTTAATAAAACAGATTATAGAGATATTCAGATCTAGACAGAGGAATTTAATGGAGAACCAATTTCAGAATTGTATTATAAGGTTAGAGAGGAACAGCCTAAGGTTTTCAAACAATCAACTTTAATATACCCAGTAACCTTAAAGGAATTGCCAAATGATAGAGGGTTTGTAAGAAATAATTGGGCTCAGCCGGGCGATGGTGGCATGGTGGCGCACGCCTTTAATCCCAGTACTCGGGAGGCAGAGGCAGGCGGATCTCTGTGAGTTCAAGACCAGCCTGGTCTACAGAGCTAGTGCCAGGACAGGCTCCAAAGCCACAGAGAAACCCTGTCTCGAAAAAACAAAAAAAAAAAAATTGGGCTCCTGTGCCAATGCTAGATTTAAAGAAATCTGGAAAATGAAGAGTGGTCACAGATTTAAGAACTGTTAATAAGATGATTCAGTCAATGGGCTCTCTACAGTCTGGAATTCCTTTGCCTTCTCTATTGTCTATAACATGGCCTCTTATCACTATTGATTTAAAAGACTGTTTCTTTACTATCCCTTTATAAGAAAAAGACAGAGAGAAACTTGCCTTCACAGTACCTACTTATAATAATTCTCACCCTGTTAAAAGATATCAATGGAAGATTCTCCCACAGATGTTAAATAGCTCCACCCTGTGCCAATATTTTGTATGGCAGCTGTTGGAAATGATACGTAAACAATTTCTTCAATCTATAGTTTATCATTACATGGAAGACACAATTTTATAGCTGATTCAAATGTAAATAATTTAGAGAGAATGTTTGAAGAAGTAAAGAAAATTTTACCTTGTTTGGTATTACAAATTGCTCCTGAAAAAATACACAGAGGAGATTCTATTAATTATTTAGGCTATAAGATACATTTACAAAAAGTTTAAACTTCAAAAAGAGATAATTAGAGCCAGGCAGTGGTGGCATACACTTTTAATCTCAGCACTCAGGAGGTAGAGGCAGGTGGATTTCTGTGAGTTCAAGGCCAGCTTGGTCTACAAGAGCTAGTTCTAGGACAGGTTCCAAAGCTACAGAGAAACCCTGTCTTGAAAAAAAAAGTGCAAATTAGGAGAGATCAATTGCAGATGCTTAATGACTTTCAAAGTTTGCTAGGAGACATTTTGAATCTATGATTAACTATTGGGATAAAGCCTCATAAACTGATTGATTTACACAAACCCCTAGATGGTGACAAGGACTTAAACAGTCCCAGGAAATTATCAGGAGAAGGAGAGGCTGAAGCTGAAAGAGAATTGACCTTGATAGAAGACAAATTACAGAAGGCACACATTGATCTTGTTGATCCAAATCTTAACTGCGTTCTGGGCATATTACCCCCCAAACATTCCCTTACAGAAATTTTAATGCAGACGGAAGATATTATTTTAGAATGGATATTTTAGCACATAAACCAAGTAAAAATTAAAAACTTATATGGAAAAGATCTCCGAGTTAATTCTAAGAGGAAAATTGAGACTTCATCAATTAGCAGGAATAGACCCAGCAGAAATTATAGTGCATTTTAATAAGGATGAAATTGACAAATTATGGACAGAAAGCGAACACTGGCAAAAAGCTTGTAGCAATTCTTTTGTGAGAAATTAACAAAAGAATCCCCAAAAGAAGAGAATTCAACTTACAAAGAGAACTGGATTCTTTGTCAAATTGTACAGGACATACCAATAACTAGAGCCCCTATGTTCTATACTGATGCAAATAAATCAGGAAAGGCAGGTTGCAAATCAGAAAACTTAAATAAAGTGAATCAAAGCCCTTATTATTCTGTCAAAAAGTCAGAATTATATGCTATTCTCATGGTACTAATGGATTTTAAAGAACCACTCAACATACTTACCAATTCGCAATGTGCAGAAAGAGTTGCTTTGCACTGAATTTATACCAGATGATACAGAATTGACTTTATTATTTATTCAGTTACAAGATATAATCAGGAATAGGAATCATCCCATGTATATAATACACATCCAATCCCATACAGGTCCGCCAGGGCCTCTAGCACAAGGTAACGCAGAAATTGGTGAATTGTTGATTGGAAATTTCATAAAAAAATATAATGTCAATGGAAAAGGTTTAAGAAAGACTATTTTATTATGTGACAACAAACCAAGGAAATTATAGGGAAATGTCCTACTTATTCTTTATACAACCAAACACCACTACCTGCAGGAAGTAACCCAAAGGGTACTCAAAGGAATAAATCTGGCAGATGGATGTGTTCTATTTTGTAGAATTTGGAAAACAAAAATATGTACACCACACCATTGATATCTATTCATGTATTAAATTGGCAACTGCTTTGAGTTTGGAAAAGGCTGATTTGGTAATTACACGTTTACTTGCAGTTATGGCCATCTTGGGTATTCCTGTACAAATAAAGACAGACAATTCTCTGGCATATGTCTCTAGGAAAATGAAACAGTTCTGTTTATTATAGCATTATAGCTTATTATAGGTATATCACACAATCCTATAGGCCAGACAATTAGAGAAAGACCAAATCAAACTCTAAAGGTATGTTAAGTAAACAAAAAAGGATGATAAATACCCCCATAAATAGACTGAATACTGCTTTATTAACTTCGAATTTTCTAAATGATAATAAGAAAGGAACAACTGCAGAAAAACATTGGATAGTATTAAAAAAACTATGAAATTAAATTAGCCAGTAAACTTTAAAGATGTACTGACCTCAGAATGAAACCAGGACATGTGTTATACTGGGGAAGGGGTTTTGCTTTTGTTTCTATAAGAGAAGGAAAGCTATGGAAACCATCAAAATTGATAAAGATTTGATTTTAACAACAGACACCTCTTAATTAGGAGAAATTATATAGTTCATCAAACAGCATGTCATTTAATCTAAACTAACCTGTAAAACTAACAAATACTTTTCATTTGATAATATATAACTAGCCAAAAAGAGAATCTCCCAAAAATTTAGAGTTGGGGAAGGGTTTGTTTTTGTGTTTTCAGGAGAATAAAGGCATCCAGCTAAGGAATCCAAAGACAACTGGACAAGAGAAACATCTGAAGAAAAAGGATAAATCATCCAGAAAAAAAAATGTCCCAAGAAAAAGAATTGGCCTATTGGTATATCACATTTCCAACAGGAAAAAAATTCATAAATCTTCCCAAATGTTTGTTTCTGCTGTTCTCTACAGACATATAATGCAAATGGTCCTTTTGTAGTCCCTGTCCTACTAAAAATTAAAGCTGGCTTTGGAGTTGGAGTGTGGCTCCCTCCTTCTCAAAACCCAAGCATGCTTAGTAAAGTAAAATCCAAAATCTCTGTCCCATGTCAGAAGAGCCATCTGATGTGGAACAGAAGCAAAACAAAATTAAAGGACTAATCTCACAATTCTTTGGTTCTATTTTGAGTCTTTGAAGCTTTTCTTTAACCTCTTTGAGATCTGCTGCACGTGATATTTGTTTAGGTTTTCTGCAGTGAATGAAGACCATGCCTAACAGGATCATTTGAGGTCTCCAAAAGGAGGATGGGGCCCTACGGTGACGATTCCTCCAGGACTCTGATAACACCACGAAGGTGAGAAACACCACCTAAAGATCAGCTTTGGACTACAAACTTCTCAGAACAGTTTCAAGGTCATTAGCTGAGATGACGCAGCCTAACACACCACTCTAGGCAGGATTTGAGATAAATCCTGCACGTTCCCACTATGCAGAGATTTGAAAACAAATAATAAAGCTCCCTCTCTCGGGACTCTGCAACTCAATTTTTTCTTTTCAGAATCTTCTAAAGATGTCATCACCCCCAGACAATAGGAAGTAAATTTAAGAATATGACACCCACATTTCCAAGAGGTGGGGTTTATGGGTTTTGGTCATCCAATGGATCATGACTATTTGTCATTGTTTAGGGGGTTGAGATGGTTACAAGTTGTTATTGGTTACAGTCAGGAGGAAAGTTGAGCAAAGGAGATTGGAATCAAAGTTCTTGTTTTAGAAAGAAAAAATTGGGATATAAATATGATAGGATAAAAGGGTAGAATATTGAATCTACTCTGAAAAAAGGGAAGCTATAGAGCTGATAAGATAAAAAGGTAGATTATTGAATCCACTTTTTAAAAGGCAACTACTAATTTTAAATATCTTACAATACACTGAATTTTTATATATTGTACACAAATTTTGTATATTGATACAAATTTGAGATTAATTTTGTTAGAACATACTGTACATACATTTCTAATCGTGTTCAAGGTATCTATACATCTCACTTAACAATGCAATGCAAATTTTTAGTCATTGAAAGCTACTATTAGCAACTATTTAGAATAATAAGGAAATGCAGGTTAGTAATTAGTCACCTATTGCAATCAAACTTGTAGCCATTATTAGTATGTTTTCAAGGTCAAAAGAGATACATTTTAAGTAGACAGGTCATCTTCAAACACTTCAGAGATCTAAGAATATGGCACTTAAGATGTTTTAATAACATAGGTTCTTTTTTTTTTTATGACAATAAAATATGTCTGCTCCTGGTAGCACCAGTCTACTTCTGAGAAGATAATGGGCATCAAAGAAAGACACATAGAGTTTTCCTTCTTTGTGGCAAAAGTAAACCACTGGGCAAGAAAATGCCCTTGCCTCAACTGCTGATACTATGCTGTCTTAATTGGACAAGCAGGACACAAAAGAGAGTGACTGCCAAACCTTGTCAAGACAAGGAAAGAAAATCCTTCAAAAACCCTGTATCATAGAAAATTCTAAGCCTTTAGGCTGAAGATGGAGGCCCCAACATCAGAGGAACTTTGGGGAACTGGCCAAGCAGCCAGTTGTTTCCTTCATTTCTCACAATTTTTGGAAGTGTCTTCCTTGCACTTCCTGCTTACTCTGTTAATATATATTTCCTTCTTGGGTCTCTGAGATAGTCAAAGACTAGATAGTTACAGTTATAGTTTTCCTAGTTGTAAGACTCAGAAAAGAAATTCACTAAAGAAGTGTAAAGGGCATAAGGTTGAGAGATATCAAAAGATAGTAATGCAAATTATGACTGAAAGTAAATTAGGTACAAGACTTTGAACTTGCCAAGATAAGAGAGATAATTATGTATTTTCTCTGAGTTTGCCAAGTGCAAATGGACTAGATATTGTTGATGTACTTTTTGCCTGTATATATTGTATGTAGTTATTGCACTTATTGTATATAGTTTTTCTTGTATTAGTTATAGTCCTCTTTTTTATTTTAGGTTAAAAACGGAAATTATAGTAGTATTTTATGTGTTTTTTAATAAACAAAGTTTACCTGAAGATCAGAGTGCAAAACTAGCCACACTAGTCAGCCATAGTAGTAGTGGCAGGCAGTAGTGGCACACACCTTTAATCCCAGTTACCACAATAATTAGCCATAGATGTCAGACAGTTGTGGTACATGCCTTTAATACCAGCACTAGAGAGAAATATAAGGTGGGATGAGACAGAAACTTACTCTCCTTCAGTCTGAAGATTTTGTGAAGGTAAACCCTCTCTAGTGGTTAGCTGTTTTGCTTTTCTGATTTTCAGCTTGAACCCCAATATCTGTCTCTGGGTTTTTGTTTTTCTTGCTACACTTATGCTTAGCTAGATTCCTTTCACATCCCCAAATCACCTGCCCAAGAAATGCTGCTGCCCAGAGTGGGCTGAGACATCAATCAAGACAATTTCTCACAGACATATCCACAAACCAACCTGATAGACAATTACTCAGTTGAGTCTTTTCTAGTGTGTAACATGTGAACAATTCATGCTAAGTATGACAAGTGACTTATTTGGCTGATCTCCACCTTACTTTAAGGCAGAATTACTCAATAAACCTGGGTTTGCTGTTGTGGCTAATGTAGGTACCAGCTTACTTTAGCTAATGTCCATTACCTCCCATCTGCTAAGTTTACAGGTGGATACCATACCCTCCAGACTTCTTTTATATGAGGTCCACACTGTGGTCTTCATGTTTGTATGACAAATACTGTACCCATTGAGCCATCTCTCCAGCTCCCACCTTATTTTTTGAGTCAAGGTCACTCTTAAGTTAAAGCTCACTTTTGGCTAGATTGGCTAGACAGCAAACTCCTGGGACCCACCTGTCTCTGCCCCTAAGCAGTAGGATTACAGAAACACACCACATGATCAGCTTTTATGAGAAGGCTGGAGATCTGAACTCAGGTCCTCGGGCTTCCACAGCAAGCACTTTATTCACTGAGTCCTCCCCCAGCCCACAGAAGTTATATTCATTCCAGACAAAGAATTTGAAACAAGAAAAATTATTAGGATAAAGAGGAGTCCTATGTAATGATAAAGGGACTGGTTCTTTTAAAAATAATGATAACCTATAATAATCCTAAACATAAATACACTTAAAATGAAACATAAGAAAACTTGAAAAAAAAAACTGATAGTTCAACATCCCTCCTCAATAATAGATCAAGGAGACAAGCAATCATTAAGGATCTCGGTGAAGTGATAGCTTAATCAAAAATCTTGATTCAATTGGCATATATAAAATGATTCATCCAGGACTAGAGTGATGTCTCATAGGTTAATAGCACTTGTTACCTGTACAGAGAACCGAAGTTCAGTTCCCAGAACCTGCAAGGTAGCTTATAACTATCTGTAACTCCAGTCTCAGGGGGCCTAACACCTTCTGACTAAACACCTTCCAAAAGCATCAGGTAGGCATATGCAGGCAAACCATTCATACACATAAGATAAGAAAATAAGACATAACTTGGTACTAGGAACTGGGTTGTTGCTCTGATAGGACTGACCATGCTGTTTGTTCTAGGTTTAAAGAAGACTTTGGGACTTTGAACTAGAAAAGCAATTGCACACTTCTAGGTGGGCTATTGGGCCCTCCTAGAAGAAGCATGGAAGAGAGGGGCTGAGGGGAATTTGAACTATGGAGGCCCAGCTCAAGTTTCAGAGGAGAATAATATTAGTAAATGGCCTAGAGACCATTGTTACAATATTTTGGCAAAGATGGTGGCTATGTTTTGCCCTTATCCTGAAAACCTGCCTGAGGCTAAATTGAAGCATTTTGGCTTAATGTCCTTTGATGTGGGATTTGTATGCTATGGATATGTTTTATTATTATTAGTTAATAAAGAAGCTTATTTGGCCTATCGCAGGGCAGAATATAGCAAAGTGGGAAATCCAAGTAGAGATGGAGGAGAAAAGAAGGCAGAGTCAGGGAGACGCCATGTAGCTTCCCAAGAAGCAAGAGGTCACAAACCATGAGCTTCATGGTAAAATAAAATTATAGAAATTGGTTAATTTAAGATGCAAGAGCTAGCTAGAAATACACCTGAGCCATCAGCCAAGTAGTGTTGCAATTAATATAGTTTCTGTGTGATTATTCGGGTCTGGGCAATCAGGAAGCAAAAGCAGAGTCTCTGTTTATGGTCCTTGGAGGAGATTTCCAAACAGCCTAGTATTGACTGTGTCCTATGATGACCAGTGGCCACACATGTGTAGATTTACATTGAAAAGGAGCAAGAAGGGCAAGGAGAAATGCAGAATGTACAGTCTGAGGAGAAAAGGAGCACCAGGAAATGTAATGGAGCTAAATCCAGTGTCCACGGAGACTAAAAAGTTTAAAGAAAAGCCTAATGCTAAATGGAATAAAGGGAGTGATGACCTCTGGGCAAGAACCCACCCAACTAAGCCTCAAACTTGTGAACAGAAATAAAAGAAAGCCTTAAGCAGTGAAGGGAACCATCCACAATAGAAAACTGGAAAACATGCAATTGGACAAGGGAACCAAGTTTCCGCTCCAAGCAGCAGAACTTGATAGCTTCAGCCTTATGGTTCTGGCCTTACAGTCAAGGATACAAGAAAATAGATGTTTGAGATGCCAGAGCCTTGGAAGACCTGCAGAGGAGAGCTGCTAACAGGAAGTGGAACCAGTCCGAGAAAAAGAAGTGTGTTGCAGTCAACAAAGCTGAAAGAAGTTGGAGATCTGAAGAGTGCTTTGACATCAGACATGGAGATGCAGTTTGGAATTTGCTCAGCTGATTTTCAGTCTTGCTTTGGTCCAGCATTTCCTTCCTATGCTCCCTTTTCTCCCCCGTCAGTTGGTAAAGTGTATCTTGTGTCGTTGCATGTTGAAAGTATGTGATTTGCTTTATTTATTTTTATTTTATAGGAGGTTATAGTTAAGTGATTGCATGAATCACAGAAGAGACTTTGAACTTTAGACTTTTAAACAGTGTTGAGACTGTGATAGACTATGGGGATTTTGAAGCTTGACAGAATGCAGTTTTGCATTATGATATAGCTACAGTCTTATACGGACCAGGGAATGGAATAATTTGGTGTTTGAATAAGAATGGCCCCCATAGGCTCACAAATTTTAATACTTGGTCACCAGGGAGCAACACTATTTGAAAGGATTAGAAGGTGTAGACTTGTTGGAGGAAGTATGTCACTGGGAGTGGGCTTTGAGGTCCCAAAAGCTCGTGCCAGGCCCAGTCTGTCTCTGAATGCAGATCCAGATGTGAAATTCTCAACTACTTCTCCAGCACTATGCCGGCATGCCTGCGGCTATGCCTCCCACCATGATGACAATGGGCTGAACCTCTGAGACTGTAAGCAAGACCCCAACTAAATGCTTTCTTTTGTAAGAGTTGCCTTGGTCATAATGTCTCTTCACAGCAATAGGACAGTAACTAAACCACCCAGTGCATTCTTGGAGAACCACACCCTCTTATCCCCTTTTTATAGGCAAGTTCCTTCAGTATCTGTTCCTCTGTTTTATTGTTGTGTCTACTGTTGGGGCACAGTTACAGGGTAAGCTATCTGGACTTTGATCCAGTTCTATCCTGTCACTGGGCAAGCCTTGCATTGGTATTTTCTTTGTAAATGGTGAGAAGTCCCAGGACTTTGTGAACATTAAAAATGAAAGACTTGTGAAATGCCTAAAGCATAAACCATGGATGATTATGCAGGAGCTTTGCATAGTTGTTTCTCTGCCCTTCAAAGCTAGGGTGTACTCTCCCTCCACCAAGCTCCTAGAAACTTACTCAGTTCAGTTGAGCATTGAGTTATTTTAGGAAGCATGAATTCACGTTTCTAAATAAGCCAGACAAGTATGAGGGAGAGGCAGAGAATCTGTAGTGCTTTTCCCGACGCTGTCTTCCCCACCCAGAGCCCTATGTTTGCACATTTAAACACGGGAGAAGAGTTTCTGCACAAAGAAATGTATTTTTTTTTTAGCGGTTGTGTTCATCTCTAGAGGTTGTTGACAACTGGCCTTTCCCTCCTCCAAGCCCTCGTTTGGATGTCTCCTGGTGCTAGAACAGAGAAAGAGTTGAGGGGGGACTTGGGAAGAGATGGGAGAAGTACACTGGAGTTCCAGAACCATGGGGCAGCACACACAGATATATGGGAGTATTTTACACACACATGTGCTAACTGAACATCAGTTTTGTTTCACTCTCATTGCTTTTTAAATAAAATTTTCTTGACCAATTTTTAATATCTATCTATCTATCCCTCATGTGTGTATCTGTGTGTCAGACACACACACACACACACACACACACACACACACAGAGTGTGTGCATTCATAGAAATAACAGCTTCCTACAAACTCATGCTCCGTCTAAAGCAGGCAGCCTCCATTCAGCTCTAGCCAAATGTCATACACCAGATAAAACTTTGAATCTTTCCAGAGAAGCTTGAAACACAGACTTTTGTATTGAATCCTTAGTGTTGGATCAATGCTTTTGCGTCTCTGTGTAGGCCAAACACTACATCCCAAAGTTCAGCTTATTCTGCACAGAAAAGATTTGAACATTTGCCAGTCAGGAGGACGAATAGTCCACTGTACAGTGGGGTGCTATGGATGATGGACAGCTCTGCCTGACATGCAAGTTTTATTGTCTGTGTGTCTTATTGTGCCACCACTCTGAGCTTCTGGGGTAAGGATTTGCCATCAGTACCATGTGCCTCCATCATAATCTTTTGATTGATTCATTTCTTTAAAGTTCTCTTGCTTAATCTGTGCGACTCATGCACATAGGACGATCTGCATGGTACAGCCATTTCAGTTATGTGACCTGCTCTCTTCAGAATCAGTCTTGTCGTCGATACCTTGCAGACAGTAAGCAAGGGATAAACTTGGCTCTGGAACTCAATAAGCTTGATCTGCTACCCAGAAATTAGAGATTCAGGCCCACGTTTGAGAACAAGGCTGAAGAACGTGTGAAATTGCAAGCACCTCCCTGGGAGACCCATCTGGGAATTAAGTTTGCAAGTCTGCTGTGACTGGCACCTTGTTCTCAGTCTTCCTTCTCAGTGCCAACGGGACCTTTTGTGAACTTCCCAAAGCAAAGTGAAACACAAAGGCAGAGACTAAAACTCCATCTGATTCTTGTGCTGAAAAGCAAAGTCTACCTGTGATCTTTTTTACCTTTGAAATATCTGAGGATACCTAGAAAATAGTTATAATATCAACGGCAAACAGTTACAAGAATGCAAATGGCTAAAAATAAAGATGTGCACGTGTGATGTAGAAGTAGAATTAGAACCCTCCAACTGAACAAAGGGGACAGGTGGGGAGGGATGGGAGGCGGATACACTCAACATACAATCCACACCTGCACAAACGTATTCTTTTGCAATACGGGACCATGTAGAATGAATATACACAAAGAGAACCCTAAAAAAAAAAAAGAAGCTTTAAAAACTGAATAAGGAACTTTCAAAGTAGAAGAATTCATTTATGTAATGATAAACTTCAGGGTAGGTTTCTCCAGTGTTATCATAGGGAGATCTTTCGGTTTCTCTCACGGTTAATCAAAGCAACAGATATCTGCTCATCACCTTACTCAATCATGGTTAGGATTCTAAAAATTGATTCTTTAATTTAAGAAGAGCACACACTAGACTAGAACTACAGCTCACCAGGAAAAGAAAGGTGGTTGCAGACAAGACGGATGATCTGGGTTCAAATCCTGCCTCCCCCCATGGTGGAAGGAGAGAATAGTTCCCGACAGTTACCCTCTACCCTCCACACATGTACGGTGCCATCCACATACAAATACACAAACGAGAAATGTTAAATGAGTGTGTGATAAAAATAGCACATGCTCATTTGAAAGAATGAGCCAATATATATAAAGTTAAAGAGTTTTCTCCATATCCTTCTCCCCCTCCCTCAGCCATCCTACACTAAACCGTGATGACTGTTAATATCACTCACTACCTTATTTCTGCCCACACCAAATACATACCTACCTATGTTTATATGTGTATCTCCTCAAGTACATACCTACCTATGTTTATGTGTGCATCAAGTAATACCTACCTATGTTTATATGTGTATCTCCCTCAACTACATACCTACCTTTGTTTATACCCCTCAAGCACACACCTACCTATGTTTATGTGTGTATACCGCTCAAGTAAATACCTACCAATGTTTGCGTGCATTCCCTCAAGTAATACCTACCTATGTTTATGCGTGTACCCCCCTCAAGTACATACCTACCTGTGTTTATATGTGTATCCCCTCAAGTACACACCTACCTGTGCTTATGTGTGTCCCCTCAAGAACATTGTCATTATAATCTGTACTATTTTGACTTGAGTTTTTTCCTTCCTGCTCACTAAGCTCACACGCTAATTGGACTCATCTCTCTTAAGACCACTTATTTTTCTTATTCTTAATACACTCTGACAACTTCCCACCCAAGAGCCATTAATATCTCCGACTTCCCACCACACACTCCGCGGCAGCGAATAGCACCGGTTTAGGTTTGAATTTGCTTTTCCTTTTCTCAGGACTGTGGAAGCTGAAGTCGCTGCAGAGTCTGGATCTGTCATTCAACAGGATAGTTCACGTTGGGCCGTCTGATTTTCACAGCTGCCTGCAGCTGGAGAGCATCTATTTAAAGAGCAACAAGATAAGCACGATTCACCCTGAAGCCTTCCAGGGCCTCAAAAAATTACAGGTTCTAAAATCTTTCTTGTTACTGTCTTGTGACCAGCTAGATGAGAGGGCTGTTTCCTTGTAAGGGAGTCTCCCTGTGCAGGGCTATAGGCTGTGAATCAAAGCATGTGGGTCTATTTAAGAGCTCCTAAAACAACCGAAATCTGTTGCTCAAAAATCAAAGACCACAACCGTGGGCACAAATGTAGCAAGAATTCTCAGCAGCAAGAACTCACATTATAGGGCTGTAGATGTGGCTGGGTGGATAAAGGGCCTGCTTAGAATTCCACAAGCCCTAGGTTCGATCCCAAGCCTACACATATATTCTGGGGGCCACGTGTTATCCTAGTGGGGCATGTACGTCTCTTTTCAGAGTAGTGAGTCTTGCAAATTGTCTCCTTGATAGGGCTGAAGCCGAGGAACCCCTGAGCCCCCTTCTCCATGTCCTTCCCTTCGATGAAGACAGTGCAATGGCTCCTCTCAGTGGCCTTCAGACTTACCAGAGGGACCACCAATGAAGCTGAGAGACTCTTCAGT
This sequence comes from Alexandromys fortis, assembly GCF_014885135.2. Lineage (NCBI taxonomy): Eukaryota > Metazoa > Chordata > Mammalia > Rodentia > Cricetidae > Alexandromys > Alexandromys fortis. The sequence continues at coordinate 29,241,952 of NW_026067949.1, read as the reverse complement.
CTCCATCTTCAAAACACCTCCATCTCACACGAGCGCGCGCACACACACACACACACACACATTCTTCTCTAGGTCACTGCTCTTCACTTTAAACAAAGTTGAACACACATGCAATTCTAAATGCTCCAGTGGCCAGACTTTAAAAATGAAACTGAGGGGCTGGAGAGATGGACCAGTGGTTAGCGCATGCACTACTCCTCAAGAAGACAGGAGTTCAATCCCCAGCACCCACATCAGGTGACTCACAAACTCCTGTATCTCCAACTCCAGGCCAGAGCTCTATAGGCACCCACACTCACCTGCACTCACTCTCACTAAAAATCCTAAAACACAAATCCTCTTTAAAAGGGGGGATGAAGAGTTTCCCCTTAATAATGCACATTATTGAACCCAATATAATAGCTTTTATAGGTATAATTAGTATAAAATTATTAAGGTGGTATTTTGCATTCCATTTTTTCAAAAAAAAAAACACTTTCAACCTCTATCTAGCATGCACTTCCTGTCTCAGTATTTCAATGTCCAGTGGCCGCACGGGGCTAACATATCAGGCAGCCTGGCCAGAGACTGGGGATGTTTCTCCAGCATTTCACAAGTGCTGTTAAAAACAAGCCTCCACCTCTCCCCTTCACCCACAACGGCTCCCTGAACCCTCCTGGTGGAAGGGAGACTAAGGAAGCAGTAATGGGGTGGGGGGCAGAGTGCTTGGAATTCAGCCTCGAGGGAGGAAAAGAAGGGGAATTAATTATTAGACCCCTTGATGTTTTACCTGAAGCAAATCTGAAGGCACTTGTTCTCCTTAGCATCATGGTTTTACCTTGACATCCAGGAGACACTGCTGCAGTCAGTGATAAACCTGTCATGTTAAAGTCTGTTTTGTGAGGTTTTGGAGTTTGGGGCTGTGAATGTCCCCAAACTTGTTATTGTTTCTTACCACCTGGGCTTTTGACAGTTCTTGTACCTCCAGTTCCATGTTTAATGATGGTCCCTGTAATACCAGATGAGTGGTTAACTGGAAATTTAAGCATGGCATCAGAGATATAGAGAAGTTGGTAAAGCAGACAGGAGAAAGAGGAAGAGGGGAGTGTGTGGAGTTTTGGGCACAGGAGAATTGAGTACGGTGATGAAACTTTTATTTTTCTGGAACTGGAGAAAGAGTGGCTGATCTTGGCGCCCTCTGGAACTTAAGGGAGCAGGGCCCTGTTTGAGTTACTGTATATGAGGGGATATCTTGAGCTGCAAGAGTAAAAAGTTTAAAATGTGACAGGTGAATCCAATGAGGAAGTCCCTTGAGCTTGGCAGCTGTAGGAGTTACAAGAATTACTTTAAAGGGGCCCTGCCATTTAGGTAAAAGGGGTGAGGGGCGTTGGTCTGGGAGAGAGAATGGTACCTGCTCCCCTATTTTAATCTGTGGTGGACATGAATTAGCACATGGTTGAGGTAATGAGTAGTCGGTAACATCCCATAATAGGGCGAGAAGATGGGATAACAACAGAGTAAGCAGGTGATCAGGAAGGGAAGAGGTTTTAGGCGAGAGGCCGAGGGTTAAGACTGGCCAGCCATATGTGAGTTCAGAGGATGAGATGGAGGGGGGGTTTGGGGGAGAGCCCTGAGCCTAAGAAGGGCCAGAGGCAGAAGTTTTGCCCAGTCAAGGTGAAGCTCCTGTGACATCTTAACAAGAACGATTTTTAAGGAACAGTTAGTTCGTTCTCTCTTTGCTGAAGACTGAGGATGGTACGGGATATGAAAATGCCAGGGAATGTTAAGAGCCTTAGATAAAGTTTGAGGAACTGGGAACTAAACTCCGGGCCATTATCCAACTGAAGAGAGGTTGGGATTCCAAACCGGGAGATAATTTCTTGGAAAAGAGCATCAGAAACTGTCTGGGCCCTCTTTTCATGGTGGGTTTTGTGTCCCAGACTTGGGGGTTCATCTGAGAGGCTGGTAGAGGAAAAGACACATTGGAGCTGGGAGATTGGGAGGCTAGAAGGAGAAGGAGGGGAGCTGTTGATGAGTCTGGGGTAATGTGAATGGAAGGAACAAATGAAATAGAAATTCCTACTTTTGCTAAAATATCTCTTCCCATAAGAGGTACCAAGTAGGTTGGCATGACTAAAAATGAATGAGTGAGATAAATACCCCTAAAACACAGTTAAGTGGTGGGGTCTGCTGAGGGAGATAAGGCTGTCTACCTGCCCTGACAATAGGGAAACTAGAAGGAGATGTAGGCCCCAGAATTCCCTCAGTACCGAGTATGTGCCTCCGGTGTCCAAGAGAAAGATGGGCCATCCTGATACCATGATGTTCACCCATGGCTCCCTGTTACAGATGATAGTTGTGGTCGGGTCAAAGGAGCCCAGGCAGCCTCACTTGTCCATGGCCAGACCTAGAAGATCAACTGGGGAATTTTCTGGATTTGATGTCTCCATGCCACAATGTACATGAGGACAATCAACTGCTCAGTGTCCTTCCCTACGGCATCTTGGACAAGGTCTCGCAGGACAAAGATGAGGATTAGGGCATGCTCAGGCCCAGTGACCAGTTCTACCACATTTGAAACACAGGCCTGGTAGTTCTTGAGCCCCTGGGGCCATGGGAGCAGCACAGATGGCACTGGTTGGTTGGTCTGTCACCTCGGCTGGTCGCAGGGCTGTGGCTAGCACGTGACAGTGATTGCGGGCTTTGTCATTCCTTGCATGGTACACCTTAAAAGCCAACTCTAAGACTTCTGCCTGTGGGGTCTAGGGGCCTTTCTCCAAATGTCTAAGTTTAGCCTTAATGTCAGGGTAGTACTGAGAAAAAAAAATGAGTCATGAGTAACTGCCTTCCATGGTTTCTGGATCTAAGTTATTGTATTGTAATAGAGCTTTAGTGAGGCATTCCAAAAATGCAGAAGGATTTTCCTTCGTATCTTGAATGTCCTCTGAGAGCTTAGTATAGTTTACTGGCTTGAGGGCAGCCTTCCAGAGACCTGCCAGGAGGCAAGTCAAAAACCAGTCCCTAGCTAAAATCCCACCTGGAGTGTTATAGTACCCGTGAGGTTTCTGCCCCCGGAGGGTGTGTTGCATGTGTTTGGTGAATATTGTCTGCCAGTAGTCTGGCCTGCTCCCAAACTTGCCTGCGCTCTTCAGGAAGTAGGTTATTAGATAGGATCATATAGATATCATGAAAGGTGAGACTATAAGACTGGGTAATATATTGGAATTGCTTTATGAAAGTGGTAGAATTAGACATATAGATCCCCAGTTTTTGTTCTATATGGGAGAATTCTGAGAGGGAGAAAGGACCGTGTACCCTAATCAATCTATCTACACCGGCCACCTCTCGCAATGGGAGAACTGCAGCCAACTTGGCTTGGTCAGGATTGAGTTCCATAGCAGCACATAAGTGTGTGAGAGGAGGGGTAAAAGTGGGTGCCAGAGCTGGGTGGCTGCTGAGGCCAGGCATCTGGGAGGAAGGATGGTCCAGCAAGGCTGAGGAGTAGTTAGTGGGGGAAGAGAGAGAGCTGAGTAGGGCAAAGGAGCAGAAGGATCTGTCTGTCTGCTGAGATCGGGAAGGTGTGGACTTCTTAGTGGGGTCCAGAGGAGTAGATGAAGGAATGGGGGTAGGAGGTAAAGAAACAGGGGTAGGGGCTAGAGGAATGGGGGTAGGAATTGAAGGAACAGGGGTAGCTGCCTGCTGAGGTAAAAAAGGCAGGGGTTTGTTAGCTGGGTCCAGAGTGGAAGTGGAGGGTTCTTCCAGTACAGATGGCATAGCCAGGAACAAGTGAGCAGGTAAACAACTTGCAAGGACGGAGGGCTTAGGCTTAGAGATTAGATAGTAAAAGGCTTAGATATAAGGAAATTCCTTCCACTTGCCTGTGTACTGACAGTAGTTAGAAAACTCGTAAAATATTAGGATCAAAGGAGCAGTTAGTCGGCCACTTTAGATTGTTATCTAAATTGTAACGAGGCCAATTTTTTTAACAAAGATGGACAAGTGTGGGAATCTGTAAGTAGGGCATTAAGGCCTGGGGTTTTGGGGCCTCTAAAAGGCATCCTGGTGGGGGGGGGTGGATTGATGACTTGGATGACTTGCTACCCATAGTTGAAACTGTGAAAACCCCCAAAATTGGTGACACCACAAGGCCCATAGGAAGACGTCTCTCCTCTATAGGTAGGGGTATAAATTGGCAGTGAACACCGTAGGGCCTGTAGGAACGCGTCCTCTTCATACAGGTGGGGTGCTAAAGCCTGACTGGATCTGGCCAGAGTGATTCGGAAGCCAGAGAGGCCAGAGGTTGCTTCGAGTGACATTTCATGGCAGGGGGGGGGGGCAGGAGAACAAAGGAAAAAGAAAAATAAGAAAAATCTGAGGAACCCTGGGCCCCCAGTCATGGAAGGGCTGACCCCAGGTAGTCCAAACATGATTTTAGCAAGGGAAGCAATCTAGAGATGAATGTCAGTGAAGAGCTCAATCATAGCCATAAAGACCATGGTTGGGGGCTGTCCCCCCATTTCTAGGAACACCAGATTTCCGGGAGCTCAACAGTCAATTCCTTGGGTTCAGAGAAACGATTAAGTTGACCAGATGGGGGAAACTCAACAATTGAAGCTGGTGGTGTGCGTAGAAACTACACTCAGACAGATGGAGCACATGGTTGTTGTAAAAAAAAAAAAATACCCGGTTCCCAGGAGAGGGGCTTGGAGCAGGAGAGCCTCGCGAGTCTCATGGCACCAATGAAATTATCTGGCGTGAGTGAGAAGGAAATGTGGAACATGCAACAAACCCGCTTAGGAGTTTATTAGAGGGGGTGTGCACTGGCCTGGGGACATCAGTGTGGAGAGAGAGGGGGGGGGAAGAGGGCACATCCAGCTTTTAAAAGCTGCCTAGCGCATGCGCACAGGGGGTTAACATGGCTACATCATATGCAGATGACCGGCTCACATATGTGCGCAAGGGCTTAGCTGAATCATATGTAGATGATGTAATCCATGCCACACGTGGGCCATTAGGCACTTCTGCCTGAGGGCTTGTCTGTACATGCATGGTCCCTAGAACCCGGAAGTGTCAGCCTTATTGTGGCTGAAATTACTGCACATACCATGCCTGACTCAGTGCTAAGCTGAGGGCATTTTAAGCACCTATGAATAAACAGTGGTGTGCACAATGGGCAATGCTCCCCAGGGACCGAGTCAGTGGTCTATTGCTATATCATGACTTACCATAGCTATGTAGCTTAAAACCACACATCTATGGCCTCACAATGTCTGTGGGGCAGGGATTCCAGCATGCCTTAGCTGGGGCCTCTACCTCATGGTCACTCAAGAGACTGCACTGCTGCCATGACTGGATCTCACCTGAAAGCCCCACTGTAGAGAACAGACACCCTCAGCGGGGCAGGCAGGACTTGCTTCCTGATTGGGCTGTTGGACCTGAGCTCTTTACCACTGTTGGTTTAAGCTTGCCCTCAGGTTGCTGCCCTGAAGCCTTCTCCACCAGGCTAGTCATGATGTGGCATCTTGCTCGAGAGGTAGCAGTCCCTCTGGCATTCTCTGCTCTGCATAAGAAAAGTGTTCTGTTTTATGGAATGTCATCAGAAAGCGGCAATCCCATTGCTGCAGCTGACATAGTTACTTATAGAAACCAAATCGCCTGCCTGTCCTGCCTGCACTGGAGGGAAGCGATTATTTAAGGGCATGAATACCAGAAGGTAGGATCGTGGGGGGCCACTCTGGAGTCTGTCTGCCATGTAACTAGAGCAAAAGAGTCCACTTCACATGACGGTGCTCTCCACTTTGCTGGCGAGAGATCGGCAGATTGTGAAGGAGCCTTAACCAGTGTGCACTGGTTACGGGTACATCTGTGTGTGGAATTTGTCACGCGTGTTGCTCTCCTGTGCATTTTATTGTACTTGAGGAGTCTTTGAAGTTTGAGGTTTAAAAAAATAGCAAAGGAAAGCTATAAATCAGCTCTGAGCATGTTCGGAATACAGCCATAGTTCCCGACTCACCAGAACTGGGAAAACTCAGAGGTCCCTGCTCAGCGTCCCTTCTGTGTGGTTGGCAATAACTCCAAACACTGGCTGTGACCATGATGAAGATGTTTGGCATCGCGGTGGTTGGCTTTTTCCCTCCGGAAGATGGATTTCACATTCACACTGCTGTTTCTCTTCCCGTGGGGGCACCTTCCCGGAAGCCAGATCGATTTTTTTTAAGCATAAATCAATCAGCATACTTAAACAGGATGAAGTAAGTTTCATTGACAGTCCAGATGAGCTTTTCTTTTCTTAATCTTCTCTCCTTCTTCTTAGATACAATGATTTGTGCAGCAACACTCTGCCTGTCTTCCAGCCATCCCGGAATATATGCACTTTTCAAATGCCATAGAATGGGGTTTCTTTTGATAAGTAACAATTCTGTTTTCATCTTTTCTCAGAAAGTATTCTTCCTGAATTATTCCATCCATTTTCTTTTCTCCAGACTGACTTTTAGTCCTATGATTTGTAACTTATAAAGTGCTAGGATGTAAAAATACACCAGAAAGAAAATATCTACTCGAAAAATGTGACAATAACTCAGTGTGACGCTGAAACCAGGCACCAGTGGGGGAAAGGTTCTGTCCCTGGACCACACCAAGCCCAAGTAAAATGCTTTCCCTCCTCATCCAGGCCTCCTGCTTGCTGGTTCCAGGAGCCTTTTTTGAGAGTCAGGACTGCATAGAGGCTCTACACAGGAAAACAACAGTCATTCAGTTCATGAAAAACTCGATTCTATTTCTAGTGATTCTGTGGTGAAGTTTTTTTTTTTTTTTTTTTGGTTGTTAGACTTACCTCATTTTAGGGATTTGTATAACATAATATGTTTATTTAGAAATTGGCCTTGATCAAGGGGCTAAGCGAAGGAGGTTGTCATGAGTTCGAGGCCAGCCTGGATCACATAGTGAAAATTTGACCGTTCTTGGAGGACTGGAGAGAAAATGTTGTCCTTCCTAGTTTTTTCCCATGTCCTCTTTAGTTAAAACAAGGTTGGCATTTTCTGTTTTCCGGTTTCCAGTTCTGTTGTTAACACCTATGTTCTCCAAATGTCTCCTTCACACTAATGTGGTAGCTCAGAAAGGGTGTGTTTTGAAGTGAAGACACACAGCCAGGAGGCCAGAAAGCATTGCAACTCTGTCATTTAATAATTCTTCAGCATCTCCATTTACAGTTGTCACTATTGTCTGGAACAGAGTCCTATGTAGCTTGGGATGGTCTCAAACTCGGTATTCTGTCTGACTGGTCTCTTCTGTCCTCCTGTCTCTGCCTCCTAAGCGCTGGGACTGCAGAGCACCACCACATTTGATTTACGGTTTCCATTATTTCCTGAGTGCCCATTCTGATCCAGACCCTGTACCAAGGACATTCTGTATGGGCTACACTGTGTGAAGGGGAGCTGCGGAAGATGCTGGGGGAATCTGAGAAAACATATATAGAGGCTCAGGTGGGCAACGCTGTAGCCAGAGCCGTACCTAACATAACTTCCCCTGCTGGATCGTGCACTGCCGTGCCCAGCTCTAGCACACCCTGGCCTGCCACTTGAGCCACCGAGCGATTTCTATCCCCTGGTTCTCCATGCGTTTCTTTTTTAGGTGGGGAGGGGGTGTGGATGTTCAAGACAGGGTTTTGCGGTAGTTCTGACTGTCCTGGAACTTGCTCTGTAGACCAGGCTGGCCTCAAATTTACAGAGATCCGCCTGCCTCTGCTTCCTGGGTGTGTTGGGAACCATGCTTTGACAAGTGGACCACTTTACCAGGGTAGGGGATTGGGGATGAGAAAAGTTAGCAAAGGGTACCAAGACGCAAGTGAAAATAATAAAACAGAAAACATAGGATAGTGCCAGGAGGGAGTTCCAGTAAATACTGAAATTCCCATGTTTGATTTTCCATACACTTTCTACCAATACCACAGGGGGAAGAAGACAAAAAAGACTGCTTTAACATGATGCAAAGGACAACCAGAACAGTTATTTGCTTCAATACTTTGTGACATCAAGTCAATAGCGTTCTGTTGTTTAGGCAGTGAACCCATCCAGGACCAAGTCTCCTGAAGGCAGCTGCTCCCTAGATCAAACCTCCTATCTCAAAGAAAGAGCAGAATTTATGCTTGAATATTCTGACCATTGGTCAGGGTGGAGTGGATTTACCTGTATGGGCCATCTTAATGTAAAAGACCAACTAACCACACCCTAGGTCAGGGTGTGTAGCCACACTTGTAGTCAACAACTTTGAACAACCTCAAACTCTCTGACCTGCAGACAAGGTGGAAATAGGCTCACATTTTTGGGCCTCCACACGGGTGCTGGGATTGACAGTGAGCACTCCCCCTGCCCAGCTTTACATTTCTAAGTATGCAGGAGAGGCGAGTCATCTTTCAGATTCTGAACAGCCACAAATGCACAAAGAACCGTGTGCTACTCTCGGAGATTTAGCCACACACAATTCTGTGTTTTGTGGTCTCATGGTTCACATCCTTTGCTATTTCCAAGATGATGATATTTTGAGAAATTCTTGACCTGGATCCTATTCTGAGCGATGATGATAGCACGTGAGTCTAGGGTTTACAGTAGGTTATATGGTAAATAAAGAAGAAATGCTTGGGCGTCGGAAAGGCTTTCGCAAGTTGCATCTAATCCATGGACGATGCTGGGCGGTGGTCTCACAGAAAGCATCTAACCCATGAACAATACTGGGCAGTGGTCTCACAGAAAGCATCTAACCCATGGACAATACTGGGCGGTGGTCTCATGGAAAGCATCTAACCCATGGACAATACTGGGTGGTGGTCTCACGGAAAGCATCTAACCCATGGACGATGCTGGGTGGTGGTCTCACATAAAGCAAACAGTTGCCGAGATGCAGAGGCTTTGTGGGCAGGGCAGGGATTTAAACCCAGTGTTCGCTGACTTTCATGCCAGGCTTGAACTTGCATTGCTTTTATAGAGCTAGAAATATCTCTGTGTTAACTCCTTGTAGCTTCCCCCCCCCCCACTGTCTTTGTACACAGCCTGACCCACATTTGCTTCTGTTGGAGCAGGTGGTAGACCTCAGAAGCAACGCCCTGACCGCCCTGGCACCCATGGTGACCATTGCTCTGGAATTACCCCACCTGGAACTTGACTTGGCTGATAACCAGTGGCGGTGTAGCGACAACAGTGCCAGCCTTCAGAATGTCACCTCTGCAGCCTGGAGGGAGATGTGGGATGCCATCTGCAACACGGCTGTGGGTGAGTGAGTGGCGTCGTTTGGCCTGGAAAAGCATACAAGAAGGCAACCTCCTTAAAAGTAGCGACAGTCTCTCAAAAGACGGGGATGCTGGTCCCCACCCCATTCAGCCTTGGGCTGCGGCAAAAAGGACAGTCCTAACACTTAACCCTCTTCCTTGGCTTCTGACAGTTTCTTTTCGCGTGTTCAAAGAAACATAGAAGTGAAACAGTTCTTTAGCTAGAGAAGAATTTTGGCTGGAAGCCCCCCAAAATGTCACAAAGTTCACCCCAATTATTAATGATTGATTAAAGAAGGGGTTTTTAGAAGTTTTACTAACTTCTAAAATGTGACCCTCTGAGTTCAGAAGACAAGCACGCGGATTTCAAAAGTAAAGTTTCATTTGATGCGATCCTCGCCCCCCCCCCCCCACCCAACAGATGACACCAGTGAGGCAGGACAATCTGGGCAGGTTTTAATCCCCCTGCTATCCTCACTAGCCTGAAAACGAGATTCAGGACCAAACGGTCTGGAATCTGACTGCTTTGGGCTTGCCATTAAAGCGGTGCCATGGCCATGGCTACTGAGTGTAGAAGATTATCCACGAAGAGCAGAAGGAAGTCATAAGCCAGGGCTGGCATTCTGAGTGTATAAGGCAGAAGAAGAAAGTGGGGGTTTTCCTGCTTAGCAAAACTGGAGAATGGTGAGGAACTAGTATTCCAACCTACAAGCAGATACCATAGAGGGTTGATAGAATGTTCTAGCAAATGCAAAGTAGCTGAGGGTTTGGAGGAAGGAGAAGCCGTGTGTCAGCTCTCCCATCTGGTTGCTTTACCTGTGGGTAGTCGTCGGGCAGGACATAACCAACCTCTGGACCTATGAGAAACAGGCCCATGTCTCACAGAGCTACTGTGGGCAATGAACAGGAATGAACACGTGAATGAATACATGAAAATTAAATTACCTGTTACCTGATACATGCTTAAAAACCTAGCTAGCTAAAGTTTGAGGGTTCACAGACTCTCTGAAACCTGATGTCTTATTCCAACATCTGATCAGTGTGTTTTTCCATTTCCCTCTTGCAGAAAATGAGAAACCATATTTGGAGACCCCCCAGATCAGAATTTCCAGGGAAACACACCTTCCTGCTACTTCGAGTGACACAAAAAGCCTCGTGCAGAGCAAAGCAGAGAAGCCCCAGGAAAGAGTGGATGTTCACTTTTCCACTCTGGAGCAGGCAGCCCAGGTGGGCTACGATGACCTCAAGGAGATACAGCCACAGCCCCCCACAGGACTCAGAGACTCTCGGGATGATAATGATGTCACTGACAGAAAGGACGATGATTCTCCAAACCTCGTCCTGGCCATCTGCCTGTCCGTGTGCATCACGTTCGTGGTGGCTTTCTGCCTGGGTGCCTTCATGAGGCCTGAGATTGACAGACTGTGCTTAAAATGCTGCCAGAACAAAAAGTCTGGCTCAGGAGATGCCTATTCAAATGAGGGCTTCTATGATGAAGTTGAAATTTCCCTGCCTGAACAGCACCAAGGGACAGAACCATGCCAAGCATCCCACCAGCTAAAGCTTTATGAGAGCGAGAACCCTTCCTGGGCTATTGTCATGCCAGAAAGGGTACCGGGGAGCAGCAGAATGGATCTCAGTCATCAACCGAACCCGGTGCAACTCGAGGACAACATTGGGGCACGAAGCAGAGATGGCAATGTGCTTCCATGTGCTCTCCATGGACTTCCAAACCCTGGTACTCAAGAGCTGATTTCAGCGGCGCAGGATCACTATGAAGAATTACATTATGACACAGTGGACCAGGAATCTTCTCTCTACGAGGGTGTGACAGATAGGTCTTCCATTTCTAGCTCTCTGGAAGTTATCCCCGGCTCCACCGATGGTGATTGGGACGAATTGTGCCTGTCACAGTCAAGAGATGTTGTGGCTCCCATCTCCAAAATTCTAGCACCTACAAATACACGGGGCTCTGGGGAGAGTAAGGAAAGGGGGTGCCCTGAATCTTTGGGAGCTATGGACTCACCGATGGAGTCTTCCAAGGGAAGGCAGGCGAGCAATTTCGTTAGGGGGATGGCCACATGGGAGCCAAGCTTCCAGAAAGCCAATGCTGAGGAAAGGGTTTCCAATGTCTATGATGAGGTCCTACACCATAACCCAAGAGATGTAGACCCACCCTCCCTTGTGCCGAGATGGGCCAGTGACCCTCATGCCACACCTGCCCCCGAGGAGCCTGAGCCGGGAGATGCCCCTTTTGACTCTCCTTATGACTTGGTGGCCAATTACGATTCTGACTCTGACGAGGGCTCCTTGTTTACCCTTAGTTCTGAGGATTCTGAGAACCCAAGGAGTTTGTCTGAAGGACAGGCATCTGTGGAGAATGTGGGGGCCAGTCAGCCCCTGCCTAGCAGGAACTTGGGAGACTATCAGGATGATGTGACATCAGCAGAAAGTGATGGGGACATCAGCCCACAGAGGATCCTGGAGATGTGTGAAATCCAGGACGCTCTCTTTGGAAACCTCTTCATTTCTGCTCCAGACTCGTTTGTGTGAGATGGACCTGGGAAGAGATTCGAACTCCATTCTCCCTGAGAATATAGCAACTTTGACCCAACCCCTGGGTCAGAAGCTATCACACCAGGAGACCCTGGACACCTTTGTATGTGATGGTGACATAGGACCCCAGTTGGAGGCAGTAGACTGGCCTTAGAGACCCGGAATTCCCAAACGTGGGTCCTTTACCATCATCACTGCAGTCTGCTGGAGATCCCTCAGCTCCCGAGGAGCCTGCCACCAAAGAGAAGTAACCATTGGTAAACAGCCCCCTTTTATGACCTGGGGATAAAGCTCTGTTGGTGGAGTGTAGAATCCTGGACTCACCATGCACGAAGTCCTGGATTCAATCCCCTGCACTGTACAAACTGGGCACAGTGGCCCGCACTGTCCTCCCAGCTCTCAGGAGGTAGAGACAGGAAACACCAGGGTTTTTCAGGATGGGTGACAGAGTGTTCTGGCAAATGCGAGCCCTATTGCTCCAACAATCAGCTTGAGACAGCTGCCAGATCCTCATGACGAGGCCTAGTCCCCCACTCAGACTCTGGCTCATATCCCCCAACTGCAGTTGCCCAGATCCACATGGATCATCCTGGAACCTGAAAGTCATCATTTTCCTTCACAGGTGTGCTTTCCCAAAGTCACTTTTTGAGTCACCATTATCACGGTGTCAACCCAGTAAATTCATTCACAGTTGTCTTACTCTTGGCGTCTTTTATTTCCTGCATCTGCGCAGATGTTAAACAGGAGCGCCATCTGAGCTCCTGGCTGTCTGTGTGGGGAGACAGTTGGCAGGCAGTCTGGACTGGGGCCAGACAATTTTCATTAAATTGGGGTTTGCATAGAAAACGAAAAGAGATGAAGTTTGGAGGGAGGACACCAAGAGTCTCCCCGTCTACCTCATGGCATCACTGCTGGTCCTCAGGGTTCTAGCTCCTCAGTCGCTCTCACAGAGGCCCAGGACCTGACTCTCCAGTCTTCTCGGTCCGCTCACCTTCCTCTGTGAGAGTTCTCAGGTGTTGGGGCTTCTGAAGGCCACCTACCTGTCTGCTAGCCTTACTTATTTCTACAAGTCTGGCTCTGAAATCTTTTCAAGATTTTATGGTCGCTTCCAGTTGCCTATGCAGTTTTAAGGTAAATGTATCCACACTGTAGCTTATTCTGTCCCCTCATCCCTGTCACTTACCAGATCTGGTCCTCACTGCTCACACAAGGGTTCCTCCATTCAGATATCTAAGGATTATTCTTTTGACATTTATCTCTATGTTCCCCGTATGTAACTTCTTTGTCATTAGGTACAGCCAGTTGAAGGCCCTAGAGATCCGTCAAGTCTATTCCACCTTCCCTGTCCATTCTGTCACAATTTTATCCCTTACTTGGTCATTCCCACGAGGTTGGTCACAACAGCACACATCACACACCAAACTGCCTCCTCCAAATCCTGTATTAGCCACGAGTCTCCAAGGAAACAGAACCAATACGGTGCCTAGAGACAGAAGGAACGGTTTTACTGTGGGAAACTGACACCCATGAGGATAGAGGCACGGACGTCCCACCATCTGTTCTGTCCAAGCTGGTGCCCATGCAAGGTAGCAATACAGTCCCATCCAAACAATGCAAGTTAAGAGAATGTGCATCTGATGTTGCAAATCCCAGTCTGAGCCCAAAGCCTTAAGAACCAGGAGCACTGATGTCCGAGTGAAGTGGGAAGATGGTGGCCCCTAAGTATGATAGAGACTTTCTAGTCTCATGTGGGCTTAACTCAGTGGTCAGGGTCCCAGTCACTGAAACCTCTACAGAACCAGTGATATTCCAGGTTCTTGGTGGTGCAAACGCAAAGGGTCAGTTTCACAAATGATGAAGAGTAAGTTCAAGTCAACAAGGAGCTTTATTATAGCAAGAAAACATGTAAAGAAAGTGAAGGGTCTTTGACCAGGAGTTAGAAGATTCATGACTAAAGAAGTCCGTAAGTCCTTGAAATGACTGAGCTGAGAAGTAAGGAGACGTGGACTGGTCAGCCCAGCTTGCCCAGTCATAGAACCCCACAGGGTGTCCTTATGTTTCTCCACCCTGGTGACTGGGCTGAGATTCTGGCACCAGTCTTCAAGGACTAGTGAAGTATCTCTTCACGCCGAGCTTCTAGACAGCTGTATTCGTTAGGTTGCTCTGCTACAGAAGAAAGAATAAATAAATACCTAAATGACGTAGGACATGAACCAAACCAATGTCTTCTGGCCAAAACATGTCTGGCATTTTCAGCCAGGACAGAATAGCCATAGAACCAAGGTTATTTGACTCCTGGCCAGGAAAGAACAGGTTGATTTTGGAGGTCTCCACCCTTAACTACCTGTCAAGTTTCTGTCTCCTCATCAGAAGAACACGAAAGTTCCAGCCCAAGAAGTGAGAGACACTCCCTCCTTCCTCTGCCTTTTTGCTCTTCTGGGGTGCTGTGTAGACTGGATGGTGCTGTGCACACAGTAAGAGCCGAGCTCTTCACTGGATCTACTGACTCAACCACTGAGCTCTTCCTGAGACCACACCTGGGCACAGCTGGAGGTGAAGCCTTGCCAGTTGTCAGGCCATCCCTTTGCCCTCAGAACATAAAACCCGTCACCACACTCCCCATCCTGCATCACTGGTGAGGGTGACTGAGGCGCAGATGTGACCGATCGTGTGGCTTCCCCGCCCGCCTGTTTCTGTAAAACTCCAGCTAATTCTGTTTCCAGACCTTTGTCCACGTCATATCTGCCCACATCCTCCTTCCAACATGTCCAGATAAGCCTGCGTTAGCTGACCGGTATCCACACAGATCTCAGCTTTTGTGTTGCCTCCTTGGGGAACTCTCAGACCCTGGACGAAGTTGGATTTCCCTCCTCCTACTCTCATTATACATCGCTAACTTCTACATATAAGATGCTTATTGTGCGTACAGTTAAATAACTGTACGATCAGACGCTTAATGTCTGCCGCTTTTATACTAAAAGTTCCATGAGAAGAACAACAACGACAAAAACTCCACCACAACTCTGTCTCCCTGAGAATTCACATTTAGTAGGTTCTCAATATATGTGTTTCTTGAAGAAATAATGAAAGAGCAATTTTGTAACACAGGACAGGGAATTCCATGATCAGGTTCTGCTTCTCACGCAGCTTGCTTGCTGTTACCTCCTGCCTGCTTCTAACCACCCAAACCAAGCCATACAAGTTGCTCATGGTTACAAACACCAACTTATGTCATTCTCTGCTCTTGGCTGAGCTGCAGCCTACTTTTTGTGTTGTTTGTCTGGTGTTTCAACCCCTGGCATCTGTCTATTCTTCATCCAAGCCTTGGTTCAAAGCGTACCTCCTCCATAAGCCTCTCCCCCTCATCTCACTGAGGTAGAAATGACCACTCTGTTCCCCACTTGGCCATGTAGTATAATTCGCGTCTTGTGGAAGCAACAAGGCATGGCTGGAACCTACGAGGCTCTTTTATTAGTCAATCTCCAACTGCTGGTGGATTTTGGATTCACTGAGTGTCCAGTGCGGTTTCCAACTTCTTGTGTCCCAGAACCAAAAACGTGAACCTAGAGACACATGGGTAATAGCAGAAGTGGAGATAGCTTACCGAGAAACAATGTCCTTCCAAGAGCAGAAAGGGGCCAGAGCCGGGAGAACATGGACAAAAACTGTACAAATCTCCGGGATTTTTTAACGGCCCAGGCTTTGGGGTCATTCACACAGCGTGAGCCTTTCTGTTCATGCTCCATTTGTTACATATTGGCCTTTGTGGCAAAGAGGCTCTGGTCTCTGTGCCAACCGTGTCTTTAATATGCTAATGTCGACCTCACTCTCCATGCGACTCTCTCCTGCCTCACAATAGTTGGGCAGAATTCAGCTTCAACATGGAATCAATGGAGCCGGCCATCACCTCAGAGCCCGCAGTTATGCATGAGGAGGAAAGCCTGCTTTCCAGCCCAGAAGCACATGGAAAATTGTCTTCGGGGCTTTGGCTCTTTAGCCATTCACTTGGTTTCTTTCCGACTTCCAAAAGGAGCCCTCGTAGTATGGCAGAAACAACGCAAGGCAGCACAATTTAGCGGCCCAATTTCCCAGCAAGGCCCCTGTCTTTTGTGAAAACACATTTAACCCCCTCCCAGAGTGCCTGCTGTCAACTTGGACAGAGCTGGTTGACGGAGGATTGGAAGCCTACAGTTCCAGATTTTGAAACTCACAAATCTCTGCCTGAGTTCTGTGGAGCCCTTTCTCTCGGCTTTCCCTCTTGATTCTCTCCAAGATTATGTCTCTAGTTGTGTTATTCCACAGAGGACCTTCAAAACATCTTCATTTTATTCAGACTGCCCTTTTGCATGCCTGTAGCAGAACCACAAATTTGCCTCAGCCAGGTCCTAGCAGATCTAAGTTCAAGAAACACTTTCAAGAGAAGTTTCTTGTATGATTGATTTACCTTCCTAAACTATGAAATAATTAAGTCTTGGCCCAGGGCTGAACCCCCAAACATGAGACATTGCAATTTTACTCTCTTTGAAGGTGGAGTAGGATCATAAATGATCTGTCTTTCATGACCTCCTCCCAGGATCCTTCAGTTCAGTGAAGTCCCTTGGGGATCTGACAGCATTTTTTCCTCATCTTCTAGAAAGGTACCAGGTGTGAGGTCTGGGGCTCCATCTTTCTTCTTTGGGGCAAAGTCACAGGAGTAACCCGGGTAACCAGAAATAGCTGCTGGAAACACAGAGCCGCAAGTAAATGCAGACCAGCAGACACTCGCGTTCAGACATTTCCGGTCTACTTCAAATTAAAGCCCACCCCTCCCTGGCCTGCGGGCTGTCCTTGAAGCACTTCCCCTTGCAAAGGAGACAAAGACAGCAGGGTTAGAAGTTCCCCCGTGGCTAGAGGTTCCACGAAGGTCAGTAGTGCCGACACTAGACCCAGCTGCCAAGCAGAGACAAGTGGCCGACTGAGAGAGGTGAGGGGCCTGTCTGCTAGTGTACAGGGAGAAAGGGCCCATCGCCGCACTTTCTGAGAATCTCGTATTTCCTAGACGGTCGGTAAAGACCTACGGCTAGCTGTCTCTAGCTTTTGCACAATCTTTGTCCAGACTTTATTTCCAGATTCCTACTTTAATGTTTCCCTAGTAACTGCAAATTCCAGGTGATACTGGCGGTGAAGGGGTGGCTGTGTCTTAAGGCTTCTCAGACGCTCATAATAGCTTAACAAATGGCAAGCTCTCTTTCGTCACCACGGTAGCCCAGGACATCCCAGTCACAGACACGAAACTGGCTCAGCCTTTGACTTTTCCACCTGCCTCTGTGTGTGTATGTGTGTGAGCGTGTGTGTGAGTGTGCTCATGCATGTGAGTGTGTTTGTGCGTGTATTCATAAGATTAAATGTGAATATGGAATGAGATCTGGTGCCCTCTTCTGGCCTACAGACACACACACAGACAGAATATTGTATACATAATAAATAAATAAATAAATAAATAAATAAATATTTTAAAAAAGGATTAAATGTGAATAGCATCTTTATTTATTTGAATAAATAAATACAGCCCAGATGTAAGTCTTGGGGCTTAAAAAGAAAATTCTCATTATTTTTCTTTAGCTATCATCACTACTGACTAGCTTTTTACAGCTCAACGTAATCTTAACCATAATTTTGGTTTTGTTTTTAGATGTTCTAAGGTTCATAAACAGACCAATAGGCTCCCCCTTATGCTATTTTCTGTGTCTTTTTTCTGTTATTCCTAAAGTATTGTTGCTTATTCACAATAAATATTCCAGTGCAATCTAGAATGTTCCTCAAGAATGGAAATCACTCTCAGCTCTGCTTTCTTTTAGTGGAGAATAATAGCTTGATTTTTTTTTTCTGCTGTGAAATTTGCATCCCTGAAAAGCCTTGCATTCTGTAAATCACACGCTACAAGCCAAGGGCAGATCAAGCTGAGGAGATTTATGGAGAGGTGAGCCGAAGCAGAGCATGAAGCAAGAGTCACTGGCCTCTGGGAAACCACCTGGGACTACCCTGGCAGGCAGCTAGAGGCAGGGAGAGGCAGCTAGAGGCAGGGAGAGGCATGGAGAAGCAGGGAGAGGCAGCTAGAGGCAGGGAGAGGCAGCCTGAGGCAGCTAGAGGCAGGGAGAGGCAGCACCCATAGATTTACAATGCACATCAACTGGAGCTGGGAGACAGCTCAGTCGGTAAAGTGCTTTCTGCACAAGGCAGCCTACAATTCCATTGTTGGACAGGAAGAGATGGGAGGATCCCTGGGGCTTGCTGGTAAGTCAGTCTAGATGAAATGGTGAGCTCCAGGTTCAGTGAGAGACTGTCTCAAAAAGTAAGACGGAAAACAATTGAGAGTGATACCAGGTGTCAGCCTCTGGCCTAACACACACACACACACACACACACACACACACACACACGCACACACGCACATTCATATAAGTGGGATGCTTGGACAATATATACTGAAGGACTTAATATAGGGGCACCCTAAGCACAGAACCCAAAAGTGGCCTGGCATGGCTACTCCTCTGCAGGCTTCCCTGAGCTCTTGTGTAGGTAAGTGTTCCTGAACTAATTAATACTATAGAAACACATGTTGTAAAGCTATCAGCCTCCCTTCTCTACACACACACACACACACACACACACACACACACACACACACCTGCTCCTCTTGCTCCAGAACCTGAACTGACCACTTCGGGAACACTGCAGGGACTGAGACTACTAGGTCACACCTGGGCTGGGTGTCTTGGAAAGTTCTGGATGAAGCCAGCTGCTGTGTGAGGGGTCCAGAGACCCTAAGACAACCAAGCTATCAAAAATGCAAATGAGTTCAGTGGAAGAATCATAAAGACATCATGCCTCACTGAAATTGATCTAGACAGTCTAACCTGGGTACCAACATTTAAATATGACAATGGTTTCTGCCATGGCCACAGATGATTATAAAAGTGAGGTAAAGTTTATAAAAAAGAATAAGGTATCCAGGTGGTGGTGGTGTACACCTTTAATCCCAACGCTCAGGAGGCAGTCGGAGCTCTGTGAGTTCAATTTGAGGCCAGCTTGGTCTACAGAAAGAGTTCCAGGACAGGCAAGGCTACACAGTGAAACTCCTTCTCAAAACAAACAAACAAATGAACAAAAAGAATAAAGTAGCCAAACCCATTGTCAGTGTGAAAACACAGCTCTTACTTCAAAGGGAATAAGAGATACGTTATTCTTAGCCAAGCATAAGTGACTATGGCCCAGGAACCCAGACAGCGTGTTACAGTGTGAAGTGGTTAACAAATTTGTATAGTCACTGTTGTCAGAGGTTTCTGTCTCGCCCGGTCCCACAGCCATTCAGTTCCAAAGAAACACATAAAGGCCTACATTAATTATAAACTGGTTGGCCTATTAGGTCAGGTTTTTCTATTAACTAATTCTTACATATTACATTAACCCATAATTCTTGTCTGTGTTAGGCTTGGTACCTTTTATCAGTGAGGCATTCTCATCTTGCTTTCTCTGCATCTGGGGATAACTGCAGACTCAGCCTTTTCTCTTCCCAGAATTCCCCTGTTCTGATCGTCCTGCCTTGCTACTGGCCAATCAGCATTTTACTAAACCAGTACAAGTGACAAATCTTTACAGCATACAAGACCATTGTCCCACAGCAAGTCACAGAACAAAAGAAAGTCACAAAATGAGGTATATACCAAACGCTATGGAGGGTGCATCAGGCAGTTTACTGCAGAGAAATCTTTGCATAGGTTTCACATGTTGCCTGGCAACCTGCTCAGCTTTGGGGTTGATGCTCTGCTAAGTTAATACATTCCTTTGCCTAATAGTTGGAAGGATGTTAGATACAGAGGTAGCTGATGGATGCCTACTAAAGACAGCCTACAAGATTCCAGATCTGTAGCATTGATCTTCCCACAGTCATGAAGACCTGCCTAGTCAATCAGCCTTACGGAGTCTTCAATGTAGGTGAGGCTTTTTTTTTTTCTCCTTCTGGAAACTTGGGTTTGCACCATCCACCTCCAAGCTCTGAGAATTCATAACAAGTCACTGTTTTGAAGCTGCTCATTTTATGCACAGTTAACCAGAAAATAGGCCAATATTGTTTTGGCTGAGCTTGATTGACTAGACTGGGAATTGCCATGAAGGCTAGTGACATTGTTGCTCTAAGTAGACAAGGAGAGCCTGCAGAACTTCCTCCAACATTTTAGTCATCAACCCATTTATCATAGCACGCTCAGTGAAGATGGAGCTGGGACGAATGGACCCAGGAGTCCCAAAATATCAAGCCAGGACTTGGCCTAGAGGTTAGCAATGCTTCCAAACCAGATGGGAAGTTCCAAACTATGTATCTTTGGGGAGCATGGCTGCTTATGAATCCTTGACAGTTTCCATAACTTCCTGCTTTTCATGTGAAATCTCATTCTTTATGAGAGATGTCCTTAACCCCCAGTGCAAATATTGCTATTTTTATATCTCAGTAACGAACTTTTCACTCAAGTTCTATTTATTTGACTGCTTAGTAATTACCTAAATGCACCTATGAAGAAAACATGGAGTTACAGCTTCATTGACGGTGGCAACGCTTTATGATAAAAAATATCGCTTCCTCTCTAAGAGCTGGAACTTTTGCTGGAACACACAGCCAGGGTTAAAGTCAGGTCTCGAGGTCTTAAGACTGTTCTTCTATTGTGTGCTCAGTCTGCTTGTTTAACCTGCCTTGAGGAGAGCAAAGTAATAGCCAGCCTCACTTGTCTGGAATTCCCATGTAACCAACTTTTATAACCTAAGCTAACACACAGCTGCCATCTGCAACTACTTACTCTTCCATGCCCCTGGCCCAAGAGTAACGCATTTGAGTGTCAACGTGTGTGATGCTCATCATTAGCTGAAAACAGGGACTATAGGTGGGAAACAACCTTATAAAATAAACGCCCACCAAAAACATTGAATGTGATACACAGATATTGCTTGATAAACAATGATGCTTATCATTGTTTATATATATATATGTATATATATACATATATATATACATAC
>NW_026067949.1:29206727-29221074 GCF_014885135.2 Alexandromys fortis | reverse complement strand
TATAACACCCAGGATGACGTTGAGTTCACTGTGTAGCACAGGCTTGCTTCAAATTGGTGGCAATCCTCCTGCCCCAGTCTCAGGAGTGCTGGGCTTACAAACCTAAAGTAGACCCTCCTGATTCATAAATTTTCATGTAATAAATGTTGTATACACTCATCGGTTACCGATAGAAGATATGCATAATACCCAGAAGCCGAGGCGAAGGCACATACTGTTAAATATTTTCCATCTGAAACACATTATAGGTGTTTCCAGGCTCTTCAGACACCTTGTCAATATGGTAATTGCCTCAACATCAATTCGTAAGTGTTTATCACATCCCCCGGGTACCCTCCTCACACCCTTCAGCAATTAAGAAGAGAAGTTCTGATGCTGGCAGGTGGAAGGAGACGTGAGAATTATGCAGAGGGTAAGAACACCTCGCCCCTGCCGCTCTGTTTCCTGGCGCGCCCATCTGTTCTTTCTCACAGCTGATGTCGTACACTGGCAAGATATCGTTCCGGCTCGCAGCAGCTCCTAGTGGAACAGTGGTATCAGTCTGACACAGCCAGCCACTGACCAGCCCCTGCTCTAAGGATGAGGAACCTGAACCACAGGCTGCAACGTGTTGTGCCCAGGTCACCTAGTTAGCTCTTGTTTCCAACCAGAATTCCCTTGGGGTGCCTGGCATCAAATGAATCTGCCCTACCCTTTCTCCTCACGGCCACCGCCCTTGCTGGTTGCCTGCCCACTGGACCAGGTGACTTTAAAAAGACTCTGCAGGATGGCACAGCACACTGCAGACACTCCTTCCTGAAATAAGCAGCTATCTGTGGTGGCAGATGGCCCCGATCGCCCCCTCACTGTGACAGCTGGCTACGTCTTGCAGGTGGATTTCATCCACAGTTGCCAGCCTTAAACGATTACGTTCCTGCCATCTGAGATGACCTTGGAGAGCCCACCCATTTCGGATGCCAGGGCTTCTGCCTGCTTCTCCTCCTCCCCTCCCTGTAACTACCCTTCAGATGCAGGGAGCCTTGTGGCTCACTCCCTCCTGCTTCCTGCAATTCGCCAATACTGGTTTCCCCCAGGTTTACCAGGACACAGATTATACCAGGCAGCAGCCACGACCATGAACCAGATGCATTAATTGGCCCTTCCCCCTTCCCTCTTAATATTAGCAGCTCACGTGTGCTTATTCTGAAATCGTTACTGTCTTCAGCAGTCTCAAGGCAGCTAGGGGAGGCCCTTCTCCCGCTAACATCATTCTGTCTGCCTCCTTATCCAGGGCTCTGTCAGCTCGGCTAGCCTGACTGTCTATACCCAGCAGGCCTTGCTCCCTTTCCAAGGAAAGACACAGCAGTTCAGAGGATGCTGAGAAAGAAAGATGATCCATCAATTCCCTTCTGCTTCCCAAGGGAAGCATTTAGCTAACAGTGCTGGCTGCAGCAATGGTTTGGTTTTTTTTTTGTTGTTGTTGTTGGTTTTTTTTTTTTTTTTTTTTTTTTAGTTCATGCTGCCAAATTTAACAAATAAAAGTACAGGCTGTCCAGTTAAGTTCCCATCTCAGATAAATAATACTTTCTTATTATTTAAGCATGTGCGATGTACATTATATCATGTGTTGCTTATTTGAACTTCAAGCTCTGTTGTGTGAACTGTATTTTATCTGGAAACCCTATTTTAATAACCAAACAAACAAACCAGGAAACAAAACAAAACAAAAAAACACCACTTCCATGCAATGTGAGAACCGTTTCTGCACTTGCAGCGAGGGTGGAAGAAAGAGAGAATCATGAGTTTCCCTTGCTGTAGCAAAGAAGTTTTCGGCTATTGGGATGACCTACATGTGGTATCAGACATGCCTGCTTGCAGAAATGCCTCTGTCAGAGTCTGAGCAAGGACTCACAAGGTAGTTAAAGCAGAAATTCACTCGCACCCAGACCTGGGTGGGGAATTCTAGACTACCAAGTCCTCCCTGCGATTGCCAAGGAAAAACCAAAATGTGACAAAATGAAATATTTGTAAATGTGACTGGTCTCTTGCCTAGAAGCAGAGTTATTCAGGGAGAGTGGGTCAGGTAAAACTTTGCAGTTTGCAAAGAGCTTTTCCGAGAGCCTCTCAGTCTATTAAGTTCTAACTAAAGACATCAAAGTCCATCCTTCACCTCCCTGTGGACCTCCTGGCTTCAAGACGCATCAGTCTTGATTCTGGCTGACTCAGCAAGCTAGAGGGGATTACCTTCCTCCATTCTCTTCACTACACAACTCGTGGAAAACTACACTGTCTGGCTGGGGACGTAGCTCACCTTGGTAGGGTACTTGCCCAGCCTGCAGGAAGCCCTGATTCAATTCTCAGCATCACATTGACAGGGAGTGGTGGTGCACGCCTGCAATCCCAGGAGGTGCATGCCTGCCTGTAGTCACAGCACTCACATGCCTCTAATCCCAGCACTTAGGAGATGTAGGGTCAGAAGTTTAAGATCATCCTTGGCTAAGTGAGAACCCATCTCAAAGAGAAAAACCCTACACTACCGTAAGCCTTTCTCTGACTTGCTAAATTATGTGCACAGGTGTGGGAAAACCCTCTGGTATTTATCAGTCAGTCAAGCCAAACACTTCTAATGTGCATGGTGCCCATGTCCACAATGCTCCTGAACCTCAAGGATGAGGGTGGGATGTAAAGGAGGCAGGATATAAAGACTGGACCAAGTCGTTGCCTCCAGAGAGCTTGGATTCTTAGTATTAGTAGGAGAGACTTTCCAGAAATCCAGGCATGTGCCGTGGAGGGAGATCAGCTTCAGGTTTGGGAAGGAAGGAATGAGGAAAGGGGAATAGGAAGGAAGGGAGGTAGAAAGCTATGTGCTAGACTGCTGCTGGCATTTTAATATAATTTATGGATTTATGCAGAGGGAATGCCAGTGTATTGTTTAAACCACACATCTAAATAATAGCAGTAAAATTGCCTGCAGAGGAAAATGGGCTACAGGCCCACTTGGGTCACTAAAGAGAAAATCAATTTGCAAATTCATGAACAAAATTCTATTTACATTTAGTTATGAAGATCCAACAACTTCGGACATTCTAAATCTACAGATGGAAGCCAGCAGAAATTCTGTCTTTGAGCATGTAATATTCTAGAACTCAATATGTGGGCAAAATTCAACACGCTGGAAGAAACGAAAATGTACAATCATTTGTATATGAATAAGATTACCATTAAACGAGAAATAAAATAATTCCTTTCAGAGCACTGTGAATTCTGACCCTGAGGCGAACTCACAGACGGCCTTTCTTATGCTCCATTTAAGCAGCAGAGACAATACGTTTCCACTGGGCAATCTGAGCAAGCTGCTGCCCGATAGAAAACCTTCTAGCTCAGCTTCTCCCCTGGCCCTTGCTAGTTGCCCTGGCCAGCTCCACCCTGGCCTTATCATTTGCTGTTCCCCTTGGTGCAACATTTAGGGTGCATTGGCTCCTCTCTGTTTCTGGAGCATGACAATTGCTTCACCATCTTCTCAGTATTGGATGTATCATCTGTAGTTCCTGTTTATGGTTTCCTTCGTGCGTGTCTTTCTCTGTGTGTGAGTGTGTATATTTGTATATGTGTGTGCATGTGGAAGCCAGAGGTCAACCTCGGATGTCATTCCTCAGGTGTTCTGGCTATTTTGTTTCACTGAGACAGAGTCTCTAACAGAGACCTGGGGCCCTCTAATTAGGTGAGGCTTGCCAGTGAGTCCTAGGGATTTTCCTGACTCCACCTCCGATGTGCTAGGATTACAAACTCTTGTACCACACTTGGATGTGGATCGCAGGATTAAACTTGGGTCCTAATATTTGTGGGGCAAGCACCTTATGAACTGAACCCCTGCTACCATAAAAAAAACAAAGACAAACAAACAAACAAACAGGTTTTATATTGTAATGAAGATCCTAGCTCACTTCTCATCTTTGCACACGATGTCCAGGGCAGTAAACCCACACAATCTTCATCAGCTTCGGTGTTTACTGACTTTGCGCTGCCCAGAATGATACACAAAATGACGCTTTCTTCCATGACTTTCCAATAAGGACAAAAACCTTATATGCTATAGCAGACAAATATAGTAAGCCAGCATCCCCAGGCTTGGATAGTGACTGACATACAGTAATTAATCTATTATTCATATTTACTGTTTGAATAAATAAGTCTTGAATATGAATGAACCAAATAGAAATGGCACCTTTCGTTGGCCCAGAGAACCCAGAGAGGAGGGAATCTGCTTCTTCTACACCAAGTTGATCTCTGCTTGGGATGGTGTCACTTCCTCCCCCATGTTCCTACCTGGAAAGTGACCTGGAACAGGGATAAGAGCCCCACATTCATTGGATGCTCACTAAAGGTTTGCAGGGAATTGCAACCTGTCACCTTTTTCAACAGTGTCACCAAGGACGGGACCCAGAGTTTCTTCCATTGACCCAGGAAGACTTGGGCTTTTGATGCCCAGGCCATAAAGTTGTGGAGGAGGGAGGCTGTGAAGAGATGGAGTGAACAGTTAGGAAGCTGCCCCTTCCAGTCTTGGAGAATTGTGGGAGGTGGGAAGAAGAAGGAGCAGAGAGTGAGGTGCAGATCTGAGAAACACTGGGAGATTCTATGAGAACTTGGGGGAGGATGCGCTGGGACTACCTCAGAGGCTACACACACACACACACACACACACACACACACACACACACACACAGCGGCCTGGGCAAGAACAGCCTCAGGACAGCTGAGGAGACTCAGTAATGTTCTTGATAAGGAAGTTGGAGGTCTGGCTGCAGGTTTTCCAGAGCAGCCTCTGTTGCTATGTGATAGCGCAGCTCGGGCTCAGGTGACTGTGCAACGAAATGACCCCACCAACGAAATAAACCCCCCCAGGTTTAGCCAGAGAAAGTTTCAGACCTTGACTAAGCCCAAGAGTGACAATGGGATGAGCAGCCACTGGACGGTCCAGAGCTAACTCCTGCAATACCAGACCTGAAGATACTTCTCCATAATAGCCCCTCAACAGAGCGTGGCCTTATCTTCTCTGACCTGAGGGAGAAATGGAGGGTGGGTGAACATCACAGAGATAAGTGTCGTCCTGGTGAGACTGTCCCAGCAGTGTTGACAGAAAGTCAATTAGTCAATTAATTTTTAAGAGATTAATTTGATTAAAAAGCTGATGATTTAGATGGAAAGAGCTAGAAACAGTTCTCATTGCCCAGGCTAAGTCACCCTACTACCCCAAGTGATGGGAATCAGGAAGAAAATATACATGAAATAAAAAAATGGCCTTTACCTTCCAGGTCTGAGTGCCAAGTATGATTCAGAGGCTCTGATGTAATCCCTGAAGTGACGAAGAGAACCTTAGCTGTAGGCCAAGATCATGGCATAGTCAGACATTTCTCTCCCACCCACCTGCTCCCAAATTACCACTCAGAGGCTTATTTTAATTACAAATGCTCGGTCAATAGCTTAGGCTTATTACTAACTAGCTCTTACATTTAACTTAACCCATAATCCTTATGTATGGTCTGCCACGGGGTGGCACCTTTGTTAGCATGGCACGTTCATCTGCTCCCTCTGTGTCTGGCTGGCGGCTCCTCTGACTCTCCACCCACCCTTCCTCACCCCACCATTCTCAGTTTGGCTTTCCCACCTAACTGTATCCTGTTCAGCTACTGGCCAGTCAGCTTGTTTATTAAACCAATCATAGCGACACATATTCACAGAGTGTAAAGGAATATTCCACAGTATCATAGAGATTAGGGGTCCCAAAATGACCCTCGACAGACAGAAATTGGCCATGCTGATCTGCTACTTGGATGAGGCTAACACTTTACTTCCAGTCCATCTGATCAGATCCATAATTGTAACTCAGGGGCTGCAAGCCACAAATGCCTATGAGGACCAGGAGAGTAATATTAGTGGGTAAAGCTGGCCAGATAGAAATCAGCAGGGTCCTGGGGTGGGGGTAGGGGGCTCTGCCTTGTCCACACAGGATGGTGACAGTCTGATTATGGCAGACAGGAAAGGCAGTGTTTCCACGCTGGATTATATATACCATGTATTAACAAGTAGCTGACCTCATTCACAGCTCACAGTGACACGGGAGCTGCTGCTATTGGCCCTATTTTAAGATAAAGACTAGACTGCATTATTTCCACCAAGGGGTCTAAGAACATGAACATGGTCCCCCAAATAGGAAGTGACAGAGCTGGGATTCAGACTCAAGTGATCTGGCAGCAGAGCACACTCGACCATTACAGTGTACACTCAACCCTCATGGTACACTTTATCAAGTACCCCATTTACTCAGAGATTAAAGTGTGTGCATGTATGCGTGTGTGTGTATGTGTGTATGTGCGTGTGTGTGTGGTGTGTGTGTGTGTGTCTTTCCCAAGATAGTCACAGCACAATTTCAACTCGCAGTTTCCCTTAGAGTGGCCAAGTTGGGATACCTGGAAACATTTTTCTGATAGAATTTCCATTGCCTAAAATATTCCCAGATGTCTTCTGTTAGAATCACTTTCATAGAGGTTTACAAATCACTCAGGTTATTTTGCAGCTAAACTGGCGTCTCCCGGCATGGTTTCTATCATCTTCACCAGGTGTGGCTCTGCACCACATCTGCCTGTTTTCAGAATCGACATTCATCCCGATTGTACAGTGTTACACTGCCTAGAGAATCATTTGAGGGATGGTGGTCCAGAATTTATGGAGCTTTGCTCAGAGCCTTCAAGGCAACAACATTTAAAGATACATGTCAATCCACCTGCTCATGTGTTTATTAGTAAAATGAATGAATGAATGAATGAAAAAAGAAACTCATGAATGTGACTCTCCATCCAACTCATTAATTTTACCTGGGCTGGAGAGTCTGGGTCACACTGTGATATTACGCCTTATAGATTCTGCCCTACGAGATCAGTCATCTTTTATTCTAGCGCTGAGAATTGTCCACAAGGGACAGAAGCCTGAAGGAAAGGAAGTGCTGTTTGCTACAGCATTTATCAAACAGCAGAAGCCTGGGAAGGAGGATCCGTGCACATTAGATCATCTCTGCAGGCCTTTGCAGTGCTGGTGGCTGTGTGTGACAAGGCAGTATCGGCAGCATCCGTCCTGTGCAGCTTCCCCCTCACTCCTGCGACCTGGAGCACATCCCGGTATAGTTACAGGCCACACAAGAAGTGCGGCTTCTGTAAGCGACTGAGGCAGGGGGAAATGATGAGAATGTGAGAGACGTCCGTGGAACCGATCCATCTGTGACTTCCAGCCTCATTGGAGATGGGGGTGGGAGAAGATGGTGCTACCCTGGGGTTGCCCGTGTCTATCCAATAACCACGGCAGGCCAAAGCTGTCAGGAGTGGCTTTAAACCTGGCCACCTATTAATCATTCGGCCTCTTGTTAAATCTGTGTTGGAATAAGTTCATTTTCTCCCTATCACTTTTCTCTGAATTTTTATTTCTTTATTTGTGTCTGGGTGTGTGTGTGTGTGTGTGTGTGTGTGTGTGTGCAAGTGCACATGTATTTGTAGGGGTGCAGACAGAGGACAGAAATCAGCCACAAGTGTCTTCCCTCAGGCTCTACGCACCTTGACTTTTGAGACCCAGCCTTCCGCTGGCTTGGGGAATCTCTTGATTGGCTAGGCTGGTTATCCAGAAAGCCCGAAAGACTACCTATCTCTGTCTCCTCAGGGCTGAGGTCGCAAGCATATCACTGGTGACAGGCATTTTGATGTGTATCCCAGGCATCAAACGTGGTCCTCCTGCTTGCAAGGCAAGCATTTTATTAAGGAAGCTGCCCTCCCCACCAGCTCTCTCTTCCTAATCGTTCTCTTTTGATCCCGGACAATACTTGAGGGGTGACCTGCTCCTTCCTGCAGAATCCCTCTATTCTTTTCCTGCAGGTTCCTAAATTTGAGTTCGTGACAAGAAATTCATCTTTCGTCTTAGGGAGGTAATATAATGATAGCAACTTTTTGTTTAGGAGACTGTGTGTGCATGTGTGTGTGCATGTGTTCCTGAGACAGGATTTTTTTTTTATTATATAGTTCAAGGTTGTCCTTGAACTCAAAGAGATCCCCCTGCCTCTTCCTCCTGAGGGCTGGCATTAAAGGTGTGCATCACTATACCTGACCAAGTAAGAATATTTTTTAAAGATGACCTACAATTGCCATAAAAGAAAAAATTTAGCTTAAGCAGAAAGTGGAAAGTGAAGAGGAGGGGAGGAGGAGGACAAGGAAGTAAGAAACCTGCCAGGTAGTGACACATGCTTGTAAACCCCACATCCGGGAATATGAGGCAGGTGGGTCTCCAGTCCAAGGCCATCCTCCACTACGTAGTGAGTTTAAAGGCAGACTGTCTAAACAATGAGAAAGGGAGGATGGGGAGTGAGTGAGAGAGAATGAGAGCGAGAGCAAGAGCGAGGAAGCAAGTGTGAGAGAGTGGGTAGTGGTAGCACACACTTTTAATCCCACACTCAGGAGGCAGAGGCAGGAGGATCTCTGCGAATTCAAGGCCAATCTAGTCTACAGAGTGAGTCCCAGCACAGTCAGGGCTACAAAAAGGAATCTTGTCTGAAAAACACAAACAAAAAACCCATATAATCATATCTGTTAGGACAGTTACTGTTAAGAAGAAATGTAAAAATAGCAAGTATTAGAAAGGAGACACAAGAGATACTGGAACGCTTATGCACAATCAGTAAGGACATTAAATGGTTCAGTCACTGTGAAAAACTGGGTGCAGGCTCCTCAAAACAAGAAAAATGAAATTATCATACAATTCAGCCATTCTGCTTCTGGATGTAGATGCCAAAGAACTGAAAATGGAGACGCAGATAGATATGCACAATCACTGTAACACTCCACAGGAGCCCAAAGGTGGAGGCAATTCTATTGTGTGCACATCGACAGAGAAACAGATGAGCAAAGGGTAGTGTGTGCATGCAATGGAATATTGTCCTGGTTAGCCAGATGCCAACTTGACAAGCTTTAACTCCCCACCACAAGCCACTTTGGAAGGGAGTCTTAACTGAGGAACTTTCCAGATCAGATCGGTGTCTGGGGGGGGGGGTACGTCTTTATTATTAATTGATGTAGAAAGACCCAGCCCACTATGGGTGGTACCATTCCCTGGGCATGCAGTTCTAGGTTGTAACAGAAAGGTAGCTAACCATGAGTCTGCAGCCCGGCCAACAAGCACTGTTCCTCCATGGTTTCTGTTTCAAGTGCCTGTTTGATTTCCTGCCCTGACTTATCTCAGGGATGGACTAAAGTCTGTAAACTGAAACAAACCCTTTCTTCCCCTAAACTGCTCTCGACCAGAGTGTTCTATCACAGCCACAGAAAGGAAACTAGAACACAAATGAACCTTCGAAAGGAGGGGAGCTGGGTGTGGTGGACACACCTGTAACCACCCCTGTAAATCTAGGACTCTGGGAAGCGGAAGTCAAAGCACCACGGTGGCTAGCCTGGGCTTCATTGTGAGGTCCCGACCATTGAAATGCAGTGGGCGGATTCTGACAGGCACGTTGCTATGGAAATGAACTTGGCGGGTGGCACAGTCAGGGAGCTGAGATGGCGCACAGTAACAATGCCATGTGATGCCACTTACACAAGGGCCCAGAATGAGCAGCTTCATGAAGACAGAGGGGACATGGTGATTGGCAGGGTCTGGTAAGGAGAGGACTCAGAGTTATTTAGGGACTAAAAGATTCGGCTTCTCAGTGTGAGAAGGTTCTGGAGAACCTCTGCCCATCAACGTGAAGCATCAAGCACGACCGGCTACTTCTGATGAAGGATGAAGGTTTTATGTTGTGTGGGGATCACTACAAGTGAAAGCAAATGAAGCCACCAACCTCCTTTTAAAAAGTAAAGCTTTCCATGAATATGGCCCCCATCTCAGCAGGCCGACGAAACCTTCTTGACACATGGGCACTGCTCCAAGACCTGCTTGGGAACCTTTAGACCAAGAGGCTTCATGCCTATGATGCAGACTTGCAAAGGCACAGGGCAAAGCAGTCTGGCCACAACCAGAAAGGAGCACAGTGTCCAGGCAGCTCTGTGGGAGGAGCCTTGGTATGTGTCCCAGACAGGGCAAGCGTCCATCTCTATCCATCCTCAGTTCCAAGAATTCTGAACACCGGGATGCATGATTGTATAGACAGATGGCAAATGAAACTCTACTCTTCTGAAAGCTAGGCACAAATCAGCTGAATGGGTGCCTGCCACTTACTAGCAAAGTGATCGAGCCACTGAGCCAGGTGCCCCACCATTGATGAGGGCCTTTCCAGGGGAGAGGAGGCTGGGCATGGATGCCAAGGTTTCACCATTGTCAGGA
The DNA here is from genome assembly GCF_014885135.2 of Alexandromys fortis. NCBI lineage: Eukaryota > Metazoa > Chordata > Mammalia > Rodentia > Cricetidae > Alexandromys > Alexandromys fortis. The sequence goes on along the minus strand of NW_026067949.1, from coordinate 29,210,745 downwards.
CCGCTGGAGTTATAAGGCAGTTCAATACCAGCCTTATCTTCTAGCTTCTTAACCGAGGTCCTTCTGTAAATTCCCCAGCCTGCTGCTATGGACCAAGAGTCTGTTCTAGCAGGCTGGTGATAGGAAGCAGAGTGGCCCGAAGCATCAGGAATGATGGAGGGGGGCCAGGCAGCAGCTAGCCTGACTGGAAAGCCAGGGACGAGCAGGTAAGCTGCAGTAGGATGTAGACGTGGAGGAGGAGCCGGACGGAGAAAGTGGAAAAACACCTTTCCCTACCCCCGCTCAAGGGCATCCACACAAGCCTGGCATAAACAATTAACTTTACAAACTTTTAAGGTAAGGACAGCCTCTGTTTTCTCCCACCACTGCAGGGGAGCTTATATGGAGTTGTAAAGTCTGGAAGCCAGCAAACCCATAAAATAGCTGGTTGCCTCAGGGACAAATTAACATTCATAGACATTCAGCTCAGCAATGTCCGGGCATCCCAGGTTATAGTCTCAGGGTGACCAGTTTCCCCTTCTTCCAGAGAGAAGGAAGCACAATGATGGGGTGGGGGAAGCCTCCTCGAATAGGAAGGTGTGGGAAAATGGACGTAAGAGGGATTATCTAGAGCATGGCAGGGCCCCTTATGATGTCCATTGAATGAATGAGTCATGGGTTAACGTGAGACTAACAAGGAGGTTAGCTTGGTCTCTATGAGATGTTATAACAAAGTATCAACTGGGTAATTTATAATGGTTCTGGCAGATTCCCTGTCTGGGGATGTGTGAGGGCCCACAGTTGTGAGCCTGCTCCACCTTGGTCAGAGAGTCTGAGCTTACTTTTACTCTCAAAGTTGTTGACAACAGACGTGGCTACAAATAAGAGATTCTGACCTAGGGTGTGGTTAATTCTGGATTCTGGATATAGGGTGAATCCTTTCCACCTGGACCTAAGGCCAGAGAATTCAAGTCTATTCCTTATATCATGTTAATGAAGTCTCAGCCTCCCCTTCCCGTTTTGGGGTGAAGTATAGAAGCGTGTGGAGAATAAACAAGGTGGCTTCAGTATTCACCGAAAGTCCCTACTGATGCCGTTCTTTGTTTCTGCCTCTTATTTCTCTCACATCTCTGTTCCTTCTGCTTAATAATTCTAATCCTCATGCTCCCACTGTGGAACATATGAGTTTTGTAGAAGCTGATCTTCTCGCTCTGTAGATTTGACGCCCGCTATTATAGGACAAGTGGGAGAGGAGCATGCAGTAGAATTCCACCTGTGCCAGGGAGAGCACCACATAGACGGCAGCTCTGTGACAGCTCTGGGGGCCACACGGTTCAAGAGTCAGGGTTCTGTAAGTCGTGCAAAGCCAAGTACGACGATAGTGTTGGCATACTCTCCAGATCCTTCCACAGGCTTCCGCACTCAGCCTAGGACACGCAGCAAAAGCCTTGGCTTGATGGAGGTGATGTACACCTGGTTATTTGGTGCTTGGGTTAATATTCATGAAGTTCCACGTGACTCACTCTTAATAGCTTCAGATTATATTCTAGTCACAGCCCTGACCTGTGCGGTAGCGACCTTGGTTCCAGGACACTGCGCTTGTTTCTGCTGCACAAAAAATGGACTAACTCATTGCCCAAATCCTTTCTTGTTCTAAAAGGCTGTGATTCTGTGACACTTGACTATTTTCAATTGCTAAGTGATAGACTCCCGGGTAGAAGCTGACGAAGTGAAACTAAGTTGCAAATAAAACACCAGGAACAGGAAACGTTTGCACCGAACGAAAGCTTTGCTGGTTGGGAAGGTTAAGCCAGGCTCCCATCTGAGCTACTCTCTGATGTGTGGCCCAGGGCTTTCCCTCTGCATCTTGTTCTGACGGACCCCCATCCTGGAAGACAGGAGCATGACCCGCTGTGAGCATGGATGCTCACCAGAAAGACTTTGTACGTTGTTTGTGTGATGAATAGCCACGATCTCCCCAGCATAAACCACTGATCAATAACACTCACACAAACTAACTATAACTGTTCAGGAGTGGATGGACACAAGCCAGGCCTGTAATGGTGTTATCCCCCTCATGAGGAACTGTAAAAGAAGGAATACCTCAAGACTGAGGTGTGGCAAGGATACTGACCCCTCACCTAGTCATCACAAACCTCATCCAGTGTTGGGAGCTGTGAACCCCCAGATCCTGAACTTCTTGTGAACAATGTGTTATACTTGCATCTGCTCTGAGCACAAGACCCTCAGGGGTTCCTGATGGCAGGGGAGTGGTTTCTGGTGGGTTTGGCTGGGGTGTGGCTATCAGTTAAGGATCCCTATATAAGCTGCCCCTGGATACAATAAAGAGGGCATTCTTGGAGGCATTCCTGTTTTAAGGATGACTCGTGTCTCTGTTTGTGTGTCTTTGTGTGTTTAAATCTCCAGACCCTTGCCCAGCTAGTGAATGGTTCTGTAGTGCAGGCACAGCAAGGCAGGCATAGTACCGTAGTATACATAGTACGGGCGCCACAATCCAGAGAAATTATCCCAAGTAAAGGGTCTCTGCCTCTAGTCCCTAGTTCCAGCTCAGGTTCCATTTCTCTTGCCTGAGACACAAAGCCTGCTCCAAAGTAACATTTGAGATGGCTGCCATCCGTGTGTGTATTGGACAACCCTGTGCTCTAAAGAGCTCTGAGCCATGTCCATAGAGACTGCAGCTATGGGAGAGGCAACTGCCATGTGGTCTGCCATGAGTTCAAGAACATGATGCTCTCATCGTTGTCCCAGGAGACTTCTCTGGGGTCCCGTTATCAAGGAGATGCTCGAGGGATGAAGGGACATCTTTCCCAGCAGCTAACTGTACAGGAGGCTCTCTCTCTCGCTCTCTCTCTCTCTCTCTCTCTCTCTCTCTCTCTCTCTCTCTCGGAGTTCCTTGGCCGTGACACAGATCGCTCCTCCCCTGCCGCAGGCTATCTGGTGGGCGCTTGGTAGAGGCCAAAGGAGACAGCAAGTTGGGCTGCTCTTCCAGCGGCCTCCCGCTCTTCCAGCGGCCTCCCACTCCTCCACATTGTACTGAGTATCTTAGTGGCAGTCTTACCCATCTGAATGGAGTCCAGAAGCAGCTGCTCTGCTCACGGCCCACTCTTCCTTGAAAACACCCACCTCTCTTGGCTTTCAAGTCAGCTGTTGGCCCGGCAGCCCAGGCCTTCTGACGGGCTCAGGAAGAGCTGAATGTGAGGATCTTTCTGGCAGCTCATCCCTTACCATAAAGTCTCCTAATGTTCAGGAACATGCGCACAACAAGCCGGCTGAGTAAAATGAATCAGCGGGAAATGCAAGTGGGAGAAGAGTTGAACAGTTGGCAAGAGAACGCTCCTGGATGTTAACACGGGCAGTGGATCAAGCCGAGAGTGGCGGTGCAGACGGCTGTGGGGTTCCGTTAAAAGCCTTTGTGAATGACTCAATCCATGGGGCCACCTTCACACTATTTTGGTAAAGTGATGGTAAAGCTGTTGGGAGGGACAGAAAATGGCATTGTCGCTAAGCCGTGAGCAGTAATCGAAGGATCTCAGTTACACACTGTTGAGTCACTGCTGTTGTCTGGGGACAGTGTCGGTCACTAGAAACAGGGTTAGACTCCTGTGTTAGCCTTCAAAGAGCCCGTTCATTTATTGGAGTGAACTTAATGGTACACGCGCTGGGCGTGTCCATCATTTTAATCTCCTGTGCTCACTTTAATCTCCATGAACTTAACCTGAGTAGGTTTAGGAATGGACGGGCCCCCTGTATGGACAGGCGCTGGGCCCCTGAATGGCAGCCTCAGGCTTCCTTTGGAGAGGAACACTACTACGGGCGGTAAATCTTCCTCTGTTCTTCCTTTTCAGTCTCAGCTGCTCTGATTTCAGCTTGGCTCTCACGGAGATGGGAACCCGCCTTTGGTTCCAGCAGTATCAGAAACGAGCCCAAGTTATTAAGAGAATCTGAGTCAAACGCACAAGCCAAGGAAGTGCTGGCTCTTGTACACCTGGCATTTCTAAGCCTCGGCTTTATCAAATTG
>NW_026067949.1:29001727-29201727 GCF_014885135.2 Alexandromys fortis | reverse complement strand
GATGGTAAATGGGTAGACGTGGCGCTGGAGAAGGAGCCGAGAGTTCTACATCTTGATCTGTAGGCAGCAGGAAAGAAACTGGCTTGAACTTCTGAAACCTCAAAGCCCACCCGCAGCGTGACATAATTCCTCCAACAAGAACACACCTCCTAATAGTGCCATTCCCTATGAATCAAATATTCAGACACACGAGTCTATGGGAGCCATTCCTATTCAAACCACCACACTTGGTGTCTAATCTTATGGGATAGTTCTGTTGTTTTTACACATTACTGGGAATCTGTGGAGACTTGCTCTTTGATACAGCATAAGGTTGGGACTGTTTTGTACACATTTGAAAAAGATGTTTATTCTGAGGCTGTGCAAAGCAGTGTGACATTTTCGTGATTGTGTTGTTCAAAAGCTAAGTATCCTTAAAGTCTGTCTGTCTATCTGCGTGCCCTGGCATATCAGTGAAGAAAACATGTTAGCGTGACCCTCTGGGCTGGAGACGCATCTTTTTCTCTTTTTTACTTCTATCATGTTTTCCTTCTTTCATTGTTTGGTTTTGTTAGAGACAAGGTCTTACAGGATAGCCCAGGCTTTCCTCATGCTTGCTATATAACCAGGCTACCCTCCAACAGCTGTCCTGCCTCAGCCTCCTGAGTGCTGGGATCCTATAACATGTTGTTTGTACTGTCTCTGCTTTCTTTGATGTTCAGGGGGTTGACAATGATCTATACCAGTAGTTCTCCACCAGAGAGCCGAGACCCTTCACCTCTTTGAAGATCAAATGACCCTTTCACAGGGTAGCATATCTGATATCCTACGTATCTAATATTTACGTTACACTTCATAGCAGTAGCAAAATGACAGCTATGAAGTAACAAGAAGGAACATAAGGAACTGTATTAAAGAGTTGTAGCACTGTGGCTGAGAACCACTGATCTCTACAGATGCATACGTACACACTAAATATACACATGCATACGTATTCATACCACTTTGGGTTTTCCAGTCTCCTTTAATTTGTGAATATTTGTGTTTTATCAATTCTCAAGGAAGTCTAATAGTCATTCTCTCTCTTCTTTCTCTCACCATCTATAACTCCAGCTCCCTGAAGAGCAGATTTTTTTATACCACATATTTCTGTGTTTATGTTCGTCTTTTAATCCTTCCCCACACCCTATCCGTCAGATTGGACTGACTGACCAGTCTTTGGTTCCGCTGACTTTCTCCACCATGGGTTTAGTGTTTGCAGTATTGCACATTTTGGCCCTAGAATTACATTCCATAGTTAATATTTCAGTTCTTCTGGAGCCTTCTTTTTCCGCATTGCTGCAATGGCTGCTGCTACTACTATTATTATTTTTATTACTATTATTATTATTTTAGCTTTTTGAGACAGGGTTACTCTGTATAGCCTTGACTGTTCTGGAACTCACTCTGTAGACCAGGCTGGGCTTGAACTCACAGAGATCCACCTGCCTCTGCCTCCTGAGTGCTGGGATTAAAGGTGTGCACCACCACCACCTGGCACTTATTATTACCATATTTTTCTTCTTTCCTTCCATCCTCCCTCGCTCCCTCCTTTCTCTCTTTTTTGTAGGTAATAAAATTACATTCTTTAAAACTCCTTTCCATTCATTCTAACCCTGGCTCCCCTAGTCTTTGTTGATAGTCTCATCTCTGGAGATTACCTCTTACTCATATAGATTTTCCTCCTGGATCTGGTGATTATCATAAGGTGAAAACTCTAGACTGTACCCACTTCCTCCAAAGCATGTTAATAAACTTGCTTTGATTTAAATAATAGCCTCTGGGTACTGAGTGACAACTCCAATTTTATGTTAGTAGATTTACCAGAGCTGGTTGCAATCAGTCTTGTACAGGCATAGTGCAGCAATTAGTTGGAGGCTTGGACAGATTTTATACACAGGGTTTGGGACTCTTCTTTGATCTGTTTCACTGCGCAGCCTCCTGGCTGATTCAAGTTGTGGATCTCTGCCTACCATCTCAAGAGTATTGTTCTTTATAACATGAGCCCGGGGCGGCGGGGAATCAAAATTCAAAGCCAAAAATGTGTTTTCCTCTAAATGCATATTGCTTTTGTACATATTGCTTTTGTAAATTGAGAAAATAAATCACAAGTTAATCCATCACAGCGTTTGAGACTGCATATAGCAGTTCCCCTGAGATAACTATGCACGCTGGTCAGCCGTTTATAGCAGAGAGGCTAGGATGAACATCCAAGAGAGATGATAGCGCCTAGAGGAAAACCTCAGCGGATGGGAAGAAAAACCACCGTGGGGTTATATGAAATGAGCTGTGTGCCCATAACTAGATTTCGTGGTTTTGTTTTTACCTGCTAGGGTCATGAAGTGAAAATGCACCTCACTGCTTTGACTCTGAATTCTTTTTCACTGGCCAAGCAGAGCTTTAGTTCACATACGTATCACTTAGGGGTGATGGATTTTTTTTTTTTCCAGAAAGGCTTTATTTCTGGTTGTGGCAAGACTTAGGCTGGGGTGACCACCACAGTCCCACCAGGGAGTGTTCTGATTTAGGACTGGGCGTTAGTCCTCGGAGTCCAGGACTACTCTCTGTTCATCCTTAGCGCTCATGGCGTTCCAGAGTCCTGGTCTCACATTTGAACGTTAACCAGAATAGTTACTATAGGATTCCATTTATAAGGGATTCTGGAAAATTCAGGGAGGGAAGGAAGCATGGATAAGAAAGGCTTGACAGAAGAAAGAGGGGACTCCTGTAGAGGGCGTGTGAGATCCTTAAGTGAACCAAGCGGCCCACAGAGGTAACCCACTCCAACCTTCCTAGCTCCTGACGATGTCTGTAGTATCTTTAACTTTCCTACCAAACAGGAATTGGAGAGAAATCTCAGCTCCCCAATGTTTCAGATAAAGGACTTAACTTAGAAAAAAAAAAAAAGCTATATTCTGTGTTGGAAAAAAAATCATTTTTTCCTAACAAATCCTTCCAGCACAGATGGAGCTGGCGCAAACACCGGGTTGATGTCCTGTAATTCAGCTTTGACACTGTTTCCTAGAGACAGCATCAGCTCCTGTAGTGGAGGCTCAGGTCCTAGGATTCTCTCCTTGACTTCCAAATGTCAGTCATGTTTTACTGGTGCTTTTCATTGGCTGGCTATTAAAGGGGTTTCCACACCTGCTCCGTGAGTTAACTTGTGTAAGGACACAGAACTTGGGGATACACTTCTATTTACCAGTATAAAGGATGCTACAAATGCCACAAATGGGATGGCAAGGGTGTGGAGCTCCCAGGTCCTCTCGGGGACCATCACATCCCAGTAACTGTCAATGTTCAGGTGTTGAAGAACTCCTGTCCTTCGGATGAGGCATGGGGAACTGCATTGAAACGGGACGGGAGAAGTGTATGATTTAGCATTAGCGGGCTGGGTTGAAACACAGCAAGGCCTGGCCAGATTCCTCTTGGTCCCTGAGACAGAATTCTCTCCAGGTTATGGGGAAGCTCTGCTTTAGAAGGAATAGGCCTGTGACTATCAGACAACATGGCTAACCCAAGACCAAGAGCTTCCATGACTTGAGTAAGAGATGTTCTAAGCTTGTAGGGCCTGCCTCTGGGAGGGGTAATTCAAGAACCATGTAGGAAAACCAAAAACTAAATATATCACCCTCTTTACCCAAAATGGGTAATATAGAAAATGCTCTATATATTTCCTAAAACGTTTATAGGACAGTCAAGAGACCAGAGTAGAGTACTGCATGGCTGTCTTGTCTTCAAGAGACAGCTGTTGTGTCGGTAAGCCACCAACTAGACTCAACTTCATCTGTGAACTCACAACTTGCAGACATCCAGACTGCACACTAACCAGCAAAGCTAGACCCACAGTGTTCATCTGACCTCCGAGGAGACCCTCTTTGTATCATCCATGTACCCCTCCGCCTACACAGCAGGGTGCCCTTAACTGCTGAGCCATCTCTCCAGTCCTGGTTTTCTTAACTTTCTCAAACAGGATCTCAAACTGTAGCCCAGGCTGGCCTTTAGCTATCCTGCCTCAGCCTACCAAGAGCTTAGAGGCATGAATACCACCCTACGCACTGTAAAATCCGCTCTGGAACAGTGGTTCTCAACCTTGCTAATGCTGCAACCCTTTCTGTTCCTCCTGTTATGGTGACCTCCAACTGTAAAATTATTTTTGTTGATTCATCATAACTATAATTTTGCTAGAATTATGAATCATAATGTAAATATTTTTGAAGATAGGTTTGCCAAAGGGGTCATGGCCCACAGCTTGAGAACCACGGCTTTAGCATGGCTCTCATATGTGCTGCTGTAACCAAGACCTTGTGCATGCTGGGTGAGTACCCTATTTCCAAGCTCTATCTTTTTTTTTTTTAATTTATACAGTGTTCTATTTGCATGCCAGAAGAGGGGACCAGATAGAATTACAGATGGTTGTGAGCCACCACGTGGTTGCTGGGAATTGAACTCAGGACCTCTGGAAGAACAGCCAGTGCTCTTAACCTCTGAGCCATCTCTCCAGCCCCCTCCAAGTTCTATCTTCAGCTCCAATTTCTACCCCGTGTCCCATGTCCAGCTCTGTCAGCCTAAAACGTCCCTGAGATCCACCTTGTAACTTTCTTCCCCGCCCGTGGTTGCAGTGCACCTCAGCTGCTCTGACTCGGCCTTGGTGATTGTTCCCATTTACCTTTTGGTCCAATCACACTGCTGGAGAGCTTTGTGTACCGTGTCTCTCTCCATGTGCACGCAACACTGTCCAAGGGTCTACTACTAGATAACATACTGCATACTTCTCTGCTGGCCACACCCCAGGTTCATGCCCTACTGGAGGCCAGAACCAACCATGTTCCTTCCCATTAACTTGAGATTAAATTTCTTTGTATATCCACTTGCCATCTTCTCTCCTGAGTCTGGAAGAATACAGCTTTCTTAGCTTGAACCTTAGCTTTCGGGCCAAATGATAGTGTTAATAAGAACCATGTATGTCACCAATTTGAAGAGTGTGCGGCTGGACTCGCTTCTCATCTATTTCACTATTTTCTTCCTCCCTGAAGTTTATGAGACTCCAAGAGCTATCACTTCCTGGCCTTTCTTCGCATCCAGGTCTTCCTGGATGTCTTTATGTGCTGATAGTGCTTTGCCAGCCTGGAAACTCCGACTTGCTTTCTTCCACACATGCTTTCTAGTCCTCCAGGACTCGTCAAAAGCCTGTCCTCAGCTCACACTGTAGTACAGGACAAGTGGAGAGCAGGCTGATACAAACAGCTTACCTGGATGGTGCCCTTTGGGGCAGTAAAATGGTTGTTACTGCCTAGCTCTTGGCCATATCAATTCTTATTAGCATTCAATGCTTAGAAACACACCAATAGACGACAGCAAATTGTTCTGCCTTCACAATTTGGTGGGAGTGTTGACTCTTGCCAAGATATTTCTGATGCTCTATGTGGAAACATTCTTTTCAAAAGAAATTGAAACATGATGAATACCTCTTCCAGACAGGGTCTCACTGTCTGTCTATCCCTGGCTGGTCTGGAACTCACTATGCATTTCAGACTGGCCTCTTACTGAGAGATGCGACTGCCTCTGCCTCTGGGACACTGGAGCTATGAAGGTCAAATACAATTCCTATCCTTGGATGGAAAATAAGGTACCCATAAAGACCATCGTTGATACAATTAGGTAAATATCAACTCTGTGTATCAAGCAACATTACCATTGTTAAAATTGAGTGTGAGCATTGTAGAGTGTTACCACTATATAGATTACCCCAGCACACACCACACACACACACACACACAAACACACACAGTGGTATAGATTACATCTTATTCCAAAATCTGTGTGATGTTTTATAATGTAATTTACTCTCAAACGACTCAAAAAGTGATGTAAACAGAGAATCAATCTCTTTCCTCTTTCTCTCTCTTTCTCACACACACAGGCAGGTTAATGCCATAAAATATGTCTAAGTGACAGGAACATACATGTTCATTGTATTATTCTTGCATTTTCCCCCTGTACTGTAAACATTTTTTAATAGAAAAGGCTGGTAGAAAGCAAACGGTTGTAAGAAAAAAAATATTTTAAACTACCCTAAAATGTTCTGGGCGGAGAAACCAAGAGGACAAAGAACCCAGTTCTGAAACCAAACACAAATATCTGTTTATTTATGGGATATCATTTTATATCAATTCCATTAGAACCTAAACCAGTTTGCTGTGCTCGTTGGGTGGCATAACAGTGTATTGGTTAAGCTGGAGTCACAGGACTTGCACTTTCATGAAGGTAACGCAAATACTGACGACACAAGGCATTCACAGTTCTAGGCTGGCTATTGCGCATTTCACAGCAACGCCCAAGAGAAATCATCTGATGAAAAAAAAGCAACCCACATTTTGGTCTCATTTACAGATGCCCAACGTTATCAGTTGGTCAATGAATTCTATACAATTTTATACAACATATGAAAGGATAGACGATAAGGCTTACAGAGGTATTTTAGCAGTTGTAAAAAATAAAAAACCAAGGGCACAAACTAAACTCTTAAAGCTTTCTGTATAGACTTCAAAAGTATGGTTAGGTGGAGACTCAGAGGCAACAGAAATTTGTTAAACCAGAACCTAGAGGTTTGTCTAGTTAGACTTATAAATACTGAACTCAGAGTTCATACTTCAAAAGGGGTGAGCCTAAGGCGATCAGGGTACCTGGGAAATCTAGCCAGCTGACTTCTATCTAGTGCTGTGTAAACATCTACAAGCCGTATTCCCTAGCAGAGGGCACTGCAGCGCGCTGGAACACGAGTGAAGAGAGGAAAGGCAGGTGGAGCGCAGGGACTGGCGACCCCAAGGGCTCGACTTCTTCCAACGCCGGCCTTAAGTGCTCTTGGTAATCGTTCAATTTGCATGACTTGGCAATTCTTCAAGAAAAGGTGTCTTATGACTTGGTCTGACTCCCTTAAAAACAGCTCCGCAAAATCGAGAAAACCAAGGGCAAGCAGCAGTCACAGAGGTTCAGTTCTCGCGGCAGTTTAGAGAGTATTTGGAGTTCCAAATATTGATTATCCCCTCCGGAATGTGGGCTTCCATTCCATATATCCTGAGAGTTGTTACTTGAGTCTCTATCATCAAAATGTTCACTGTGGATGAAATGAAATTTTTCACCCTGGTAACAACCCTTTATTCCCAGAATCGCTGTGCTTAGTGTTTAAAACATTCTCCAGATTCTCACGCAACATTTAAAATAATTCCATCTACGATCCGTCTTTGCACTGAGGCAATCGACAGCTGATCCAACTCAAGAGTGATTCTTTTCACCTCGGGTGCACCTGAAGAGGAATCACCTTCCACGGGGCTGCGCCTGCCTTGAGCCGGCCCCCACTGTCACGTACCTGCGTGCACTGGAACCCCATCACATAGCAGTCTCAACAGCTGTGGTTTCCCAGGAAGCTTACGCTGTGTTCAGATACTAATTTGTGAGACTACAGACAAGGGATGATGGAGGAAGCTAAAGCAATATTGAGCTGTTGTTTGTTTTTTTTTTTTTTTAAAAAAAAAAAACTTCTGGTTTATTTCACAGCAAACTAAACCTCATTATTTGGTAGAAAAAGGCAAGTAGTTGCATTCTACCACATCCCAATTGTGTATATGCACGCACACGATATATACATACAACATCTCTGTCTTTGGTGGTTTAATTGGGGGATGAAATAAGATGAAAATCGCAAACACTTTGGAAAGGAACTGAAACAGTGATGGAGGGTAGCATTGTCTGTGTGCTTCGCTCATTTAATGCCATTTAAGGTTCACATTTAATGGAGACGACTTTTTTTTGGCCCAACATCTTCTGGTCATCACTCGCCTGGGCGGGCACAGATCTTACCCCGCTACACCATTCACCCGGCAAACAAGCCATTAGCTCTTTACTGGGCGAAGTCTTCAGAGGGGTTTTCACAAACTTCGGGGACTGAGTGAGTCATAGCACCAAATGATTGGGGGAAAGCCTGTTAACTACACACTTCCTCAAGAGGGGCAAGGCAAACAAATAAAAGAAAGACATAAAATACAAACCCAGAAACACCGTTGTGTTTGCTCTGGTTTTCTTATCCACATAATGGCTATCACCCTTCTGAACACGTGACTCAGGGAATGACAAGTGGCCCCTCTGGGAAAGGTCCCAGTGTGAACAGGGTTAGCTCAATGCTGGTGGTTTTGGGTCCACTGCCTGCAATGGACATGCTGCCAGGAAATGTCTAGCACAGAAGAACAAAGACAGAAAACAAAACATCTCTCACTTGTGGTCTTTAAAAAAAAACGAACAAAAACAAAAACAAAACCCTGGGAGGTTACAGACACTGTAAAAGAGTAACTGGAAACTCAAGACACAGTTAAAAGTGCTTTGCAGCTATGAACTGCCAGCAAGCCAGTAGGCTCACGGGGGTGGCAAAGACATTTTACTTACAGTGGCACAGAGAGCTTCAGCAGACCAAACACTGCTAGAGGAACGCAAAGGGAGAAACAGCAAATGGTTTAGGGAAACTTAAGCTTCAATTTAAAATTTAAAAGGAGCAATTTTAATTTGTTCACTTGTACCTATGGTCAAGCTACCAACAGTGTTAACATTTTTAAAAAATGAAGAAAATAATAATTTAAGAAACCCATAAGCCTATAGCTTTGTGTTAGAAATGCTTTGTAGCATGTTATATGTCTGTGTGCTCAAATAGTTATAACTTTTTATCACTTTAAAATACCCAAGTTGTCATGGAAACCAAGTCAGATTTGGCATGTGCCACTGTAAGTCATGACTCCCACTTCTTCCAGAAGCAATGAGGTTAATTCTGGCAATATCTGCTCACGGGGACAGTTACAACACATTCTGAAATGCTACATTTGAGACCAAATAAAGTACAATTGGCTCATTTGGGGGGAAAACAAAAAAAGACTAGAAATATGCCACAAAATTATTTTTACAATACATTTTTGCAGAAATAATCTCTAGGTGAAGCTTTTCATTTTATACACATATACAAAATTGAAACAGCAATGTACACATAATCACAGTGAGGACGTTGGCCAGTTCACCAATCTGTAGTGTGAAATGGACTGCAGAGCAGCCTCCAAGAGAACAATGCTACACAGCAAGCAGAGAGGCCCATTCAATAGCAAACACCAAAACACCCTGCAGGAGGGAGACTGTGCAAGAAAAGCAGCATGCGCTTCGTTACAAACAGCAGTTTATGGCTAATGGGTGACGTAACCGTGGTAACAGTGACTCTCTCGCTGCTATGCATACAGTCCTAGGACATCTGTTTGTCTTTATACCATTCCACAAATTCGTCCAACAAAACTGGCCCTGGAGAGAGAGAAGCAGCCGTGTGAGGGCTGGAGGTGTTGTGGAGGTACAGCACTTACCTAACACGCATGGGGCACTGGGCTCAACTGGGAGGGAGGAGGGAAGAAGGGGGAGGGAGAGCTGGAGGGAGAGGAGGAGAGAGGGATCACCCGCAGCCGGTACTCACACGCTCCATCTTCATCGTAGTTGCTGAGGTCCAGGCTAATGGTTCTGCTGAACTCCAGCACATTGCACCACTGGTCTTTGTTTATCACTTTATATTTTGATTGCTGACGGGGGAAAGCAATACGGTTACCGACACAAAACGAACAAGTGGGATGGGGTTCAGTTTCTGTATGAACCCACATAAGAAAACTCATGCAGGGTTAACTCAACTGAAGCAGCAGTCTAGGAAACAGTGACACAGAGCAAGATTAGAATTTTTCATGGCAATATCATTATAAGGACACACCTAAGCTAGTAGTAGCGTGCACTACACAGCAACGCCGCGAAGACTAAATGAGAGGACCCACATAGTTTATATAGAGCACAAAGTAAGTGCTAATCAAGGCGTTGGTCCCACTGGCAACCCGGCGCGACAGTCCTGCCCACTGCCAAGCTGCTTACTTCAAGGGCATGCGTCAGGCAGTCACTGCTGAGAGCTATGCACATGCCGGCCGGCCGCCAGTCTCATCATGGACGAAACTGGGATAGCCATGAAGTGGTAGCTCTATCACTCCTAAACAAGAAACCTGCCACAGGGGGAATAATACAGTATCCTAAAGGCTTAAATGCAAAATCCAGAGCTAACATTTTAAAAATCCTTGTGAAAAAAAAATAAAATCAAAAATAGCAAGATAATATAAATCTTAAAAGGGCAAAGAGTCAAGCTGATGGTTTTGAGGGTGCAGGCAAGAGATGGACTGGGATGGAAGGGCTGCTTTCACCCTCTAAAAGGAAAACACAATCTAATGTTAGAGCAATACACAGGCTTTAACTTCTGAAGCACGAAAGTGAAAATCAGTCTCAAAACAGCCAGTTAGGTGTCCGGGACTGAGCAATGTCAAACTTACTCAGAGCCACATCTTTTAACCAAAGACCCTTCACCTGAAGGTTCAAATCCTACTAGACTCACTGCGTACAAGAACCAGTCCTACTCCTGTTCTGACAGTGAGGGCTTAGTCTCAGCGATGGACAGAGCAGCTGAGACAGACCCCAGGGAGAGCGCCCTCGCATCAGCGGTACTTATACTAGCGAGCAGCTTTTACTGCCTTACAGAGTCCCAGTTAGTAGACAACTGGGTTTTACTACAAGTGGTTTCTAGTGCCAGTCTTCAAAAATCACATCAGTTGCTCAGCTTTCTGGACCACTACATAAAGCAAGTCGTAAAGGGAGATTATTTCAAGCAGGAGTTGGAACTGGGCAAGACACGTTTTTCCTCAAAGATCCTACATCATTCTTGAAAGCAAAGGTCATGTTTAAGGGGCTCGCGTGGGGAGGGGGGCATAGCAGATGCCACGCCTAATCCAGTGTTCACAGCTATCCAACAACTCCACCAGGCACTTGGAGACGAAAGTAGTTAAGAACAAATTACAAACTCATTTTAGTGAGAGGCTGGTGGCTGATATTTACTGCTGGCCTAAAACTGGAAATTCATCTGAAAGAAAGTAAATCTCAATTTCTGTTGTTACAAAGAGCCGGGAGTCTACCACTAGTGGGGTCTCTACATGGGGCTAAGAGAAGAATGCTTGACTGTTCAGATACACACAACTTTACACACACACACACACACACACGGATGCATGCATGCATGCACACACAGACACATGCACACACACACACACACACATGCACGCACACACTCCAAGACACGCAGCTGCTGACTGAGCAATCAGCAACCATAACTCCTATGAGCAGAAAGTTAGGACAAGAAAAATCACAGAAAATGGTCAGGTAAAACGTGGTAGCCCTAAGCAAGCAAACACACATTTCATAAAGTAATAAATTTGGTACCTCTAAGAACTGGTGGAAAACTGGAAAAAGGGGCCAGATTTTCCCTAGTAACAGTCCCAACATGCACTTGGCAGTGTTTATGTCTAGGCTGCGCTGGTCCTTTTCCTGTTTAACAAACAAAAACAAGAGTAAGCCAGATGCTCCTAATCACAAACTCTGATAACTCAAACATGCATTTCACTTCAGCAAGAAATTGGCAAACAAATAGCTCGTTTATTACACAGCGTAAAACCCTGAAGGGGACTAAGGAAATGGTGGCCAAACACAATGGAAGGCCTGACATTTGAATGTCACAGAGAAGTTTATTTTGAGAAAGACTGATGTGAATAACTTTACCCTAATGCCAAATCCATTATGTAGTAGTAGCTACAATCATTTCCTCGGCAAATAAAAACCATAGCCTGCTTGCTCTCCACTATGACAATTACCAGAGTTAGACCTGCTGATCCAGAAGCCTTCAGGTGGACTCAGGGGCATGCAAGTGGATTGCTTTTAAGAGCTTAGAAGTGACTTTCCTCAGAGACTCAGTTTTCCTACAGCTTTACTTCATGTGGTAAATACTCTTCCTCCTCCTAAATATATTGAAACTCTATGCAGCTCCTCGAAAGGGTTGGAGCCCCGGAGCATCCCTCCCGATCGGAAGCCATGGTCATGCACCTGCTCTAGGCAGCAGGGTCTCCAGTTCCACGGAACTTACCTAGCAGGGTCACATGTGACTCCTAGGACAGCAGCTAGTGACTGGGAAGCTGGAGACAGACCGCATGCACACACAAAGTAAGCTCACTCCACTTTTACTTCTAAGACTCTACTTCTCATTATATTCTTCTTACACATTTCCATTCTAAAACTTAAGCGGTCAATTCCTACAGGGGAAAAATGTGTTCTCAAACCCAGGAGGCAATCTCACACATCTGCCACGCTCCTTCCTGCGGCCCATCACCTGGAGGGGAACTCTGCAAGAGGACGGCCGTGGCTATGACAGGGAGAGGTGCTTGGCTATCCACTGCAGCAGGTCAGTGCTCACATCACCACGTCAGGGAACCACGCTGCAACCACCCTTGGCCACGTGCGCCTTCTGACACAAGTGCTGTTTAGCACATGGTCAGTTTCCCATCTGTGCCACTGATCTCCAGCGGAATTAAAGCAATACAGCTATGTGAGGCTCGTTCTACAAGCCAACAAGGGGAAACTTGCCACTTTGGAAAGACATTCAAAGAGGCTTCTGGTCATAGTCGCTAAGTACAAAGCTGTTCACGAACAAGCCGGGTCAAACAGCACTGCACCACCCTTCCCTGTTAACGGCTACGCAACTTAAGCCTGGTGACGGGGGAAGACATCCCGGTGGCAGCTCTTTGTGCATGGGGGTGACATGCTCCTTTCTACAATGTCCTCTGCCTATCCTCTGGCGAAGCAGACGGTCCATCATGTCTTGGCGGCACTAGCTCTGTCAGGGGAAGAGGACAGCAGAGGGGACCTAAAGATTGGCAGTCTTCCACCGGCCCCAGCAGGTGGGCTGTATTTCTGCTTCTATGAGCACTGCAGAAGTGAAGACAAAACATCGCTTAGCCTGAGAAGTGGGTGTGGCAGACAGCAACAGCGCACTGTGCCGTGAAGCAAGCCACAAGAAAACTAACAAGTTACTGAGAAACACACGTGGGACCACACGATCTAGCCAAAGCCCATTTAGCAAAATCGTGTTCAGCACCGACTGACCACACTGGCACTGTACAAAGTTCCCTTTCGCTGGAGTTTATAACCATCCGTTTGTCCCCAGTGTCTCATCTGGTCTTGAACTACCTTGTGACTTCTCTCATCATCAATAGCCTTCTCATACAGGAGACGCACGAAAATAAAAAAAGGTACAGAAGACTTGGACAGACTCTGCAACATTGCGACTGCCTGACAAACTTTACTCAGGGAAGGTTGCACTGCACGCGTTGGGTGGCCATGCCGGAACACGGAGGGAAGGGAGGCAGGGGGGGGGGGGGCAGGAGACTCACACGAGGACAGCGGAACAGCACTTGCTCACTCCTGCTGTGCAGGGTGCAGCCAGCAGCTCCCAATCACTAACACCATCTTCTGCCTAGCAAACAAGAGAGAGATATTATGGATGCACTCACCACCTGAACAGTTCTCCCTGACAACCAACAGTGCGCGTGCTGGCCTTGTGGCCAAATGCAGTAACCAAAATGGTAAATATCACAAAGACCGGGGAAACGCCACGGTGAAGGGCCACAGCAAAAGCCTTCTCATGCACTGAAACAGAGACACTCCTGGGGGTCCCGCGACAGCAATGATCCCTGAAGTCACACCCTGTAAGGGAGCTCCTGATTCAAATGAAAGGGTTCTGCCAGGATGCCACCAGGTAGTCATCAGCATGAATGGGCCCTTTTTTTCTATTTCTTTTTTAAATCACCTTCCAAGTTCAAGGGACACAGCAGGGTCATCCAAGAGCTCTTGGTAAGGGAATAAAGTAGCACAGTAGCCATGGGTCTGAGAGTGACTGCTCCTGGACACAGAGAAGCAGAGGCAGACAGGTCAGAACAGAAGGTGACAGCTCCGAGATGGCCCTCGGTCATATCCCAGGAGGCACAAAAGGGCTGAAGGAGAAGGAAGCACACTCTCCTCTCTCCTCTTTGAGTAAATGCTTTGGGAATGCTAACTTTCTAATACAAGAGAGTAAATTTTCAAGTAACAGAAACACAGCAGGTCGGAACGCCCCTCCCCACGCTCATACTCTAACAGGATCCCATCTTCCTCAGAGAATAAACACAGCGGCTGCACAGCGCCAAGCTCTCCAGCAGCCCTCAACCTCAGAGCCTTAGTCCAAGACGCTATGCTGCCTGGAAGGAACGCACTCCAGATGCCAAACGCTGATGGCAGACTCCAGGAATAATCAGGCTTTGCTGAGGTGGGTCTGTTAAGTGCCTTTGATTGTGTCGAGCACCTCTGGGCAGACCCTCTTGTTAGGTGTGGTAATTATTTTTTTCTCAAGTGGCACAAAGGCCTTACCACAAACTGAAACAAAGAATCTTAAGGAAGTAAAAGTAACTCCAATGTTACAGTGTTACAAAAATCCCTTTAAAGCTCCATGCCTTCTGTACTGCTTTATCAGAGGCCACTAAGGCTCCCGGCTGCCTTTGATCAGGTTTCACGTTTTAATGGCTTGAGATTTAGATGGGGAAAAAAAGTCCTGGGTTATTAAACTTACAATGAAAAGATAAAATCATCAATGAAAAAAAAAGTCCAAAGTTTTTTAAGAGGCTTTCTGAACTCAAGAAACCACAAAAGCAGCCATGACTCCTAAGATGAATGGCGGAAACCAGGCTACAAATTGGCATATGAAATCAAAGGCCGAAAGTAAAGACCAATCTGATATATCCTGGCCTGGGGGCGGGGGTGGGGGTAGGGGAGACAGCCCAACTTATACAGCCAAGAAATAAATGTAAGGCGAAAACAGCGGGCTTGGCAGACCTCACAGACATCTTCCCTACTGTGACTCAGTTCATGAAACTTGAAGATATGACAACTCAGTTCTGATTTGGTTTGGTTTTGAGTAGAATATTTTTTAAAAGGCACATACACACACACACAAGTCACAAAACCTGAGAAATACCCTCTCACTGAAAAAAAAAAAAAACTAAAACGAACTATGCTTAGAACTGAGCCAACAACATTAGCGCACAGAGAGATCACAACGTTTGCAAGGCTTTAAGTAAGCTCAACTTTCGCCTCCAGCAGGCACTGCCTCCCTCCCTTACCACTGGGTCTGGTCAAACAGACCCTACTACTGTGAGCACTGCCCTCAGCAAACAGTGGCGCTTTCCTGAGGCCTGTGTCAGAGAAGGACCCACAGCTACTTCCACTTCTGTGAATGTATCTCCAACCTTTACAATCAAACTCATTCAACTCACGACTGCGATCAGGACAGACACCGCTCTCATCCCCAGGACAGGGAGTGGCAGCTGGAGGTGGTAGAACCTGGAGATCCACACTCAAGGTGTGTTCTGGTTCCAGGCCTGAGCGGTCACTCTTGGGTGCCTGCACTACTTCCCTGGCCCACATGAGGAGAGCTTGGAGTATGAAGATACTCACAAGCCAAATGGTTGGAGAAGCAACTGCTAAGCAAACTGAGTACCCACAGAAGAGTCCAAAGCTGAAACTAACCTGGTTCTGGGGGTTTACGGGCCTGAGAGTAGACAACAGAATCATATTATCCCCATCCTGTCTCTCACCCAGCCAGGCCTAGCTTGTTTTCCCTGCAATTTATAGTGAAGTACAAGGGAAAACTATGGGGGTGGGGGCAGCTGTCACAGTCTATGTTGGGGGTTGTGCAGAAACTAGGCGAATACATTGGTTAGTGAGTTCAGTGGAGATTAGAGAAGGAAATCCTCGTGTTCGCAGCAGATTCTGCTTATGGTGAACAAGAATTCTGTTAAGCACAAGACCTAGCGTAGCCTGTGGCATCCATATTCGGGTGTAGTGTGTTGTCCTGGGAGAGAGAAGGTACTGCTGATTGTGTGTAAACTCTTCAACTTCCCAAATCACTTAAGCAGAGCTGCTAAGCAGCAGTGACTGACAGCGACTGCAAACAGGGAGAGGACACCAAGGCCCTGACCAGTATGATCCGGTATCCAGCTAACCTGCCACAGGATCCTTTCCCATCAAACATGTATACATCTTCTGCCCATAAAAATCCTCCATTCAAATGCTACAGCCTATATCAAGAAGGAAAACAGACACCTCCCCACAGGCCCATCACTCATTCTTCTGCCGCTGGCTTGCTCTCGGCCTTCCTCATCTTGAAGGCCTACTTCTCTCCACAGACCAGCTCTGCCCCAAGCCTACTCCCTCCAAGTGTCCCCTCAGTGCACCCCCCACCAGGCCCCTCCTAACTCCTGGGCTCCAAGTCGGACGCACTTCTCTCTTGAGGCCGTGGCTGTTTTGCGTCAGGACAGGAAGGCTCTGCTGGAGGAAGCCCTGTCTTGGGGGACACTGGACCCCGGCCACATTGCAAACTCATGGCCTCTGCTCTTATCTGGCCTTTGCCACTGCTGCTAACAGCAGCCAGATTCTACTCAGTACTCACAAGGCCAGCCCTCCCGACTTTGATCACAGCAGCCTGCCTCCACTTAGGGAGAACATAAAAGAGCTAAATACACTTGTCAGTCTCACATCAAAATGAAAAATTACTCTACTTAGCTTTCTAGCTCATTTTCTTCATCCACTAGCAAGTTGTTTTCACCAGGTCCTTTTCAAAGGAGCCAAAGCCATCTGCAGTGGCAGAGGCAATTGCAGCTCTTTGGGAGGCTAAGGCAGGAGGACCAGTTGTTTGGGTTCAGTCTGTAAGATACCATCTTAAAAAGCCCAAGGGAACTGAGGGAAAACACTATCAACTGGGAGGAGGCCACATGGTGCCAGTTATATAAGAAACACAACTTATACCAAGGAGGAAATCTTATGCAGGAAATACTAAGAGAAAATTCCAGTACAGAAGAGAGCTGTTGCAGACTTTGTGTTTTTTATTCTTTTATTTTTCCCTTTATAAGACCCCAGAGGAGGGCTGGAAATATGGCTCTGAAACCAAAAGAAGATAGAAGTGCCTGCTCTCCCACTCTGAAAATAGACCCTACCTTCCCATGAGGAAGCAAGGGAAGCCCTACAGGACACCTTCACCATGGAGGTGGTTTCCAGGCCCCAGCAAAGGAAAGGGAAACTCAATCAGAGCCCAAGGGTTTTCCTGCATTGGAGAAAAGTCTGGAGGCTGAAGAGGGAAAGGAGCTGAGAGGCTCAACACAAAGCCTGGAAGTCTCTGAACCGTCTCCTCTGGTCTTTGCCCACACACTTCTTGTGCGCAGTCAGAATCTCCAGAAAGACTATGGGAACTAAGGAGAAAATGAGTGGACCAAGGACTGAAGATGGGGGCGTGTGTTTCCACGGCCAGCCTGGGAAGTGCCCACACTGGGCATGAGCAGGCTCTGCCTTGACACACCAAGTCACCGCTAGGACAAAGGCTGCTCTGCACCACCCCTTCAAAGCCACACCAACTCCAAGCAGAGGCAAGGAAAGGCAAACCTGCAGCCAACACAGAACTCACATCACACTCCAAGGCAACTACCAGAGCAGTGACCACACCCTACGTCAAGAGTCGCCATTAAGAGAACCGTGCCCAACACAGCACCCAGAAGACACTGGAAAAAGCAGATAAAGTTGTCAAGTGTTTCTAGTAAACAAACTCGAGATGCTTGAGGAGGCACAAGGATACTGTCCTGAAGAAGAGAAAAATGGAAGGCATTAAAAAAAAATGGAACTTCTGAAATGAAAAATAGTCTCTGCAATGAAAGACGTTAACAGGAGATTGGACAATGTAAAAGAAAAGATAAATAACAAAAGACACAGCAACAAAACTTTAAAATGAGCAGAATGTGCTATCAGTGCCTGTGGAACAGTATCAAGAAACATAACAAACATCTTGTAACTGAAGAAAGATACAGAACATAAAATACATTTAAAGGGTAACACTTAAAAGATTTTCCATGTTAGTATAAACTATGAACCCACAAATTCAAAAAACCCAACAAATCCCAATCAGAACAATAACCAGAAGGACCGTGCCAGGAACAGCATCAACTACTTGCTGGAAAGCAGAGAAAAGAGAAAAACTATCTCAGCAAACAGACAATATGCTCAAACAATAAAGATGGGAATGACTCCAGAAGCTACAGTGCTCAAGATGAAAGAAAGACATCACAGGAACGGCCAAGTGTCAGTCTCTGAGTCTGTACCCAGAGAAGCATCTGCAAAATTGAAGGCAAAGCCAAAATCTTAGTGGAATCCTCCTCCTACTCTTCCTCCACAGCAGCTCTGTCCTGAAAGGACTGCTAAGGAAGTCTGGTTCGGTATTAGAGACTGGTCTGCATGAGAGGAAAGAGCTCAGAAGCAGCATCAACCTGGGTACCTACAACAGACTCGTAGGATATAGCTAAACAAAATAAAGGCTTATTAATAAGTTCGCCTTAGCGTATATTCAGGCTGGACTGAATTGTTTGGTTGTTAAATGATAAAATTTGAGTAGTTGGTATTCATCATCATATAAAAAGGAAAGTTCACCAGTATCTACTGAGATGTTCCTTAAAAGCAAAGAACTCTGCTGAACACACATAAAATTCATGGTCCTCAATCTACCGGGAGCATGAACACTCTGAACCCAAACCCCAATGGCACATCAAGCAATCACTGGGGCTGTGTAAGTGACTGTGACATGAATCCTGCAGGACACACTGGTCCAGGAGGCTGCAAGTAGCTGGGCCGATGCCCTGGATATGTGCAGAAATGTAAGAGCACAGACAGGACTGTGAGAACGGCCCACCATGAGCAGAACGGCCCACCATGAACAGAACGGCCCACAGTGAGCAGACCAGCCCACCGTGAGGAGAATGGCCCACCACGAACAGAACGGCCCACCACGAACAGAACAGCTAACCAGAAGCAGAAGCAGAAAGCAGACAGGCTGGACAGTCAGGCAACATCGCGACATCACAGTGACATCACAAGGCGAGCTGCTTGGGACATGGTTATTTGGGGCTGGAGGAAGCCACAGATTCAAGTTCTCTGTTAAGTCTTCTGTTTCAGTGCGATCTACTGTCTATTAACAGCATGACAGAGGTCAATTGCGCCATTTACCTCTGGCCCACCTCCTGCCTAACATGGATAAAACACCTGGTTGTCACGGGGCAACAGGATGCACATACTAACATACACCATGTATATAGACCATGACATAGACCATGAGAGGTGGTCTGGAGGCACCAAGAAAGAGGAGACCCAAGGAGCTCCTGCCAGGTGGGCTGCAGGGACTGATCCAGAATGAATGAAGCTAGAACGAAGCAGTGAGACATGAATCTAAAGCACAGAGGGCAGCTAAGAAAATTCTAACACCTAAGCAGGAAGTCACAAAGAGTTGACTTGTGTGCAGAAAGTTAGGATATTCCTGAAGAGACCTCGACATGTATTATAAAAATCCAGGGGAACCAGGGGAACTAGGCGGTGGTGGCATGCACCTTTATTCCCAGCCCTTAGGAGGCAGAGGCAGGCAGATTTCTGTGAGTTTAAGACCAGCAT
The DNA here is from genome assembly GCF_014885135.2 of Alexandromys fortis. Lineage (NCBI taxonomy): Eukaryota > Metazoa > Chordata > Mammalia > Rodentia > Cricetidae > Alexandromys > Alexandromys fortis. The sequence continues at coordinate 29,182,266 of NW_026067949.1, read as the reverse complement.
GGTCTACAGTGCTAGTTCAAGGACAATCAAGGTACCTGGCCTCTACCTCCTACATATAATTACACAAATGCCGTTCCGGCAAACATTACATGTAATCTCATCTCTCTATTTCTAGCATCAGTTAATTCCATGCACATGGTGACTTAGATGGCAGTACCAGTATGACAAGAACTAGGGCTCCACAGAGCAGTACTAATGTACCACTGCAGACAAACTATAATTCACCATGGAATACATTTTTGGTGCTAAACTGCTAGAACCAAAGAGTGAAGAATAAAAAGGGCACTGAGAAGGGAAGAAGCCCTCCTCACAACTAAAATCAAACAGAACTATTAAGAAAGCAGCCGAGTGAAGTCTAGCCATCTGAACCCAACAAACATACAAACACACAGAAAACGCTAATCTGGAATAAAGCACAATTACAAGGGCTATGGCCGGGTCTCTGGGAACATACAGCAGACTTCCCACCCCCCACCCCCACCCCGGGGAACTGCCACAAACTTGGACTTGAATCACTAAAGAAACAAACAGAAAATCAGCCTTGGTTTGAATTCACATTCTTTCCAAATACAGTAACAGTTTCCAAGTGAGACTGGATTAGGTTGATCAGTACTCTATTCCCTCAAGGGACAAAGGTCTGTGGTGTGAGAAGGGACAGCCTTTCAAACCTATCTGACCGTTCTGATATCGCGTGCTCCTATACAGCTGTGCCTCAGCCAGGCACAGGGGCTGGATTTCAGAATGGCTGCCACTCAAGTTTTTAGCTAACACACACCTTGGCCCAGAATCAGTTTTTCAAAGCATTAGAAACCTATTCATGCCCTAGGACTAACTTTTCAAGGTCTTTGTAAAAAGCAAATCTCCAAAGGCAATAAAAGAGGGGTGGGGAGGGGGGACATCTGGACAGGTTCCAGAGAACTCACCCGTGCAAAGTCAAACGCGTATCTGTAAATGAGCTTAAAGTTTGTTGTATCGTTTAATAATGATCTTAAGTAATCCAAAGTAGCTCTGAGTTTTTCTGTTGTGTCACATCTAGGAAACAGAATAAAGGCAAATTACAACCTGAGTGGGTGTTTGCTTGCTTTTTTTTTTTTAAATTGGAGTAATATAAAACCAAAAGAATAAAAACACCAGAAGCTGGACTGTGTCCATCATGACCAGTGGCTTTCTGCGCTCTTTAGTAAGTGATAAAGGCACAGGAACGTGGATACACAGCAACCAAGCACACATGCACACACCCTTCACATTTACGCTCCTCTCACATGTGTGTGCCAGTGCTGTGCCACCTGAAAGCCTCAATGCCACTTCCCATCAACCCTCATGCCATCTCGGTGTCCTGCCAACGTTTCTCAGCTAGCAAGCACACAAGCTGGATCATCGCCAGCTGCTTGACAAAGTGCCCTTGTCGCTGCTTTAGAGGCCATTCTAGCTGTCCCTGTAGCCTCTCACTCTGTCAGATAGTTTCCCCGTGGTTATGCGTGCTGCTGATGGGAACATGGCACTGTGTCCCCATGTCCTTCCAGGGCATACTGTGAGGAAGCTTGCCACATCAAGCTGTTCCCTGTTGCTGAAATCAATTTGTATGGCTGCGGGGAGGAGTAAGCACCGGATTCCCCACTTAGCATTTATTTGTGTGTTCACATATGTATGCATGCAGGAGCTAGAGGGTGGCTTCAGTTGTCATTTCTCAGGTGTCCACCTTGCTTGTGGAGATAGGGTCTCTCACTAGCCAGAAATCTACTGAGTAAGCTAGACTGGCTTGTCAGAGAGCCCCATGGACCCCCAGGGAACCCACTTGTCTTCATCTCGCTGTGCCGGATTTCCAAGTACATGCCACTGTGCTTGACTTTTTATATGGGGTCTGAGGAGCAACTCAACCCTAATGCAATGTGCAGCAAATGAACCGAGCCTTCTCCCAGCCCCAGAGTGTCCATCTCAAAGTCCTTTCCTAGCTTTGAAATACAAAATGGTCTGTGTGATAACATCTCAAGACTGTTGATTACCCAGTTCATCAGGTTTTTTTCTGACTTGCTGTTTCTCTGATGCCTCAACATCCCCAGAAGTAGGCTGTAAATCCACTTCCAGATGAGAAAGACGGACTAGCGTGGTGACACTGACCTAGCCTGCAAATCAGTGACATTCGGGTACATCAGTGAAGGCCCCTCATGCCTTCAGCTGGTGCTCTCCTACAGGCCCTAGTGAATGCACCTGGTAGTCACTCCAAGTGCCACCCCTGTGCCCCACCCCAGCGTCTGTCATCTCCCAGGCCTCTCCCAGTGCAGCAAGGGCAGGGGGGCTGGATGGCCACTCCACACCCCAACTCATCCACACACAGCTGTTTTATAGCCTTGCTAGGGCCACCCCCAAAGGTGCAAGCAACAGCTCCCGACCTGCGACCCTGAGGAGCTCTGGGCTCCACCGTCCTCTCTGTCTCTCTGTGGACTTAGTGTGCCGTTTCTTTTCACTGAGCAGGTTCCATCTGCTGCTCTCTCTGTTCTCTGCAGTGCACAAGCAGTCTCAGTTTGGACAGGGGGTCACTGACCCTGTCTGCATCCTCCTGACATGCCTCTACCAATCTCCGAGCATTTCCTTGCTCTCTGGCACAGAATGTTCCAGCCCCAGACTTGAAAACAGCTGTTTCTCCAGGGAGCCCTGACGATGACAATGTGTTTTTACCAGTGAGCGACAGTGTTTATACTTTTGATAAGGAAACACGCTAATTAGTTATTTTTACAAATTAACTTTCTATTTGCAACACATAAGCCTTAAAGAAGAGAACCAGGCCAACAGGATGGCTGGCGGGGGGTGTGGGGGTGGAGCACTTGTGGCACAAGGTCTGGTGACCCAGGTCCTATCCCTAGAACTCACTTAGCATCACCAAGAATCGACAACAAAGTCCTCCTCTGACCTTATGTTCTACTGGTGAGCTGTCCTGTACTATTTGAACTCACTGAGAAGGGGTTGACTCTCCTCCGGTCCCAGCCCTCACTCAAACAGACTTTATGTCATGCTTGCCGGGGCATGGATGCACCTGCCCACCCCCAGCTGTGACAGGGACTAAGGAGAACAACAGAACAGGCCAAGTATAAAAAGTGCTGGAAGGCAAAAAGCACTTCCTTCCACCAGGGTTACCACGGGTTACCCTATAATATAAAAGGGTCTGAAGTGAGGGAGAGGAGGTGGCCAGGGAGAGGCTGAAAGTTCAGGACAGGACACAACTCAAGGTGGACGGGTGACTCTAGCTGACCGCCTCAGTTCTCCAATCCAGTCTGTTTCCAGAAGATCTGATGAGGTCTCTGTTTGCTCTTTTACTTGCAAGTCCCCCGGAGGGACACTGTTCCGCCTGGACCACCCAATCAGGAACTCTAGCAATGCTGCTGGGTTGCCGCAAGCCCAGGACTTAACCTTCCTGCTGTTTTTGTTTATGGAATTGGCATCCAAGGGGTCTTCTCTGCCTGGGTCTCTGTCTATCAGGAATTCCACGGGCTACGGAATGGCTTTCCCAGCCAATCCCGCCGGATGGTTTGTGCACCCAATTTGCTGATGTTTGTTACTATAGACTTATTTTTTTACTTACATCTGCTATGACATGCTTAATAAACTCACTCATTCGAAACAAAAAGGATGGCTACCATGGCTCATTCTCCTGACCGTCTAGATTAGACCTCCACATGCACAGTGACCGTGTGTCTGCACACACCAACTCCCTTTCCCCAGCAACACTAAAGATGCCCGATGCAGAGGGTGGCTTCTTGTGTTTCTCTGCAGAGCCTTTATTTATTTGCTAGAATAGATACTATATAATCTATTATTATCAAATGAGTGCTTACTTTAAAAACTATAATATAGTTCAAAATAGAGTACACTACTTTTGTTTTTAGTAAAATCTGCAAAAGCTCTTTTTTGGTGGCAAAGTACAAATATAAGTGAGTCTTGCATCTCTCTCCTAAAATATACTGTCTAGAATCCCAAAACTAGAGGATTTACTTCTCCAGAACTCAACAATCTAGAATTCCCATATTTCTTCCAGTGTCAAAAAATAAAATATTAAAATTAGAAGTAAGAAAAAAGTTTCTTCAAGGGCTAACATGAAAGCTGAGAAATACCCAAGAACGAGATGAATGTTTCTGGAGAAGTGGGGTTCTCCAGATGTCAGGGACAGCAGGTGCAAAGCACCAGTGGCAAACGGAGCATGGCAAGTCCTAAAGCTTAACAACAATGCATCGCGCTAGAGAAGATAAACAGAGGGAAAGTGCACACGGAGAGGAGGAGGTAGGGTCAGGCCTTCAAGTCTCCTGTGCTCCCCTGTGCGAGGCTTCAGACTGGGTCCTACAAACAGAGCCCACAATGGAGAGTCCTCCCACCACAGGAGAGGTCAGGCTTGCACTCTCCACAGCTCTGGGAATCTCTCAAGAGTGTGGGGGCAGGGAGAGCCGAGATGCTGAGAGTCTCTCGCTAGTCTTAGCACTAGCGTCAGGACCCAAGCGAGGATGGCAGAGATGAGAAAAACACCCAAGGCAGCATACGGGCAGGTATGTCTGGCATGCAGGAGCGGAAGCTGGCTTAGTTGGCATTGAATGTACTACTGCAGAACCAAGATCTTATTAAAGAAAAAATTAATAGCATTATTATAAACAGCAATGGCTTACGGAGGAGGAAGCCAGTATATCTAAACAAGTTTACTCTTCACTGGAAAGGAGACCCAAGGGCCAGACTGAAATGGAGTGTTTTGTTTAATCCCAGGCAACAGTGTTTTCACAGACTCAAGCACAAGAACCAGAAGACAAAGTAGCCCTGGGTGCTGGGCAGAGAGCAGTGAAACCAAACACAGGATCTGTGGCCCGCCTGGGCGTGACCTTTGCATCCCTAAAGAAAGATGCCCCATGTTTAACAGACACCTGGAACTTACATCCAATTGTGAGACATCAACAAATCTCTATTTAAATGAGATAAATATCAAATGCACATACAGAATTCCACCTCATGTATCCAGTAGGGTACATTCTGCCACACAGGCGCCTCCCTAAAAACTCAGAACACATGCCACAAGGAGATGAGCTCACCCTGCTTGGAACAATAGGTTGCCATCTAGTGGCCACTCAGCAAGGACCCTTTCCCAGGATAAGATTATATATAGGAAAGGGAGAGTGAAGAACCAGAGAGAGCTTTCTAGAAGTGGCCATGTTTCCACCTTAACTGTATATACAGGATAAAGTCACAAAACCCAGTGAGTGAAACATACTTCTAAGTACAGACTGCCCTCTCTACGGCCCCTTCACTTAGTCCAAGCTATTTTTCTAGGCCACCTTTTTAGTTTACACAAAACTGGCCACTGATCTGACCCTTCTCCAAGCTCAAGGCACATCTAGTTCTAACGCAGTCCCACCGTGGGGCAACAGCCCTGGTCGCCCCTCCTCTCCCACTCACACAGCTGTATGCTGAATCTTAACCCCCAAGGCAATCGTATGAAAATGTGGGCATCCTGCTCAGTGGGGGGGGGGGGCCACATCCAGGCACAAAGGGAAGAATTAATAACCAAAAAATACTACTACAGAAGGGAGATGTGAAGCTAGGAGAGAGACGGGGTGAGGGCACCAAGGGACGGTGGGAACAGCAGTGGACGGCAGTGATCAGAACATGCTGTAAAAATGGGTCACAGGATTTTGAACAAGTAAGTAAAACCATTATTTTTAAAATTTTGGAAGTGACTGAGTCATGAAGGCAAACATTTATGAAGAGGATTAGTGTCCTTAACAAAGCAGCCTAAAGCAGCTTGTCTGCCCTAACCACCTGTGAGCACAGAGCAGCAGTAAGGCACCCCACAACACACACAACACAACTAGCCAAATCCAAGCTGTTGCTAGGTGCCAGGGCCGCTGGAGCCTTGGCCCGGGCTTCCTTCCAGAACTGTAAGAAATAAACTCCCATTGTTTATAAGCAGCTCTGTGTCTGGTGCTGTGCTATAGGGATTTAAGTGAAGTAAAATGTGTATCATTGCTTATAAATACAGATTTGTATCATATGTACATGAGCTGCAACTTCATGGCACAGATTTAACAAAATGGAAATGACCAGCCAGGCAGTGGTGGTGCACGCCTTTAATCCCAGTACTCAGGAGGCAGAGGCAGGCGGGATCTCTGAGTTAGAGACCAGCCTGGTCTACAGAGCTAGTTCTATGACAGCCATGGCTACACAAAGAAACCCTGTCTAGAAAAACAAACAAACAAAGAAAATGACTAAAACCAGGAGAAGAAATCTAAGATAGATTTCTTAAAAAACAGATCTCCAAACAGAAATCTAAGATATGACAAGAGCATTAACAGATGAAAGACAGACAGACCGCGATCCATCGAGTAATGCAAGCGTGTTCCCCTGTGTTTCCTGTGGCCTCGGTAAAGCTGTCTTATAAACAGGACTTAGCTGATTCACCTAGCAGAGTGACTATTACTTATGAACCTCTAAGTGTTATTTCCAGGCCCTGCCCCTGATGGACTTTGTCTTGGGGACAGTTCCCTTCGCTGTCACCCTGGCTGTACTTAGGATCACCCAGGAAGCATAACTTTCAGTGCCTGGGAAGGTATTTCCAGAGCACACTGACTCAGGGACGAACCCCCACACCGCCCCATGCGCTGGAGTCCTGAACTGAACCAAAAGGAAGATGGACAAAGCTGATCACCTGACAGTGTGGTTCAGATGTCTCTGGATGGGTTTACTAGAGGAATGTAGAAGGGTTTAAAGCCAGGGGTTAGGAAAAGTCCTAGATGCCACAGACGGACCTTAGTGGGTGATCCTGACCCCAAGCATAGAAGACTAGAGTGCCAAGAGAGCTGCATACAGGAAAGTCTGTACTTGCCAGCTCTTGGGGGTGGGGTGGGGGAATGGACACAGACAGCTCTGGGAACTGGACTGGAGACAATCATCTATATTTGCCAAGGAAACGTCCTAAAAACCTGAGTGGGGTTGAATCTAAAGTAATGGTCTACATTGTCTAACAGAGGAAACGTAACAGCAGTGTGATGTTCAAGCTGTGGCATAGTTACTGTTCCCTGCATTTGCCCACATTCACAGTCGGGGGAGCAGGAAGAAAGGAGTGGGAATATGGCTAGCGCTGAAGACAGAACAGAGCCAGTCTGGCCAGAAAGGGGCTTGAACTCTGTTAACACTGAGGTTAACTAGAAGCTTAACCCAGTGACAGATCTCCTCCAGCAAGGCCATACCTCCTAAACTGTGGGAGTGTCATATATCAATCTGTTGATTTCATTGGTTAAGCAATAAAGAAACTCCTTGGCCCTGATAGGTTAAAACATAGGTGGGAGGAGTAAACAGAATAGGATGCTGGGAGGAAGAGGAAGTGAGCTCAGACTCAACAGCTCTGCTCTCTGGAGCAGAGGCCCTGCTTCGCTCTCCTGGGCATCCGCGATGAAGCTCCGACCCAGGATGGACGTAGGCTAGAATCTTCCCGGTAAGCGCACCTTGGGGTGCTTACACAGATGATTAGAAATGGGCTAAATTAAGATGCGAGAGTTAGCCGAGAAGAGGCTAGATAGAAATGGGCCAAGCAGTGTTTAAATGAATACAGTTTGTGTGTTGTTATTTCGGGCATAAGCTAGCAGGCAGCCGGGGTGCTGCGGACACAGCCCCGCTGCTCCTGTTACAACACTAAACATCCTTAAACAGTGCCACCAGTTTGGGGACCACGTATTCAAATATGCAGGCTGTGGGGCACACTCTCATTTAAACCAACACACCTATCAGATCACAGCAATACAATAGAGCAGTAGTCCTCAACCTTCCTACAGCTGCGACCCTTCAATACAATTCCTCATATTGTGGTGACCCCAACCATAAAAGTATTCTCATTGCTTCTTCATAGCTGTAATTTTGCTACTGTTAGGAACCATAGTGTAAATATCTGTGTTTTCTGATGGCCTTAGGTGACCCTTGTGAAAGAGTCATTTGGCCTGCCCTCCAAAAAGACTGTGACCCATAGGTTGAGAACCACTGAGAGAGAATCTTGATCTTGTTCAGTTTCCTTTATCCAGGATGTGACACTTGGCATTTCAGTGTCATTCAAATGTTTCCTGCATAGAAGGTTCTTAAAAACTTGAGATTGTAGTAATTCTATCCTAAATGATTACCTCCATCTTGGATAAGGAAACCAGTCTCCAAATTTTAAACCACAAAAGAGAGAGAGCAGATTCCTCCACTTTCACAGTGAGTCATACTACTGAACCCTGAATTTCTACGATTAGGTCATCGCCACCTTCGAGATTCCACTTGACACCAAATGCACCGCACCACAGACCAGAACTCATAGCAGAACTCATAACTTAAGAGTTTTGTAAGCTCCCTTGTCCCCTTAAGATGGAGACACAGGTCTCTTCCAGGAAGTACAGCACTCAAGCACACAGGCGAGACCTGTCATAGATAAGAATTTTTATAAAGATAAACATATAAGAGAATCATCTATATGGACATCTTATCCCCTAAGTACAAATGAAACTGGACCTGAAAGATGCCGTGGCTGCCTCTGAAGCCTTGAAGCCGAATCGTGGCACGGCCATGCGTTCGCGTCACAAGGACACTTAAAAAGGACAGCTGGGAGATAATCTTCTCAGAAGGCAGCAAGGAAAATGATGAGCCAGCAGGCTTCAAAGTCCTGCGGCGGCCTTCTCCACCATGACAGATAGCACTACCTAGGGGATCCAGAGGCCAGAATCCCAAAACCGCAGCGCACACAGGCAAGGACTGTGTATCTGTACAAGGACGGTAACTTCCGCCTAACAGTCCTCTGCCACAGGCCACGCTCAAGAGCACGGTTGTATGTTAGGAACCAAATGTCTTGGCTTTTCTTCCCAGCTCTACCTTCACGAGTTGCACATAGCTGTCCTTAAGTCCTCGGTCTCCTCATCTGTGCCACAGTCAAAATAAAGCCAGGCATGTCTTACATCGTGAGGTTCAGATGGGCAAACAGCAGAGAGGGCATGAGTTATGAAGGCGGAATACACAGTGCAGGCTGGTATCAACAGGGCAGTGATAGCAAAGCTGATAACCCCACCACAGTTTAAATAAAATCAGGAAACCATTTCAGTTACAAGTTTAATCCAGCAACAGTCAAGTCCATTACTCCTAGTTAGGGGGAAAGAAAACGATAAACATTCCTGGTTCTTAGGCCAAAGCCAGCGCTTCTTCTTCAACACCATCTGAATTGGGGTCTCCCCACAACTCTCTCCCTCCTAGTTAGTAGAAGGATGTGTCTTTCTGAATGAAACTCTAAGCGAGTGTGCACCTACACACCACACCCACACCCCCCCACACACACACCAAGTAAATACATAAGGCTACTGACTGTTTTTTCTTAATCTGGACTAAGGGGTCCAACATAGTTAATAAGACTGACTGGATGAACTGAAAATATAAAATACACACTAAATCTTGAAAATTTAAAGAGAAAGAAAATAGCTTAGTTTTTAAAGAGTGATATATATTACAATAATAATGTTTTGGATATCTTTGATAAAATAAAAAGGTTTGAAACTGTCAATATTTATTTATTTATTTATTTTTAGGGGCAGGGTTTCTCTGTGAAAACTGTCAATTTTTTAAAATTTGGCTGTTATAAAATTTTATATTACATACATGGCTCACACGCATGGGAAAGGCAGACCAATCTCTTCCCAGAGATATTCCAGGAAAATACTAATGCTCTCTTTGCCACGCAACCAATATACAAACACTTCAGTTACTAAAAGGCACCCATCGTTGTCCTCAGGATGGGTGTATTCCATCTCTGAATGGATGCTCTAGTGGGAGGCTTGCCACACTAGCAGGCTTCTCTTCTCTCAGACTCTACCACATCCTGAGTTCCCAGGGGTGAGGTAAGCACCAGAGGAGACCAGGAGAGCCCCTTCCTTTATCCCAGCCATCTTCTTACCCCCACGACTAACCACCGTGACCCTTGCAGCCCCGAGACTTACTGGAGAGCAGTCATTCCTTTCAGCCACTCCTGCAGAGTAAAATAGCCCATGTTCTGTGCATCCAACTTCCAAGCGAGGACAAGCATGACCACCTGTTAAAATACAGAGACACAGTGACAAAGCAGACCTCAGCCACTAACCACTCCAGCGTCCTACAAGAGCTTCTGCTCACCGCGGTCCAATCGCCAACATATGAACGGTGGCTTTAAAACTGAGTTAGTCTGGGTTTGACAAGCACCTACAAAATATCAGATAATATAATAATAATAAAAAAAAACTAGTGATAAAATTATCTTTATTTTAAAACCTTAAATTTAAGAAGTCAGTAGGGTTTTTTTTTATTTAAAAAGGTCAAAACATGATTGCTAAGTAACAGTAAAAAAAAATGTGATTTACAGATTAGCAGGCTACTAAGAAAACATCCCTTCCAAAGGGATGTTTTTCAGACTACACGTAGCAGATTTTCTCCACAGCTCAGATGTCCTGCAATTCTGACATGTTAACTTCTATTTCCTCAGGTGAACCAACCCACATGCTTATGTAAACTACACGTATTATCAAGCTAGGCCTCTATTTAGCCCAAAACTCAGGCACAAAGTAAAACAAACATGAGCAGAACATGAGGACATGCTAACACGGACCGGGAATGAACAGATCATGGAGGGCACCAATGGACATGCTCATGTGGATCGGGAATGAGCAGATCATGGAGGGCACCAATGGACATGCTCATGTGGATAGGGAATGAGCAGAAGGCCTTAACCCCATTCAAACAACTTCAAGCAACTAAGGAAAGCCAGTAAGGAGAGTACGAGAAATAGTCTTCCCTGTGGAAGAGTGTCTCTCTCTCTCTCTCACACACACACACACACACACACAAATGTGTACGTGCACATAACAACTAATGGGGAAAAAAGCCCATGAATCTGAAAGTGCAAAGAGGAGCTATATGGATGGGTTTGGAGGAAGGAAAGAGAAGGAGGAAATGATGTAATCATTTGTTTTTAACATTCTACATAAAAATGTATTTAATAAGAAGGAGAGGGTGAAGGAACATGAACTTGTAAACACGAACACTCACACACACACGCACACACCAGGTTTGGCTAAACAGCCACAGGGGACAGTCACCCTGGGGAAATAACCTGGCAGATGTCCTTGGTTTATACCAGTAAGAAAGCTACATGTTTTTAAGGTAAACATGCAGTAAAAGAAAGGAGACTTGAATTTTGCGGGCCTGATAAAATTTCCTAGCTATGACTACCAGGAGGTGGAGAGTTAAAATACCTTTAACATGCTTGCTAGTGGAGGCAAAGGGGCGATGACGGGTATCGGGCTCACTGAACACATCTCTTCGGGATGTGAAACAGGACCTCTTCCACTCGCCATCAGAGCGGAAGCACACTAACACATGCTTGGAAACAACCCAGTGCTGAATTTAGTCTTTTAGTCTTCGAGACAATTTCACATATCGAGACTGTCTCTATTCCTACAGAAACAGAGTTCTCTAAGGTTCCTAACTGCCAACAAGGATGGCAAGAATAGTGGCCTTTTCTTGAGAACTGCTGCGGGCGAGGAGCTTTGAGCACTTTTCCTTTTCCAGTCAGAATCAATGCCAGGACAGCCCACACAGAGACAGGCTTTCCGCCTCAGGCTAAATGTTCAGCCCATCCCTCAGAGTCCTGCAGCTTAACCCTGGCCTCCCACGCTCCTCTGACCTGCAGCCTGTCCCTCTTCTGTCTCTCCCTTCCACCCTTCAGCTAACACCTGGAGAAACTACCTCCTGAATGCCAGCGGCACCATTTTCCCTGTACCCATGGATGCCAGCAAGTGAAATACTAATAACCTGTTCGTCTCTAAACTTCTACACCCACGTGAATGATTTATCAAATTAATGGAACTAGAAAAAAAAACCTTAATTTTGAAAAATTACAAGACAAAACCCCACATAACGGACACATCCAAAGGTACCTTAGAGCATTTAACTGTTGTCTTGGTGGCGCTATGGGGAGAGAGCAGCCAGAGGGCCACAGAAACGGCAAAGGTGAGATGGGAAAGGAAGACCAAAAGGGGTAAAACCTCAATCCCTAGTTCTTATTAAAAGCACAGCATTCACCGTGGGCAGCAGACGTCTTTAAATGTCTCAACAAAGGAGATGGTCCCTTGAGGCCTCGTCCAGACCACAGACTCCTTTAGGATCCACCATGCTTGTAATACTGGCAGCTACTGTAAAACTAAGCTGCGCCATTTATGAACCAGGGCACATGCGTGAACATAACTTTTCATTTTAGTGTAATATGCTATGTGAGAACAAGAAAGAATAGTTAACACTATCATGAACTAGACAAAGAACCAGGCAAAAATAATTAAACATTTAAAAACCTCCAAATTCTAAGGGAAATATTTAGTGCTTTTACACTAAGAAATCAGTCACTTTCTGGGCTAAGTTCAATTAGAAGTGAAAGACCTGTGGGAAATTTATGGTAATTACCACCTACTCAACCCTTGATGGGTAATTATTTAAAATCCGGAACTGTATTAAGTTGAAAAGCTACTGAGGGGGATAAAGGTACACAGCACACAGTGACTGGTACCCACTGTTCATCCGCCACTGTGGGTGTGTGTGCCCACACCCTTCTTACACATCGAGATTAATCACTTAATGTACCTCTTAGATACAAGAAACCAAACCAGCAAATGACCACAATTACACCACAAGACTTAAAAGGGAAAAATTCGGGGTAGACAGTGCTGGTAAACTGTGGTGGAATATTTGTACACAGTGTGAAGATGTGTTACTGTGATTGACTAATAAAGAGCTGGATGGCCAACAGCTAGGCAGGAAGAGGTAAGGCAGAGCTTCCAGGGACAGAGAGGACTCTGAGAGAAGGAAAGGTGGAGTTGCCACTCAGACATGGAGGATGTGCAAGATGAAAGAGAGATACCGCCACGTGGCAGAATGTAGACTAATATAAATGGATTAATTCAAGTTATAAGAGCTAGTTGGAGACAATCTGAAGGCCAAACTTTCATAACTAATAGGAAGTTTCCATGTCATTATTTGGGAGCTAGCAGCCCCCCCTCCCCCAAATCTAACCATAGTGCACACCTTTAATCCCAGAACTCATGATGCAGAGGCAGGTGGATCTCTTGAGTTTGAGGCCAGCCTGGTCTAGACAGTGAGTGAATTCCATATCTAGGACAACACGGAGAAACTCTGCCTTAAATATATACATATACACAATATATATACATACATACATACATAAAATAAAATAAACAGAAAGAAAAATTTCACTTATGGATGGAACTAGAACCAGAATACAAGCCAACACAAGCGTCTTTACACAAACTTCAATACAAGCTTCTTTTATTATTGCCTTACTTGGGAAAAGACAAATGAAGACGAGAAAGAGCACATCGCTGTCCTGAAAGGCAGACTTACATTTTCCGGTTCAACACCGATGTCTTCACAGAATTTCTCCATGCCTTCGGGACCCACCACATCGTCAGTTCCTGTAGAATGCAGGGTCACATGAGTTAGATTTGGCACTGTATCAAATATACTCGAAGGCCGTTACTAACTCCTTTGGGAAGAAATCAAGTACAAATTGGAAAATACTCAATTAAGCCCATAAGGATTGAGTCTTTAGGGATTCTATTTTGTACTTTTAATTGAATCACCACTGTATCCTCCAACCTTTGGATAAGGCAGTCAGTGCTATCTGAGGACAAGGCCATTTCAACAACTTTTTAAAGCATCTAAAAACTCTACATTCTTATTTGGCAACGATACCAATAATAAACACATGTAAAAAATTTTAGGGTCATCACAAAGAATCACATACTGGTCTCTATAAAATATATGTTTCTTTCATAGAAAAAAAAAAAACAACCAAATAAAGTTCCACATCTCTAAATTCAACCAATTCAAAGTATTTGAAAAGACTGTCTAATTAAATCCATACTGATTTTTTCTTGCCATTAAATAGGACATATTATCTACTGACACAGTATATACAGAATACTGTATACTTAGTTTTATAAATAAAATCTGGAAATGATTTAAAGTAACAGGAGATTTTCATTGGTCATATGATTCAGCTACTAGCTCATTTGATATTAGAGACCCAAGTACTGTGGAATTTGATCCCCTCCAGTCCTAGAGCCATGATACATGTCCCGCATGTATCATTCTGTTCTCTTTTATGATTTTGTGTGTGTGTGCACATGTGCACATGCATTCTAGGCGAGGGCAAAGGATCCACTTGAATTGGAGTCACAGGTGGTTAGGAGTAGCACATATGCTAGAAGTCATAATACACTGTGTGTCTCAGCCTGCCCTCCCTCTCAGTCCTTCTCTTTCTTCCCCAGATAACTCACTCAACCATTGAGAGTGAAACCAAACAATCTCCCCCAACTCCACCTGCAGGCCACATTAACCATGTTCACCGTGACTCCATGCAACGCTGGTTTTCTCCACTCGGGACACTGCATTCAAAAGTGCCAGCCATCTTTCCTTCCCCAAAAGCTCAAGAGCGAGACTTATTTATTCTTCCTACAACCTCAGAAAGTTTACTCAGTGAGTGAAGTAGTACTCTTAGTACCACAGAATCTCATTTTGCGCCTGGATCCAGTAAGCCGCTGAGTCCAGCAGAATCTACAATCTTCCTATGTCTGTATCAAGCGATGTTTATCAGACAAGTCACAGGACGTGCACTGTGGCGATGCTTGGGACTCAAAGGGGGCAGTGGTGCCTCAGCCCTGCACCTGCCAAGGCAGAACATCAGAGCAATGACTAAGCCACAGGAAAAGCACACAGTGCTGCTCTCCAAAGGATGGACCTGAGCATCCGAGGAAGCGCCTGCCACAAAGTCCTGCGTCACTTCCTGCCCAAGCTCAGCCTCTTCCTCTCAATCTCAACAAAGGAAAGCATGTTCTCGGTGCTGCCGTCTTCTCTCATAGACCCAGCTATACCAATTTGGGGCATATACCCAAAAGATGTTCAATCATACCACAAGGACACTTGCTCAATTATGTTAATAGCAGCTTTATTTGTAATATCCAGAACCTGGAAACAACCTAGATGGCCCTCAGCTACAATCCACAAGACTGTAGAGAGGCTAGGTAACAAGGAGGGCCCACAGGGTATGTATGGATTTCTCTGGGAAAAGGAAATCGAAGAGATCTCCTGAGCAGACTGGGGGCAGGTGGGGATGGGAACATGAAGGATGGGGCTGGGGCGGGATAGAGGGGAAGAGTAATAAAAGAGATGTCTTGACTGGGGTTGCATTTCGGAGTCAGGCAGAAACCTGGTGCAAGGAAAACTCCCATGAATCAGCAAGGATGTCCCCAGTTAAGACTCCTGGGGTCATCTTTTTTATGTTATTTTTTTCTGCATTCCTTAAAATTAAGGACCTCCAATCGGACACTACCATCCACATTCTTACAAAAATGATGGTTTTCAACTTATTAGCCTGCTAGCCACACTCGAAATGAACACTGTACAGAAATACTTGAACAGGAGCTTGTAGCTGGGTGTGGTAGCACAAGCTGAGGCACTCGAGAGACAAAGGCAGGTGGCTCTATGTTGAGTTAAAGGCCACCCTGGTCGAGATAGCAAGTTCCAGGACAGCCAGGGCCAACAAAAAAAGAACCCCCTACAAAAAAAGTTTGCAGTGATGACATAAATGACCCCAACTCTACAAACTCTTTGCATACACGATCATTGTATTAGCTACAAACACATGTCTGTGTATTATAAACTATGATTTCACCATATAGATTATAATGCTCAAGAATATATTCTGAATATTGTAAAACATAGCTTCTTAATACATATTACTTAAAATATACTCATCACTCTGCCATTTAACACGACTCTCAATCTAGTTGTGAGCAGACTGCTCGCTGGGAGTGTGCTGGCTAATTTTTATGTCAACTTGACACAGCCAGGGTCATTTGGGAAAAAGGAATCCTAAATGAGAAATGTCCCCATAGGACTGGCCTAGAGGCAAGTCTATAGAACATCTTCTTTAATGACTGAATGTGTGAAAACCTATCCACTAGGGTAAAGGCTAACAACTGAACTGTCACTTAAACCTGCTAGGAGAGGGAGAATCCATTTTCTCCAGAGTGACACTGGGTATTTGAGCCACTCCACGAGAGGCCTCATGCTCAGGAGTAACTAACTGACCAATATATAATGGACTCTACAAGTTTTTGTGGTTTTTCTTTTCCTTTCTTTCTTTCTTTCTTTTTTTTTTTTTTAGATGCTTTTATTTGGTTACAATTTGGTGTTTTGTTTTTTTGGGGGTGTGGTTTTATTTTTTTTCTTGGTTTTAAAAGATTTTATTGTTATATGGGGTTTTTTATTTTTGAGAAAGAACATAAAAGTTGCAGGGGAAGGATCTAGAAGGACTTGGAGAAGGGGAAGAATTATGGTCAAAATCTATTTAAATTTAAAAACTGTCTTAAATAATAAAAACTGTAATAAAGCAATATAATAAAATACATGATTAAACAAACACTAACATATTGAAATTGTACAAAACAAACAAGTAAAGAGCCCAAGAAAAGGCACAGGAAACAGAGACCCACTCATTGGCAGTCAGGAGTCCCATAAAAACACTAACTAGAAGCTGTAGCATACTCACAAAGGATGTGGTGCAGGCCCAGGCAGGCCCTGTGTGTGCTACTTCAGTCTCTGAGCTTACATGGGCTTTCTTCAAGCTGGCTTAAGAGGGCCTGGTTTTTCTGATGGTCTCCAACCCCTCTGCCTGTCTCCTCTTCCTCAGGGTTCCCTGAGACCCGAGGCCAGAGATTTGATAGACTTCCTGTTTAGACTGGATGTCCTAGGCTTCTAACTCTCTGCACATTGTCTGGCTGTGGTCTCTGCATTTGATCCTATCTGCTTCAGGAGGAAGCTATGAGTATAGCATGTTCCTTTTTTATTTTCTTTTTAAGAACAGTAGTACTTGTACCCTAGGTGTTTAGTCTCAAGTTCTCTGTCACACTAAGCAGTGTTAAGTGCATTCCGCCTCATGGAGTGGGCCTTAAATCAAATCATATACTAACTGGTTAATCCCACAGGCCTTGTGTATCTCTGCCCTAGTGTGTCCTTCAGGCAGGACATCATTGTCAGAGGGTTTGTGGCTGGATGGTGTTCTTGGTAGAATGCAGAGTACCTTCCTGTTCCAAAAATGCTAGAATGTAGGAGTGAAGGCTCTATGTAGGTACCAGCTTGACTTTTCCAGGTTCAATGTTAGGTGTTGTTTTGAGCAATGGGGCCTTGCTATCAGTTTGTGGAGAACATCTTACGGTTTTGCAACAGCCTGGGTTGTTTGGGGATTTCCATGAGACCCTTGTGGCCAACAACTCAATCAGATGCAATCTAATTACTGGACTGGGAGCTTCATCTGGTAACATGAGACAGCCAGTGGGCTTTGACTCCCCCATTGTTTGGCTACTTCATCTAGAGCGCCTTCATGTACGTATATATTTTAGGAAGCTTCTACTATGTTAGTTTGCATATTACCCCTCAAATGGCCCTGAGTTTTAGTTGTCTCTCTCTATTTCCTTCTAGCTCACTATGGGTGGTGCCACTCCTGGGCAGGTGGTCCTGTGTGCGGTAAGAAAGCAGGCTGAGCAAGCCGTACTCCATGGCCTCTGCATCAGTTCCTGCCTCCAGTCTCGCCTTGAGTGCCTATCCTGACTTCCCTCAGCGATGGATTGTAACCTGGAAGTTTTAAGCTCCTCCCCAAGTTGCTTTCAGTCATAATGTGTATCAACGCAAAAGAAACCCTAACAGAGGGATTTTGATGAAATTTTAGAATAAATCTATCAATTCATCTCTAGAGTAAGGTAATAAATAACTTTTGTCAAGCAAGGTTATGCCAAGAATACACTATTGGTTCGGGCAGGGTACTCTGAAAGTAGAGTCTGAGGGAGACAGGACAACATATATATCTGTACCTCCAATAAGAAGCTATGCATATCCTGGCTCACTAGGAGATGGAGACACACTGGGAATGACAGATTTGGAGAAAAGTCAAAAGCCAAGTGATGCCCCGACCCTTGCCCCTTTAAACAGGGCCTCTAACTAAACATACCTAACTATTTCTGATACCCCAAGACCATCACACGAGCATTCTCATGGCCACACAGGACATACCACTGTAGCAAAAGAAGCTCTCCTTGGGTCTCTTTGGTAGCTTTTAACCTATCTTCCAAAATCAGACGTTAGCATTTTTATAAATGCCCATGTCTCATGTGACCATCTCTTCTGGTCCCTAGTCCTGCTTTCACAAATCAAAGGACAAATACTACAGAACTTAACTCAAAATAACCTAAGAGCTTACAATCATGGCCTACAGAAATCACATGACCTACACGTGAGCTATACTGGAGTCCTGTTTAAAACAAAAACAAACACCTATGTTCTCTGATTTCTTACTTTCACATTGACTGTAATTTAGAGGACACCTGATAGATTGTTGATGTAAAATTGGCTATTTTCATTCTAATGAAAAGGTAAACATTTCCATTTTCAGATGGACTTGAAACTAAACACTGCCTCTGCCCTGGCCAATCCTGTTTTGACAAAGAGAACGGTTCCCAAATTAGAATGGGGAATGAGCCTACAACCAGACACAGTGAAGTCCCAGAGGACAGGGCTTATTCATCCAGCTTCTGGAATCACTAACTGGGTTTACACTGGCGTGGAAAGGTGAGAAACTCCACATCAGCGTGTGTTTAACCACGCTGGCTTTGGGCCGTGGGTGGAATGGGGGCTCTGGAAAGGACCAAAGGTCACCCCTATGTACCGCTCGACCTGAGGCCCTACCATGCCTCAAAGGCGGGGAGTCAGCATTTGTCCGCAGCTCAAACCAGCACATCTGCTCTTAGGTCACCCTCGTGGAGCCTCCTCCTACAGACATCCACAGCACACACCAAAGGCCACCGGGTGCCTCAGAGCCTGTGCCCAACCTGCACTCCAGTTCAGTGTCTGAGACAGTCAAATTGAACTGGGACTCGTGGTCGGTCATTCCCAATCTGAAGCCATTTTTCCAACTGATAAGGCACACAAGAAGAGAAGGCTAACAATGGGGAGTGAGGGCTAAGGGACTTAAATACACACATAAACTCATCCACACAAACTCTACAAGGATGAGTGACCACAAGGAACCTAAATAAGGTGTCTTTTATTTTTATTTCCAAAATGTCACCTTCTACAGTCAAAGAAAAGCAAGCAAAAAGGCAATTCCATCTTGCCCTCTTAAAAAAACAAAACAAAAACCACACACACACGCACATACATCAAAACTGCTGTGCTACTCTGCTAGGTTTTGTTTAAATTTCCATAATTTTATAACATATTTTCAAAGATATAAATGTGAATCAATATAGGTAATCAAAAGATCTTCCTAATGTATTAAGAATGCAGAACACCAGCTGGGCTACGGTGGTGCACACCTCTAATCCCAGCAGTTGGGAGGTGGAGGCAGGCAAGACCAGTCAGATCTACAGAGCAAGTACCAGGACAGCCAGGGCTGTTACACAGAGAAACCCTGTCTCAAAAAAAAAAAAAAAAAAAAAAAAAAAAAAAAAAAAAAAAAAATATAGAATATGTCTTCATCTACTCAGACCTTTTCCGAGCCCATGGAAACTGTCAACCACTTTTACATTAAATTAAACTTGTCTTCAAAGATTCATGTTCTAAGGAAGGCAGAAAATAGATACACTCTAATACCATGATGTGTCTTGCCCCAGTGTCCATGCCCTGCACACAAAATCCAGCTGGACCTAGAAAAGAGGAACTACTACAAGTACAGAGGTACTTCAACTTCACAAAAGCCCTACACGAGTGAACACTAAGAGTAGGGGCTATATCCTTTCAACCTGCCCTGTGCAGGTTCATACCCGAAAGAAACATGCTCTTCTCTCAGGGTACGCCTGCGAAGCCCAGGAGAGTCTGGTGCCCCGGATCAGTCTCTGTGGTGAGAAGAGCAAGACTCTCATGAGAGCAAAGAGTAGAGCTCAAGCAAGGGAAAACACAGATCCTAAATTGTATACCAAAGTCCTGTGGAAGACCGTAAGGTTGTTAACATAATTCCGGAGCCCCCAGCCCAGATTTCGTGGTCAGCAAATACGGTAAGAAGTGAAAAGAACAGTTACTATCAGAGGACAGCGGAGCCAGGCCTTGCATCCTGGAGACAACTGGGATGTTTTAAGGGCAGGCAGGAGGGGATAATGTCAGAGCATGGCACACATGAGCTGCTCTGCTTACTTCTAAGTAAGACAACCAGAGACACATGTCTGGAACCAAGACCCGTGATGGGAAAACGGCTAAGGGCAATGGCTAAGGGCTACTGAGACAGTCGAGGGGACCGTGCTGAAGTTCACCAGTCACGTTGGAAAGGACTAAAACACGGGGAGAAAGTTGAAAGGCCGAAAACCATACAGCCCGAACTTTGTCTGACCTTCCTCCCCTCCGTCAGCACCAGGCAGTGACCACAAGGCCAAGGCTGCCACCGAGCTGTCCAACTGGTGACGTAAACTGCAAAGAGGCAGCGAGATTCTGACACAAGAGTGCAAACAGTTTCTGTCAGGTGATCTTTTCAGAATAGAGGAACTGGATATAAGGAAATCCCAAGTTCAAAACAGCAAAGCTTACTTCAATGCTTAAACCAAATAGTTACCCATTATCAGTATTCTGACTAGACTTCGTAGCAATCCGAAGGGTTGCTCCTGAGTGTACTTCATCTTTTCAGTTCCTACCTAGGGTTCTGAATTCTTGAGTTTAGCTGCTGGCTATAAATAGGATATTTGGTGATTGGCTCCAACTATATCCCTTGCTTCTGTTCTGCCTCTATGCCCCACCCCCACACGAAGTCTCACACACACATACACACACACACACACACACACACACACAATTGGAAAAGTCCATTTCTAGAGTTCTGCAATCTCTTCTAAAACGGTTCCCGTTTTCCTAAGGATCGGCTTTACGCGTCACAGGTCATTACCTACCTGCATACTCATAAAACCACTCCAGACACCGCTTACTAGAGAAGGCTTCTTCGTCAGTCTTTATTCTCGTGGACTCATATTTCCTATACATGCTACAAATTGAAAAAGCAGTTTTACGTTATTGAAGACACTGAGTTCGGGTAGCAGGTACTTTCCATAGCAGGTTTTGGTATAAGCCAGACGTCTACTCACCCAGGATTTTAAATACATTTTAAAGGTTTTGCTTTTTCAAGCATAAGCAGTTTCATAACTATCTTAATATCTTAATAAAGAATTTAACAGTAAGGAATACAACTAACTTATCAACAACCAGTAAGAATAAAATATATTAGTTATTTGATAAACTTGCCTCACTAGAAGTTACTAGAGATGACTCAAAGTAAAACATGTCAAATAAAGCATTCATAAGGACCCTTAAAAAACACTAATTACTCCTATCTCTCCATTAAATTCTCCTGATTTCTGTGTTATGAAAATGGGGTTAAGCCCAGGCACAGACTAAGGAGGAACTTGTCAGTAGTCAGTTATTCCAGAAAACATTAAGCAAATAAAGGTAAACATCAACTCATGTCCAAGCTTCCAGAACAAAACTGATCCCGATGCGAGGCTTTAAAAAGTCTCTTGGGAGAGGGAGGACAGCTCCCCGGCTCCTGGGGCCCCATCCTAAGCCTGCTGGGCAGCCTGCGCTGGAGGCCTGGCTTTCGAAGCAGAGCAGCCTTCTGCAACTCAGGAGCCCCGCATCTCGTGACAGGCCTGAGGGGAGTGTCCCACACGGAGCAGGCAGGGGGCAGGAACTCAGGAACTTCAAGTGTGACTTGGCTACAAAATGTGTATATATTTTAACAAATCACATATATACAGACTTATTAACATTCGTGGATAATAATTTTTATTTATATAATAACATAAAGAGCATAGACAACTTTCCATTTTAGTAAATTTATTCATGAACACTGATCCGTGGCCTAGACAGTGACTGATTGCTGATCTCTGACAGAAATTCCAGCAGCTATCATGCTAGGATACCATGCTGGATGGTATTGAGTTATTAAGTTATTGAAACTACAAACCCTAAGTCTTCCTTCTCCTATGTAAATGCAGTGGATACCAACCAGGGGTTCAAAGAGAAAAGGACTGAGCATTCCTATCTTAGCTCCAAGCTGGTAATTCATCAAAAAACTGTAGTTCTCTCGAATAGCAGCACCAGGTAAGAATTCCCTAGAAATAAAACTTACCTAAGACCATACAATGGAAAAATAATGCAGCAGCTAAAACAAAACACTGGTGCCCATTATCACACAGACGAGCCTCCGAAACATCACGCTAACTGTAAGGAGTGAAACCCAGGCCACTGAGACAAGACGCCATCAAGGCGATCCCATAAGGTAGAAAGATGGTTGCCTGGGGCTGAGAGTGACTGGCTGGGACGGTGGAATGTCCATCACTGGATCGCAGTGACAGCTTATCCAACTCGGTGAACACTAGAAACAAACTGAATTATCCACTTAAAATGTAGCAACTTCACGGTATATAAACAAAGTTCTTAAAAGGCCAAGAATCAAACTCAAAGTTTCACGTGAACTGCTGCCAGCTTTTAAACTGGCTTCTTCATAGTCCATTAGTGTCACACCAAGTTATACTGAAAAAAATTATAGCACAGAATGCTACGAGTGTGAGAATTTATCGGTTCCCTGATGCAAGGTGCTTAGCCTCATAAACCTGAAAAGTACTGGCCAGAAGACAGCTGGTGGGGGCCTTAGGAACCCCTCTTCTGACAACAGTTAGTTATATCTCTGCTGAGATAGTAACTGTGGCATTACTTTCCTTTTCACTCTGTCTCTGCTCCTCCAACGGAGCTGTAACAAATGAACCAGCACAGCAAGAAAAGAAACAAAAATCATCCCAGTCCCTCTGTTTAAAGACGGAATGCAGCCCACTCGTGAAATGATGAAATGACCCAGAGTGGGAACGGGGAACAACTGAAAAAGGAGAAAAGACATGATTTGTCATGTGATTAAAGAAAAAGTTACTTATTAAGATCAAGGCAAAACAATAAAGATAGCTAAGAAAAACATTGAACAGTCTTTTGCATCATCATAGGTAACACGTGATTTGTCTGAATGTGATTTAAGTAGCCTTGTTTTTCCATTTTCATTAAATTCTCAGCAATATGAGAAGAAATTTCGAGTGGTTGGTGTGCTGGGTGGGTGAGGACACTCAGAACAGCTGCCTCGCTCTGGTCCTGTGGCTGTAGCTAGTGAGACCCTCTCCAAAGGACAGGCTTCCCCAGGCTCTGCCTTTCCCAGGCTCTGCCATCCAGGCGTCAATGTAAAGAAGCTGACACCATGCTGGTTACAGAGGATAATTGATTAAGATAAAATTAAAGGCCACACTTTAATTCCAGCACTCAGGAGGCAGAGGCAGGCTGATCTGTGAGTTCAAGGCCAGCCTGGTCTATAGGACAGCCAGGGCTACACAGAAAAATCCTGTCTTGAAAAACCAAAAAAGATAAAACTAATTTCTAAAAATTCAAATTGCCTGTTTTCTTTTTAAGTTCTACAAACCAAGACATATAATAAGCATCCTTAAATAACTGCACTTTGAAGCATCACCCACAGAAGCAAAGACTACTTCAGTCAGCACTTGCATTCACTGCATGAAGACCTGTAACCTCCATGCACACGCCCTGGACCTGGATGGACAGCCTCTGCACTCTACCTGTCATGCCTGCTTTTCTTGGCAGATAGGTCATCTCCAGAGGCAGGTCTTCTCTTTTTCCTTGGTGGCATCACTTTACTAAAGCAGTCTGAGGAACTGCAGGACCGCAGGCTTCCTAGGGAACAAAGTCACAAAGTCACACAACACAAAATTAAGGCACGGCACACACCACTTCCAAACAATGCCACTGCTAAATAACTAACCCCGGGGCCTGCCTACCCTGTGAGTGGTTAGATGGTATCAGTCAACACCATTACAGAGAGAAAATGACTTTTAGCCCCTCTTTGAGAAAACGGTCTATCAAGAAACAAACCTTGCCATTCCACAAGTGACTACTCCTACCAACCCACATTGCAACAGAAGTAAAAGGGAGCTTTACTGAAAAGATCGCACACAGAAGTCACTGAGATGCCCTGCTTCTTACGTGTCAACGCTCCTTCAAGACAAACTGTCTGGCCGACACATACACACACTTCATGCGGCAAGCAGACTAATCAGCACACCAGCACTAACACAGGCTTCAAGGGATGTTGAGGCGGGGGGACTGGGAGGGTGGACAGAAGTCAGACTTCAAAACAAAGTTTCATAGTAACTGGCCCTTGTTTCTGTCACTTGCAAAGGACTGCCAACTTCAGACAGAGCTTGTCTAACTGTAACTTAGAAAAGGACATGAAAATCTGACAATATTCAGTAATAGTGGGAATACACACACGCACACACACACACACACACACACACACACACACACACACGGTGCTGCCCGTCCTATTTTAACTCACCCCTAATGAAAAGGACTATGAAGGAAGGCACTACTGCCTCAGCAGAGGAAGGAAGGAGAGAAATGAAGTAAACGGTAAAATCTGGGCAGTCTCACTGCACACTGTTTTAAACCATCATTAGATGATATTAAATGCCCCATTTGGGCATAAGTGCCCCTAGACATGCCAATTAGTTCTCACAAGAACCCTGTGCATGATGGGCAATGACAGTTCTCTACATAACAGCTGGGAGGAACCACAGCGCAGGCTTTTGGTGACTTCCCACAGTCTCTAGAACCCCTGAGTTGAAAGGCTGTGGACATCCATCTGGAAGCACGCTAGGCTTGGCAATCTGCACTTGATGGACTGGGCAACTGCTGGCCTAGTTTAGGCCTCTTCTTCATTTATCATTTGAAGAATGGGAAAGGTGTTCTCTCTCTTTGGCCCTCTCAGAATTTTCTTACGAATGAACACCCATTCAACAAACACCCGATGGCACACACTATGTGTAGGTGTGTGCAGATGAAGGGTAGGGAACTAGTGGTCGGTGACACAGCCACTATCAGTCACTATCAGCCTCAAGCTCTATAACTCCTAGCCCTAGGGAGTGCAGCCATCAAAGGGCTAAGAAAGAAAGGTAACGGCCTCTATGATGTCCCAGAAGCCAGAGGAGAGTCTGGGGTGCGGGAGTGGCTCCAGGCCACATAGGGACCAGGGCGCGAGGAACAAAGGCCCAAGCTACATTTGGATTGAGGTCAGATCACAGTCAACTGGGAGGCTTGAGAGACAGGGCAAGTGTGGTCAGCAGCCCAAATCACAACCTGCTGTGAGCAGTGGTGAGCTGGAACCAAACCCCACTTTTAGGTTTCTACCATCCCGCTGCACTTCCTTGGTGATATGCTTCCAGGGTCCCAAAGGGACTCAAGCCCAGAGCTGGAACTGCACAGTCCCTGGGCATCAGAGTCCGCTTGCTCCCTCAGTCTAGAACCTGATATCCAGGAGGCTTAGGCATATCACACCCAGAAACCCTGCCTGGAGCCTAACTACATCTTCTGTCCAAGAGTGGAAGGTTCCTCAGAGACACAGAGTTCTTTCTACCTCTCACAATGGCAGTAGAGAAGAGGGAAAGAGCGGGGATGGGGAGGGGGAGGGTGGAGAGAGGGTGCCTACCACCCCACACACTCATTCACCATCCCTACAGGTAAGTGTCCTGGTCACAAACCACACTAATGTACTCCAGCATTTAAACACTGCAGTGTCCTGAGCTCCTGCAGACGATCAGCATGTATAATGATGCTATCCTTGCTCACTAATGCCTCGGGTAGGCCTGCAGAAGGAAAATGTTGGCACTACCTAGTCATGGATCCCGAAACAGTGTCCAGAACTGAGACGTGCCTGCCACTGCAAGCGGGCTTCAGCCACCCTAGATACAGACACACCAGAGGGACAGACAGTTCCTTCCAAGAGCATCGGGGCTGGCAGCAGTCTCTCTCCCACAGTATTTACAGAACACAGGAAAAGGCACTTATCTCCTCAGTCCATGAGAAATGAGCACTTGAAAATAATGTCTCCTCTAATAAAAGGTAATTTACTAGCTCCTTCAACACCGGCTTCTTTAGAAACAGCAGCACCAAGTCTGCTTTCACCAACAGGGCATCTTGGGTAAGCACACAAACACCTTACATCAACTAATTTTCTTACCAAGCACTGCTTTCTTCTATAAGTTTCATGCATCAATATCTCATATCTGTGTAGACCTTACTCATGTTCTCGAGTTTGGAACCTTACTTTATTCAACACTTTTCTCTCCTAGTTAAGAGACAGACATGATTTTTCCCCCAATCTTCTGTTCTAAGTATTGGCAT
Source organism: Alexandromys fortis (assembly GCF_014885135.2). Taxonomy (NCBI): domain Eukaryota; kingdom Metazoa; phylum Chordata; class Mammalia; order Rodentia; family Cricetidae; genus Alexandromys; species Alexandromys fortis. The sequence continues at coordinate 29,155,917 of NW_026067949.1, read as the reverse complement.
AGTAACCGTTACCGGCCATTTTCCACAAATAAGCCATGTCAACCCTCTCCAATGACAACAGTCTGCCCCTGCATAGCTGCTTCACAGCATAGGTGGGGAGGACACAGACCCAGAGAGAACTTTCCAGGTTACAGGAAAAGCAGTGTTTTGCATGTTTACTTACAAGAACAATTTCCCAACAAGACCTGAGTCAACAACATACACAGGTTTTGCTGCACACCTGCTTCCGGCCTCCTCTGCTCCTTCTCTTGCTTCTCTTGCCCAGCAGAGCACAGCCAAGAGAACCTACGAGGACTTTGCAAAGCGCACAGGCACGCGTGCATCTTGGGCAGGAGTGGTCAATGCCTATCACCTCAGACTGCACACAACACTCAGGAGGCTAAGGCAGAAAGGTTGCAAGACCAACACTAGCTACCTAAGAGAGTTCAAGGCCAATTGAGCTGAAGATCAAGACACTGTGTCAAAACAACAACAAGAACACAGGAAAGGAAAAAGGTACATCTTTCTTTGTAGTTTCTTTTTAGGTTCATTCATCTATATAATTTATGATAGTAAAGAAATACTTTATTGAGTTCCCCAGACAATGAAGTATTTACTGAATAAATGTGTTCCTACAATATGCACAAATCAAGCTGCCTAAAATCAGAACTTTTCCAGATACCTGGAACACCCATGATAGATAACGCACCATCACGTCTGACTCGTCTCCCATTCATCAGCAAAGCTAACTTCACGTTTACTGGCAATCCAGTGCTTCTTAAAATAAATCCTTAAGTCTAAATGAGTGATCTACAAGTTTAATTCATTTATCTCAATAAATTTAGGCTCCGAAGCTTAAATATATACTTCACCTTAATTTAACTATATCTTTACAGAAATAAAATAAAAAGTATATAATACAGTCAAGAACTCCTATGGCCTCTTTGCTACAGTCCACCTGGCATTTCAGGTAGGGGACTCAAGGCCACAGCTCTGCGGCTCTCAGTCACAGAGCACTCTCTGCCTGGCAGCGCGGTCTCCTGACCTCACACAAGCCAGGCAGATGTTCTACTCAGACCAGCACACCAGCTCTTGAGCTTTCCAAACAGGGTCAGGCTGGCTTTGAACCCTGGATCCTTCTGCCTCAGCCTCCAGAAAGCTAAAACTACAGATACAAGTTTCTTCTAAATGGTATGGCATTAAGATAATCATTAAAGATACAATGAAAATAAAATTCAGGGCCAGCAAGATGGTGCATCCAGTAAAGGGATTTGTCACGAAAACTCGGCAACCTGAGTCTGATTCCCCCAAATTCACATAAAGGTGGAAAAAAGATTTGAACCTATTCCAGGAAGTTCTCTGGCCTCCACACATACACCTTATACACACACACACACACACACACACACACATTCACACACTGCACACCACATATACACACTTCACACATACATACACATACCACACACACACACTACACACAACTTTAAAATCCAATCGTATATAAAGGTTTTTACCTGAATGTTCTGATTCATTTTGGGGGGATTAGTATTTTAAGAGAACAAGTTATTTTTTATCTTTTCATTTAAGTCAATTAATATAGTCTTTCTTCCCATATTAAACAGTTTAAAATACTATTGACATTTTTCAATAGGTCTATTTTAGTATTGTCCCAGAAAATCAAGTTTTAAAGGCTACTTGAAGTCACCTGGATCATCTATCCACCTTGCTGCTTTCCTAACAGTTTAAGTTGGCTTGCTACTCTGAACTGAGCAGGTCCTTCCCCCTTCGTGCGATCATATATATATTACTTGATCATATATATTACTTGACCGGCCTCAGCAAGAGTCCCTGCTAGAGTTAATCTCTTATAAGATCCACCAACTCATGGGCCCAATTACTAGTCCTCCCATACATCCCCAAAGGAGGCAAAGGCTGTTTCTGACTTGTTCAAACTTGTTCAAACATGTTCAAAACTCAATCTGCCTTGTTCACGCTGGTGAGCCTGCTGTCCCACGGCACTGTCTCATGTCCCAACACTGCACGCAGCTCACTCTGCCCCAACAAGTGTTCCCATGAAGTTTGCTGCGCTGCCCACTCAATGTCAGAGACTTCGCAGTGTCAGCAGGCAAATACATAGACACCTCACCAGTACCTAGGACTTTATTTCACTTTCTTGAACATATGGGTGAATTACCTGTTCAAATAAAACTAGTATTTTTTTTTTCTTTTAAGTTTTCCAAGACAGGGTTTCTCTGTAGCTTTGAAGCCTGTCCTGGAACTCGCGCCGTAGACCAGGCTGGCCTCTAACTCACAGAGATCTGCCTGCCGCTGCCTCCCAAGGGCTGGGATTAAGGGCGTGCGCCCCCACCGCCTGGCAAAACTGGCAATTTTTAAAAGAACAAAATTTCCTGCTATTTATGACAAACGAAATTCCTTTCCTTTTATCTCTAAGGAACCCTGACTCTGGCGCACATAATCACTTTTCTGACTTGCTCCCCGCTCTGTTTGTTGTTGTTGTTGTTAATTCAATTCTCTATTTCAGAGCTACTCTTCCTCATCCTCACCTCCCTAGCTCCCTTGTGGAAGAGCAGAAGCACGAGGCAGGGGATGAGATGCCCCACCTTCTGGCATGGTCTTGGCTCTCCCGCACACAATGCTTATGGTATGGTAGGTGCTCAGACTCCTATTGGGCCAAGACATTCAAAGAAACAACACACTCGCTCGTCTCCAAGCCTCTCTCATTTTCCACTCTAAGTTTTACAGTGTATGCTGTAGAGTAGGAGACACAACAGATGCCATGGCCAGATGTGGAACTCTGGTGACAGACTAGTAAACAAGCCCTGGTCCAGGGATATGATTTGATGGGTAAAGTGCTTGTCCTACAAATATGAGGACCCGAGTTTGATTGCCAACACCCACATAAAAAGATGACCACAGTGGCACGTGCCTGTAACCTTTGCCCCAGGGGAACAGATAGACAGGCAAATCTGGGTGTTTGCTGGCCAACCAAGGCTCGCCAAAACCAGTGGGCTCAAGATTCAGTGAGACATCCTATTTTTAAAAATAGGGTACAGAGCTGGGCAGTGGTGGCGCACGCCTTTAATCCCAGCACTCGGGAGGTAGAGGCAGAAGGATCTCTGTGAGTTCGAGGCCAGCCTGGTCTACAAGAGCTAGTTCCAGGACAGGCTCCAAAGCTACAAAGAAACCCTGTCTCAAAAGAAAAAAAAAATGGGTAGAGAAGCTAGTTATGACATCTTGATGTCAACCTCTGGCCCCTCCATGCACACCCACATGGTGTACCATGTATACATCTGTACACATACATATACCATATATATATATATACATACACACATACCATATATATATACACACACTATAGCATACACATACAAGCATACACACAAAAACCTATGAGCATATATACTCCATGAGCACACACACACATGCACAGAGTATACACACACACACCATGAGCACCAACCAACACTGTCCAGGCCCTCAGACACAGCTGGGGACCAGAACCAAATACTCTTTCCTCCGTCGCCTTCCTTAATTGAAACCTACAGCTATTATATTGTCATTTTTAAGTTGAACATTTAGATATGAAATTTCCATAGTAACCATTACTCATTTAAATCTAAACTCCAAAATTAACTATATAATATTCAGAAATCAGAAATGTGTTGTTACCATAGCTAAGACAATCTTAGAGTCTTACTAATACAAAATCTTATTTTAAAAACTAAAACACCAACAACAACTGTTAAGTCAAAAAAAATCTTCATGACCACCAACAGCTTCAAGTAGAAAGCTGTGTTTCTTTCCTTAATTATGAACTTGACCCTGGAGATATTATTCCAGTATTACTGAAAATAGCTGAGAGTTAAACCCAAGCACAAACGCTCATCAGGAGGCTGGAGAACATATGATATGTCCATGAATTGGACAATTAAGCAGCAATTTCAAAAGAGAACATATCCTTTTATAACGTGCTACTGAAAATGTTTGCCCCTGACCTCCTCAACACACCTGGCACAGTCTGTTCCCCATCCCATTCTCCCCTGCCTGGTCTAATTGGGGATGCAGAGAGAGGAACCTGAGCAGAGAGAGAGACCAGCTACTCTGAGATGCCTCCCTCCCCAGCAGAGCAGGAAGCCTGTCTCCATCATGGGCTGGTGTACAGTACACAGCAGGTGTGTCTGTCTGGACCCAGGGAGTAGTGTAAAGTCAGTGCACTCCAACAGACTATTTCTTCAAGCTCCTTCCTATGCTTAAATTTCAATCGGCTCTGAATCAATCTGGAAGGATGATGTGGGTAAGGTCTACATGCCAACAATACCATTAAATGAAAAATTAAATACCGTGGATGTTTCAAAAAACACAAACATGTATACATGCATAAAAACATCTGGGGAGAAACAACATTCAACAGAGGACTAGGGAAAGAGGTAGACTCGGAAATCCAAAGCCAACAAGTTCCATGCCACTCACTTTGGGGCCATTCAAATTTCTTTAACAAGCTCTGGCCTGAAGGTGACCCTCTGAAATTCAAATGCTGACATCCACTTCCCAGGGTACTGGGATGGAGAGCTGGGGTCTTTGGGGCTGACTGGATCATGAGCTGAAACCCTGACGACTGAGAACCGCCTCATGAAAAGATCCTACAAGGCGCCTCTTCTCCGAACATAGAACACAGCAAAAGGCCACCAGGGGGAACAGCAATCTGCTGCCTGCCTCTCCAGCCTCTAGAACCGAGAGTCATACATGACTATAAGTCACTAGCTCTCCAGCCTCTAATGAGAGTCATACCTGACTGTAAGTCACTAGCTCTCCAGCCTCTAACGAGAGTCATACATGACTATAAGTCACTAACTCTTGGGTATTCTGTCTCAGCAGCCTGAATCCACAAACCTAGAACTGTAGTAATTTTTCCATTTTACAATAGATTTTAATCATTTCTGCCACAAATTTTGTAGTTCACATGCATGTTCCTGGTCTTTAGCTTAGAGAAGTGGTTCTCAGGGGACAGCGCCCTGGTCAGTTGCGTCATGGGCTGGGTGCCGGTCAGCTGGGCAAACATTGAGCCCATACCCCAAACTTACAGAAGAGGCTGCAGTGAGGAGAGCATGATGCTACTTCCTCCTTCAGAACCACAGTCTAGAGAACAACTTTAAGAAGCAGGTGCTCACTTTCCCATTCAGGAACCCTCAGTGTTAGGTCTCAAACCCAGGACAAAAGGCTGAGGTGCCTATTAAAGTGGCCACCGGGTTCTCCCTGCATCCCTTGGGCCCTGAATCCACTGTCACACCCTACCCTACCCTCCCTACCCTAAACTTCTCCAGCCCAGAGACTGGGCTGGGCTGTCCTTCCCTCAGCTGCTCTTTCCTCCATAACCTCCCTTTGTTGGCCTGTTGCCCTCTTGGCCACTGCTCCTGGCTCCCCTCTGTCCCTCTTCCTCCCTCCTCTGCTGTGATGGCCCACTTCAGTCAGCTGGTCACTCTGGACCCTTCCAGATGCCTCTGGCTATGCTCTCCCTCTTATCTACAGTAAACCTTCTCCCTGACCATACCCAGGAGCAGTCATTCTCGCAGGACCTCCACAGGACACAAACACCTCTGCTGTGCAACTGAAGAACTTTGGGCTGCGTTACCAGCGCCTTTCAGAGTGAGCAAAGGGACTGCTCCTGAAACCTACAAAGAATCTTCAGGCCCTCTGAGGAAATGGGAGCGCTAACACAACCCAGAGCTTGGAGACAGATTCCCTGCTGGGAAGGCGCTGTCATATGGCTGCCTTTTCACCTGGGGTCCTCAACAGTGACGACGTGTAACACGAGGGCACTAGGTGGATCACTCAAAGCCTCTGTGGCCACAGCTTCCCTTTCGCCATGATTCCTCAGCATCCTCACTTAAAAAGTCAGTAGTGTTTGCATTTACCTGTTTGGTGATCGTCTTGGCCAACGTCTTCTGTCAGATTCTGTAAGAAACATGATCATTAACACCAAGAAACTGCAGACCCTACAGCAAGCACGAAAACTCAGTATTCTCATAAGCGATTGACAGCCAGAGCGTACATTCTTTTATCAAAAGCGTTTGCACCAAGCGGCCACATCAAAGCTGGCAACTGTATCTTTAAAGACTGACTTACTAGCTTGTTAAGGGTATGGTAGATCTTATGAATGTTTGCCAGTGTTGAGAGATGAGAGTTCAGCTGAAAGTCTTTAAAAGAAAAGGGAGAAAAGAAATCAGTGTTAGCTGGTTCTCAGACAGTAAGAAATTTCAAAAGCTCAAAAGTAAACTTAAGCAGTTGTTTCGGTGCCTCGAGTAGCAGGATACTTAGAGGTAAACAACAAATTCAACTACTGACTCAAGTCCCCAGAACCAGCTCTGACCACACAGTCCCATCTGCAACCAAACGCTAACAGTCATGGGAGTTCATGTCAGCTCTAAGGTACAAAGAGAATACTGCAGGAGCTGCGACATCCTGCCAGCAGCCAACCTGCATTTCCCTGGAAGATATAAATAATATCAGGAACTCAAAGGAGCCATGCTAATCGAAAATGGCTCAGATCTCCAAGGAAATGGGCTCGCTTTCCCATCCTTCCCCGGAATTTTGTTATGATAAGCACACTCGCAGCCAGAAAAATGACAGAATGGTGTCCCAATATTTGGCACTTTGCAACCTTACAGCATATTTCTTCTGTGGCTGATTATACAGTACTATCTGTCACAGGCATTACCCCTCCACCTCCCTTAAACACATGGAGAAAGAACGGCCTTATGGGGGGGGAGGTTCCAGAACACAGGTGGTGTGCAGTGACCTGCAGGCCCCACAACAGGAGAGAACGCCACAGATTGAACAGTCACACTTCTGAGGAAGCAGTCCCCAAGCTAAGGAGCATCCATGTGCCTCCTCTAACCACTTCGGGACTGCACGCTAGGACGGGCACGAGAAACTCCAGCACAGAACAATTGCAGCGCACTGCCAGGCTTTGAAATCTCCCACGTCAAACGTTTGCAGTAGATCCTGACCTAGCATGTATGAAGCCCCAGGTCAATCCCTAGCATCACACACATGCAGACAAGATTTATAAAGTATGTCCACATATGCAGCCTACAGAAAGCAGCTGAAAGGTTATTAATAACTTGATATTTGAAAAAGTATCAGTAAGTATTTTTATATTTTATAAATAGCAGGATTAACACTAATTCCATTTCTTTCCAATCACACGTGTTAGATCAAAAGCGGCCTAGAAGAGGCCCTCTCGGGGTCACACCATTCTAAGTCACCTCACCGTTAGCACTGAGGGTCAGATGTGACCCTGTGAGCTGTCTGCTGGGTTGGACCCATGGGCTGCTACTCTCCATCTGTCAAAAAGGCTCCCTTGCCCTAGGAATCCCTTCACGGGCAGCCCTGCAGGGCTGGGAGCCAGGCAACAAGATGTCCCTGACATGCACAGGGGGACACAAGAACAGCCCACAAATCCTTCTCTTCCTACTCCACACCCATCTTCTCCCCTCTACACTCAACCCAGTCGACAGGGGTGTAAGCCAAAAGCAACACTGTGCTTCATATCCCGACCATGGGGTCTAGAAATTGGTCCAAATCGCCAGCCCACCGGTTTTAGTTAAAACAAGTTACCATGTCTAGTGCTATAACAATGAAACCAAGCAACTGGCTGTCTACACAATACCTTCACAAGGCCCCAACCACAATGCCTGGAATACTCAATTAAAACTACCAACTCCACACCAAGCAACCATAGGAAATAGTTTCTATTTACGTAGGTATAACTCCAAAGACCTATCAAAGACCCCGAAGTCAGAACTCTGTGACTGCGGCAAGGGGCCTGACACCTCTCCACAACCTGTAACAGCATGGATACGCACAGAAGTATAGACAGACAGACACAGCGGTGTGGTGGCAGGAAATCTCCACACAGAGAAAGACACAGGAATGCTTACAACTAGAGTCTATGTAAGTCAAGAAAAGGTTCCATTTCACAAGTCACATGCCTTGTCAAGTATCCATTTCCATACCCAATTCCTACCACAACCGCTAGGTTGTCACTGCATTGAAAAAGGCAAAGGAAAAACAGATGAAACCAATAACACCAATAGTCCTTTAGTTTCATAGCGTAAGTTAAGAAGACATGAATTTAGCAGGAAAAAAATAGCAATAAAAGATAAATTCACAGAGGTTAAGAGATACTGGATTTATGGTTCATCTGTTCCAAGCTCAGGGCAAGTAATAGACCTTGAAATCTAAAATAGATTTCACATCCTTAAGGCAGAGATGTCAGGGTAAAGATCAAACGCTTTACAGAGAATAAATTCAGGAAAGCACTAACAGATTCATAAAAATCTCCAGCTCTTCTTTCAGTTCCAAAGGATAAATGGAAGGTTAAGTCAACTGTTCTCCGGGACCCAAAGGCTCTGCACAGCGAGCAGGGTGGGCTGGCTGCAGGTGACGGGCGCCCCTCTAGAGTCTACAGCAAGGCCACAGTCACCTCTGCACAGCACAGCCCGCCTGCCTGATGGAAGAAGACCTCACCTAAATTATCTTCTGGGTATTTTCAAACCCACCAACAAACGCTGACTGGGTATGAAAATGTCGTCTGATTTAATTACCATTTGCTGTGATCTGTGCAAGATGAAAGGGAAGGGAGGGCTCAGACCACTCCACTAAACCACTGTATATTAGAACTCTGCAGCACTCGCAGACACATCACTATCAGGGATCACGTGATTTCGGGTTAAGTTCAGACATAACCATCAAACAACACTTTAATTTCTAATACTTTATATATCCGTAACGATGAGAAACAATTTAAATGCACAGTAAACACAACCCTTCCTTTCTACCATAATGCCAATTGTAAAATTTAACTGAGATATCTCAATTATAATAGCATCAAAAAGCAATAATGCACATAGGAATAAACTTTAAAATGTGAAACAAATGCAGAAACAGTCATGTTCAGTGAAAAACATAACTGTAGAGATGGTTATTTCTGGAAGGGAAAATGCCAACATTATGAAGCAATGGCTTCTCCCTTCAGTAAACTACAAATTAAAAGCAATCAAATTCCTATTCTGCCTGTCCTGCAGTTTTTCACCCTCTTACCCCTACAGCCATCCCTACCCCCACAGCCATCCCTACCCCCACAGCCATCCTTACCCCCACAGTCATCCCTACCCCCACAGCCATCCCTTAACCCCACCCCTACAGCCATCTCCTACCCCTGGAAAAAAAGTACAGCAGGCTAAAGGAAGACTTGGAAGCAATTCTAAAAACAAAGATGCTAGCTCTGCCAAGCAACAGCCTGAAATGAACAGGGAAGAGCATGAAGTCTGGAGCAGCGGCAGAGAAACTGCTGAGGGTCAGACTGCATGTACCTGGAGCTTTGTGGATCCCATAGGTCTGGGTGCACATACTTGGCCACTGCAGCTCCAGTGCAGATAACTGGTACATGAGCAAAAAAATGAGGCTGTTTTCCAACAAAATATCATTTGTAGAAAGTAGGCGGTGGGTAGGACTTGGCCCTAGGTCACTGCCTGCCAATGTCTGGGGTAAAATAGCACAACAGCTACAACAGTAGACTGTGCAGGACTGCAGCGGATGGAAGGGAAGAGATAAACACGGGTCTCTGTGTAGAAACATGCATATAATTAACACGATAAAAGAGCCCCTCTTTTTGATTTTTAACACCAACTCTCTACACACCGTCCTAGCTGGCCTGGAGCTCACTATATAAACCAGAATGGCCTGGAACTCACAGAGATCCTTCTGCCTCTGCCTCCCAAATGCTGGGATTAAAGGCACATGCTAATCAATAGAAAGAGGTTGTTCAGAAGAACAGAGAATAATCAGGGAGCATGTGGAGCAAACTAAACTCACTCCCACCTCAGCCACAGTGGAAGGAGAAGGTGTTCAAGGCCAAAGACAGCGGTTTATCTGGGCCCAGAGCACGCACTCGCCTTACCTGCAGCTCATCGATCCATCTCCTGACACTCTGCGAGCACGCCACACCCGTGCATCAGCATGCCACGAGTGTCCACTAATATACCACACGTGCCCACCAGCACACCACACACACCCCCATGTGTTCACAAGCACAGCACACGCATCCATGAGCACACACATGTCCACAAGCACACCACACGTGTACATGAGCACACCACACGCATATACCTCAGAGTCTTTGCACATGCTTCCCTGGCCTTGAGTCTTCCTCCCACTAAGAACAAAATGGTGTGTCCTCACACTTAAGTGTGTCATTTAAATAACCCAATCTTGCAGACCAACAGACAGGGTGTCATCTGCGCTTTGCCACCATGGACACTCTGCTCTTCCCTGCTACATGTGTGGCACATACCATACGCTGATAAACTGTCTCGACTCCAGAGCCAGGATCTGGTCCTCTGCTGTATTCCGAATACCCAGAACACTACTTGCTCATATAAAGTGCTCAACAAAGATTCAGAACAGCGAATGAGTGAATGCAGGTACAGAGCTAACAAACTATGATATGGTCGGGGTGCTTCAAGTCATCTTCAAATGTGACAAGTGACATGAGAAAGGTGATGGGGGAAGAGTCTTCTGCTTTGTGTTAATTTCATTGGTTAAATAAAGAAACTGCCTTGGCCCTTTAATAGGACAGAAAATTAGGTAGGCAGAGTAGACAGACAGAATGCTGGGAAAAAGAAGCCGAGTCAAGCAGTCGCCATGATTTTCCCATGGTAAGCCACCAGCTTGTGGTGCTACACAGATTATTAGAAATGGGCTAATCAAGATGTGAGAATTAGCCAATAAGAGGCTGGAATTAATGGGCCAAGCAGTATTCAAAAGAATACAGTTTCCGTGTAATTACTTCAGGTAAAGCTAGCCAGGTGGCGGGAAGCGGCCCACCACTCATCCCTACAACAGAAAGGTAAGTAATGAGCCTGTGAACCCTGCTTAAAAGTTCAGAAGGAGCATCCCAAGACTCTGTGTTCTCAACTTTTCTGCCAGAGGGCATGCAGATAGAGCAGGTACACATGACATAACTCTACCCAGTGGCAACTTATCTGCCACACCTTCACATGAAAGCTAACATGAGCATGGCACAAAGCTGCACATGGTGCCACCGGGCTCCCAGCGCCTGGCATGCATGCCTACTGTACCGTCTACTGCACTGACTGCTGCGAGCTAACTTCTTCAGAGAACACATGGCCTCATGAGGCCAAAATGAAGTCTTTATTCACCTTAACAAGGAAATGATCTGCACATAAATCTACTGGAATGCACGGGGGAAAAGGGATCACACTGAGATGACTTTTTCTTTTAACTATCTCAGAAAACAGGTCAGATGGTAGCACTGGCCAAGCTGAGAATAAGTCACACGTGGTTGTGGTTTGAAAGAAAATGCCCCCCCAAAAGGAATGGCACTATTGGGAGGTGTGGCCTTGTTGGAGTAGGTGTGATCTCATTGGAGGAAATGTGCCATTGTAGAAGTGAGCTTTGAGGTCTCATATATGCTCAAGCTAAAACCAGTGAGACAGTCCACTTCCTGTTGCCTGAAAAGTCAAGATATACAACACTTGACTATTTCTACAGCACCATGCAGACATGAAGGCTTGCACGCTACCATTATCACACCATGATGATAATGGATTAAATCTCTAAAAATGTAAACCAATTAAATGTTTTCCTTTAACCGAGTTGCTGTGGCCATGGTGTCTCTTCACAGCAACAGAAACCCTAACTGAGGAAGAAGTTGGAACCAGGGACAGAGGTATTGCTGTGATAGGCTTGACTATGCTTTTGTTTGAAGGATAAAGGACCTTGGGACTGTGGATTAGAAAAGCAGCTGCATGCTTTAAGCCCTGCTCAATGGGTCACACCAGTAAAAGCATGGAAAATAATGTTGTTAAGAGTGATTTGGACTGTGAGCAGCTGGCTCAAGTGTTTAGCATGCTGCCTCAAGATCTTCTTGTGATATTTTGGTGAAGGAAGCGGCTGCTGTGGCTTTGTCCGAAAAGTTTGCCTGAGTCTTAAGTGAAGAGTTTTGGATTAATTCCCTTAGCAGAGGAAATCTCAGAACAGCCTAGTATAGACTCTGTGGTGTGGTTATCAGTGTTAGCTCTAAGGAAGATCTATAATGAAAAGGAGCAAGCTGAGCAAGGGGAAAAGAGCACCAGAGTGGAATGGAGCTAAGGCCTGTACTCAAGGAGATAAACAGATTAGGAAATAGAATAAAGGGAGTGACACCATTAGGAAGTATGGCTTTGTTGGAGTAGGTGTGGCCTTGTTGGAGGAAGTGTGTCACTGTGGAGGTGGGCTTCGAGGTCTCACACATGCTCCAGCCATGCCCAGAGTCTCAGATACTTCCTGTTGCATGCATATCAAGACGTAGGACTCTAGGCTCCAGCACCATGTCTGCCTACACACCCCCATGTCACACCAAGATAAAAATGGACTAAACCTCTGAACTGTAAGCCAGCCCCAATTAAACATTTTTCCTTTATAAGAGTAGCCATGGTCATGGTGTCTCTTCACAGCAACAGAACACTGACTAAGACACACTGCTAGCTCAAAGCTACTTCCTCTACTCCACCTCCTTATGAAGATAAGACCACATTCCACATAAAATGTACTGCCTTAGTTATCAAGTACATAAATCATTTCAATATTAAAAAATATTAAAACTGGCTAAGTCTGAAAACACTCCACCAACTTTTTAAGGGAAAAATGGACCAGAGCCGTAAGAGAACAAAATAAAACAAACATAAAACAAGGGAGGTATCTAAGTTATCCATCTGCAGACAAGAGATTTGATTGCTCAACTGACTGAGACAGACAGGTCATAGAGATAACTAATACCACAGTGGTTAGATCTCATAAATTCAGTGATGCTCCAGGGTATAAAACAGCATGCAAAGAGCAATGCCTTTGTTCAACAGCAAGAACATCACTGTTTGGGAAGAACCAAGAAAGCATCAACAAAGACCACAATACCTGCAAGGAAATCAACCATCATTTACACTGAAAACTGCAAAATCCTGGTGAAACTGGGGAGAACATGAAACAGAAAAATACCCCACGTTCACGGACTAGAATATTGCTAAAATATACTGCTACCCAAAGCAGCCTCAAGATACAAATCAATTCCTATTAAGACATTAACACCTTTCACAAAAATAGAAAAGTGTTTAAAAATCTGTATGGAATTCACAAAAGACTGAACAACAAAAAAATTCCTGAGCAAAAAGGGAAAAAAGCTCTAATACCTGACTTCAGAACAAAGCTGGGTGGTGGCACACGCCTTTAATCCCAGCACTCAGGAGGCAGACGCAGGTGGGTATCTGAGCTCCAGGCCAGTCTGGTCTACAAAGTGACCAAAGCAGCCAGGGCTATACAAAGAAACCCTGTCTTGAAAACACAAAAACAAAACAAAAAACCAAAGAAATTACAAAGCAACAGTAAACAAAATAGCATGTTCTGGTATTCTCTAGAGTCACAGAACTTAAAGGAATGAATCTGTGTGTGTGTGTGTGTGTGAGAGAGAGAGAGAGAGAGAGAGAGAGAGAGAGAGACAGAGAGACAGAGACAGAGAGAGACAGAGAGAGAGACAGAGAGAGAGACAGAGAGAGAGAGAGAGAGAGAGAGATTTAAAAAAAATCAAGGCCTGTATATGCCTCCAATCCCAGTACTCTGGAGGCTGAGGCAGGTGGATTTCTGTGAGTTTGAGCCCCACATGGTCTATATAGTGAAACCATACCTCAAAAATAAATAAACAAAAAAAGATTAACTAATTAATTAAAAATCAATTCAAAATAGGTCAAAGACTTAAACATATACCCCAAACTACGCAACTACTATGAAAATAATAGGGAAAGTGCTCCAGGGCACACATCTGGATATTTTTTGGTTTTGGACCCAAAAACAAACAAAAAGGGTAGCAAAAGCAGAAGTTGACAAATGGCAAATGAAAAGTCAAGGCAAGGAAACAGTCAATGGATGAAGAGACAACCTACAGAAGAGAAGAGAGTGTCTGCAAGGCAAGGAAACAGTCAATACAGGAAGAGACAACCTACAGAAGAGAAGAGAGTGTCTGCAAGCCTCTTCACTTGCCTGGGAATTTATTAAGACATGAACGATCTTTAAACATGCCAACAGCAAAAAAAGAACAAACAAGAAAAACACGATTTAAAAATGGGCAAACGACCTGCATGGATATTGGCTCGAGAGATTTCTTAAGAGATAAGACAAATGAGTAACAAATGCATGAAAAATGAAAAAGTTCAACATCAGTAACCAGAGCAATGCCTTTCAAAGTCATAATGGGACATTATCTCACCAGGTTAAAATAGTATTATCCAGCCAGGCAGTGGTGGCACACACCTTTAATCCCAGTACTCGGGAGGCAGAGGTAGACCCTGGTCTACAGAGTGAGTTCCAGGACAGCCAGAGCTACACGGAGAAATCATTGTCTTTAAAAAAAAAAAAAAAAGACAGCAAGCATTGCTGCGTGGGATGTGGAAAACTCTTAAATGTTCCTAGTGGAAATAAATTAGTACAGCCATTAAGAAACAGTGTGGGACTCCTCAAAAACTAGGAAATAGAGCCCCATATGATGTGCCCTCACTGCTGGGTGTACATAGAGAGGCTGAAGGGAGAAGGACACAGGGGGTCTCAGAATATTTATGGGTCACTGCTCACTAAGGCAAGCAGTCAGCCTCAGCATGCAGCAACAGATGAATGCAGAAAACGTGGTGCATGTGCGCGGTGGAACACTACACAGCCATGTACACAGAGGAACACTATACAGCCATGTACACAGAGGAACACTATACAGCCATGTACACAGAGGAACACTATACAGCCATGTATGTAGTGGAACACTATACAGTCACAACAGAATGAAGCCCCAGCATCTGCAGCAACACACATGGAACTGGAGGGCATTTAGAGAGAAGTAAGGCACAAAGAGACAAATACGGCAGTTTCACTTGGTTTTAACTAATACATAGCAACAACTGAACATGTTTTGGCGGTCCCATGTGACATCATAAAACATATACATAATGTGTTGATCAGATCAGGGTGACTGGTATGTCTGTCGTCTCAGACGTATGTCATAATCTGTGTAAAAGCTAAGAAGCTCTTCTCAAAGACCAAGCCAGGCATGGTGGTGTGCACCTATAATACTGGCACTTGAGAGGCAGAGGCAGGAGGATTGGTGGGAATCCAGAGCCAGCTTATCCTCAGAGCACGCTCCAGGCCAGCTTAGTGAGGTATACACTGTAAGCACTAGGCCACCCGGGGCTACAGAATTAGATCCTGCTCCAAAAAGTACAGAATATTGATCAGCAGAGCCTGCCAAGGGTCTGAGGGAAGAACGAAGAGGAGATGGTTCAAGAGTCTGGGGCAGGGCCGCACCGGGGGGATCAGTTCTTGTGTTACGTAGGACACGAGGCTCGATATGCTCGGCCACAAATACATGCATATTTCAAATTACCCAGTCAAGAGGACTTTGAATAGGCCCACGGGAATGGTATGTCTGTGGTGACAGACACGCTAATCACTCCATGATCTGATCACCATTCATGACACACATGCACTACAATGTCATGCTGTACCCTCAAAACATGTACAATTACTGTGTCAGTTAAAATTAAAACTACATTTTTAAGAACTTAATGCTTACAAATAATGTGTATTCTGTCCCCTGCCTTTGAGAGCGTGGTCCGTTTATTACTCTGTGCTAAGCCAGTCCAACTGTCTAGCAGTTATTTGTGGCATTTCACAGGAGAGGCGCACAACGCGGTGGCTCACATCTCAAGTGCGCCGTGTTCTCTTGGTCGAAGACTCACAAAGGTATCTGATTATTATCTAAACTCCAGCCTGCCAAACAGCGAGCAGCGTTCTCAGGTACAAACATTTTAAATATGCCACTGTGCTCACAATAAATGCCTTTTCTGTGACAATGAAAATCATGAGGTGAGCCTGCAGGGGAGGGGGCAGGGGGAGGAGCTCTGGGTAAGAGCAGAATAACAGCCGCAGTATTGCCAGAAAAGCAAAACAGAAGGAAAGGTATCAAAATCACAGCATCATAGGGACCATGTGGTACAGGGCTGCGCCTCCCCCACAGGGTTCAACGCCAACACACGGAAGGACCTCCACTTTTCTAAGTGTTATGGAAGAAGGAAACTCAGTGACAGCCACTGTTAAGGTTACCTGGTTTCCTTCCCTCTAAAAACACAAGTCCATGCAAGGCCCCATTTGACTGTCTCGTTCCTTCTGGGTCATTCCATTGCTCCAACAACATTCTTCCTCAAGTACTGAAGTCATGTCCTACTGCTGGGCCTTGAAATTTACTCTGCCCTCTGCTCCCTGACCCCTGGAATTCACAGGCCCAACTGATGGGGAATCTTTGTCAACCAATTATCTTTAAGAGGTGGGACCAAGTTCGGGTGTGGCTTTCTGGGACTGGAGAAAAATGCCACATGGCCCAGGTGAGCTCTCTCTGTGGTTCCTGGCAACACAACTGAGCTTGGACTTCTTGTTCCTGTTTCATGAGTTTACCCCTTATAATAAATAAAAATGCAATTGTTTTATCTTTCAGCTAGCCTGGTTATTTCTCAAATCGAGGTAATTCAACACCCAACAGCTGTCTTCCCTGAGTTATCGATTAGAGCATGTCCTCCTCATATCTGACTTCCCCACCCAGAGCAGACCGTCCTACTGCAGGGCCTTGCAATTTACTCTGTCCTCTGCCTCCCTGACACCTGGAATTCACAGGCCCAGCGGCTGTCTTCCCTGAGTTATCTACCGGAGCATGCCGTCCTCGTATCTGACCTCCCCACCCAGAGCAGACTGTCACCCTCCAGGAGGATCAGGCATCCTCGCAGGCCTCGCCACCTGTTGGGATGGTATTTGAACAGCTCTGTTGACATGCGGTTCTCATTCCACGTCATCCACCATCAGAGGTAGCCAATGCTTTAGCATATTCAGGGAGTTATTCGACTGTCACCATCTCTATCACATCCACCACCAGTCCTCACTTGCCGCCCCCCTCAACATGAGGCCACCACCAATCTCCTTCCTGCCTCTACAGATCCGCTTATTCTGAACATCTTAGACCACAGCCAACCGCATAAGACAGCAATGATGATGATGATGATGGTGATGGTGATGGTGATGGTGATGGTGATGGAGAAGAAGAAGAAGAAGAAGAAGAAGAAGAAGAAGAAGAAGAAGAAGAAGAAGAAGAAGAAGAAGAAGAAGAAGAAGAAGAAGAAGAAGAAGAAGAAGAAGAAGAAGAAGAAGAAGAAGAAGAAGAAGAAGAAGAAAAGAAGTAGTAGTAGTAGTAGAGGAAGAGGAGGAAGGAAGGAAGGAAGGAAGGAAGGAAGGAAGGAAGGAAGGAAGGAAGGAAGGAAGGAAAAGGGAAGGAAAAACACAGTGCTATGAAAGGCTTTCTCACGCTGTAAAACTAGGTAGGAGACCCCAAAAGCCAGGTTACAGTCAGTTCTACACCGCATGGCCTTCACTGCCAGAAGTGGACATTTCTTCTACTAAATGGCTAGCGGTGCCCATCTTACAAGGACGTTGCAACAATTAAAATGCTTAGAGAGCAGTGCCTGGGGCACAGTAGGTGGCAACTAGGTGCTGGCTACAAGTCAGAGGGGCAGCACCTTTTAAACCTTCTCCCATTGGAGTCAAACCAACCCCAGCTTGCTATCCACATAAGTAACACTCAAGTAGCCTATAGGCCCAGACGAGCAGGGTCTGCTACCCAGAGGAGCAGGGTCTGACACCCAGAGGAGCAGGGTCTGACACCCAGAGGAGCAGGGTCTGCCACCCAGAGAAGCAGGGTCTGACACACAGAGGAGCAGGGCCTGACACTCAGGGAAGCAGGGTCTGACACCCAGAGGAGCAGGGTCTGACCCAGTCAATGAATGAAAATGGGAGAGTGGATTTTAACACCCAGCACCTCAACTCAGCCATCACCTGCCAGTAGCCAACGCCTCTCCACTGACCAGGACTCTGCAGAGGAGACTAACCCAGCGCCCTGTGGAGAAGGGTCGAGACCCAGGGCAGGCAAGCCAGGCAAGGGAGGAAAGTGTTAACTTCATTCGTCTGTCCGGCGCACACTCGCTACTGGACAAAAAGCCAAAGGAGGGAGCTACAGAAGGAATACTGACGAGCAGTCACTGCATTTGCAGAGTACAAGATCCAAAATTAAATCCAGCCAAGCATCCAGTTGGCGGGCGCCTTCCCCCTCGCTCTCACAGAACCCAGGGAAGAGGCTGAGAGAAGCAACCAGCCACCCCAAGAGGAGGCGTGCCACCCAGCACTCAGTGTCTGCACACGCCACTGCCATCTCAAAGGATCCGGTCACTTCAGGACATACTAGCTGGCTGTGTTCCCAATGTGCCAAGGTACAAAAGACTCCAGATTCTGTCTCCTCACCCTGTCTACCATTGAGAACACAGTTCCATGGGGTCATTCAGAGACAAAGTACCCTTCAATCTTGATAAGGTTGCAGGAGCCAGGTTTAGAGGAAAGAATGTCAGGTCTGGTACACTCCAGGCCAGAGTCCCAACTCCACTGCTGGGTCCCAGCTGAGACACCTCATGTATCACCAACCTAACTCACAGTACCTCAGTGCCCCCATCTGTTGAGCCAGATTGGCAGGATCCTCTCCATAGACTCCTGGAGGCATCAGTGAGCTGGTGTGCAATGCACACTGGCAGAGCACTGCCCACACCGCACACCAGCTCCACTGCCCACACCACACGCCAGCTCCACTGCCCACACCGCACACCAGCTCCACTGCCCACACCAGCTTCACTGCCCACACCGCACACCAGCTCCACTGCCCACACCAGCTTCACTGCCCACACCGCACACCAGCTCCACTGCCCACGCCAGCTCCACTGCCCACACCGCACACCAGCTCCACTGCCCACGCCAGCTCCACTGCCCACACCAGCTCCACTGCCCACACCGCACATCAGCTCCACCTCCCCCTATCGTGATCCAGAAGAGCCCTGGCCTGGACCTGGAACGGCCAGAAAGACAAGTCAGAGGGGATAACAAGGGGATGGATCCTTAAGGCCATCAGTACAATACCCCCTGGACTGACCGAAAACCACCCTGTCCCATTTAATTGCTCAGGACATAGTTTGGGGAATGGCATCTTAGAGATGTTAAAGATAAACACTTAACCAGGACCTAAGATGAAAAGTGGGGGTAAGGCTAACTTAATTCTAAAAGCTACTGAGTGGCTCTAAGGAAAGTCGCATTTTTCTGGCTTTTTTCTGCACTGCTGCTAGGGATCATCTGTATTCTAAAACTCACAAGAGTATTTCCACATACACCTATTTAAGACGAAATCTCAGCAAATAAGACTGCTTCCACCGCAAATAAGAGTACAGAGTACTTTTCTGGGCCACAGTTCTCCAGCAGGGTTAAGTTCCTGTTGCCACTTCAAGTGGCCTTGCCAAGAAAGGGGTGTAGAGGAGCAAGCTGCAAAACCTCAGGCACCCTACCCACTAAGTCACTCCAAGAGGAAGAATCTGAGGTGCCAATGGGCACTGACCTGGCCAGTCAACGGCCAGGACACAGCACGCTCCCTCGGAGGCGGAACTGAAAAGCAAACAGGTGATGCTGGGGCCCGTCCACCTGCAGTGTGGAGCACCCCGACCCTGGAGCTGGAAGGCCCAGCTAAAACAAGCATGCAATACTGGGGCCCGTCCACCTGCAGTGTGGAGCACCCCGACCCTGGAGCCGGAACGCCCAGCTAAGTCTCAAGCCACCGTATAAAAGCTTCACGACCTTGAGGTTACCTTTCCTGTACTCTAGTTTCCTCACCTGTGAAATGTGGGTGCAGCAGATCTACTCTGAGTGGGAGTGGAGAACACAGGGGTAAAAGACCTTACCCCCCCCCCGAGTCCCTTTGTATCTTTCCCAGTGTCCTGTCTCCCCTCCCCTCTCTTGCTTCCTGTCCGCTCTACAACCTCACCTCCTCCTGCACTCGGCTCCCCACACCCCCACCTGGCTGCCACAGGTCCGTCTGCTCCCTCTGCCCTCCCATGCGCACCCACTCATGAACTGTTTTCCCAATGAAACCCCAAAGGCTGAGCTGACAGGGCAACTCCTCCCCTTCCTCCCCTGCTAGGAAGTCTAGCTGTGAGCCTCCTCCTGGTCCCAAACGCCCTGGACAGCCACTAATGCAGCAGCTGCCATTCATCCCTCACCTGCCCACCCCTTCTGTCCCCTGCATATTCTCTGGAGAAGCAGGCTCCAGGGGACCTTGTCTCTTACAGCAGAGTCTGGGGACAGCTGACTGACATATCAGTCGCCCAAATAACAGAATGTCTCTTTTCCTCCTTGGTTTCTCTGATGCCACGCCTACCGAGGAGGCCGGCATCACTAATCAACAGCCACAGAAGCACCTCGGGGGGTGCAGCACAGGCTCCTCGGGAAGGTTTCTCTCATCTCTTCTCCCTGCATCCCAGTCTCCTTGCTGTTCCTCAGATCAGGCCTGCCACACACGGAGAGCCTGTGTGCTGTGTCCCTCTCTTCCCACTGCACACACGCTTCCTCAGCTTTATTGTTCTCTACAGAACTTAGCGCCACAAAACAGACCTGCTTACTATCTGCCCCTCACCCACACCAGAATGAAAACTTCCTGACAAATGAAGACCTGGGCCTTGTGCACAGTAGGTCCTCGATATTCACACCTGGTAAACACACCCGGTGAACACACCTGGCGACAACAGCGCCATGCCCCCGGAGATGGCATGGGTTTGGTTTTTTTAGGTTTTTAAGACAGGGTTTCTCTCTGTAGCTTTGGCTGTTCTGGAACTCACTCTGTACACAAGGCTGGTCTTGCACTCACAGAGATCCACCTGCCTCTGCCTCCCGACTGCTGGGCTTAAAGGCGTGCGCCACCGCCCTCCGCCTAAAAGGGAAGGCAGTTTCTAAATGTGAAATCTCTGAGCACAAAGAGTGGGGTAACTCGCCCACAATCTTACAAACAGTTAAGTGGCACAGCAAGAGCATGAGTCCAGACAGTCTCACTCGAGAGCTGGCGCCTGCCAAGCCCTTTCCCACTTCCCAGACCGCCTTCCACAAAGCAATGGGAAGACACCAAGATATCCGAGAGCGAGCAGTGGTGTGGCGTGCCACTGGGTTGCAGAAAAGCAACCCACTGGGCAGCCTTTGGAGGAGTCATCCCTGCGGTGAAAGCACCACTCTTGACACGTATGGTTCACACAGCATGGACACTTTCCTTTAACTCGGTGTGTGTGATGCTGTAATATGTCCATGAAAAGAAAAATAACTAAGCATCAACATGAAGGAGACCAGTGACACATCTGAAGGGCCAAGTATCTGGGATGGGGTCTAGGTGAAGCACTGACTGGTGGGCGCGACATAGAGAGGCTCTTGGAGTGATAAATATGTTCTGTATTTTGGTTTACTAGTGGCTCTGTCAGGGTCTTTGTTTACCAGTTTACCCAACCATATACTTACATGGCTATAATTTCATAATATGCAAATTATAACCTTAATAAAGTTGACCAGGAACACTTTAGAACGATCAAGATTATTTCTGGCTAAACAAAATACCCCACCCAAGAAAAACCCACAAATATTTCCAGTTAGAATTCTCGAATCAGAACATGCACAAGGAATTAAGGGCCAGCTTCTACGTGTCCCACCTTCTGAGCTGGTTCTCACAGAGACAAAAGTGGCTGGCCGTCACTGGGGACAGAAGGACATGGCTCCAGGTGACATCCAGAGTCCTGAACACCGCAATGCTGGCTCCCACTTCCAAGTGACATTACATGAACCCTTTGGGCAAGTCTTTGGTCATCTCTTAGTGGAGCCTGTGGGCAGACCCACAGAGACCACCACTCTTCTTCAGCGCCTCTTCCAGGTTAACTGACCAGCAACAGGGCTATGTCTGAGTTCTTAGTTGCCAGCACTGGAAACCAACTGTGGCGAGTTTAAACAGAAAAGTGTTCATTTTGTTTGGGTTCAGGCTTTAAATATAGCACTAGACTCATTTGGAAAACTAGAAAGCCGGGCTTGCCAACCAACCACACAACCAAAAGAACCCCCACAGGCACATGGCGAGATTCCTCAGGCAGGCCCAGGGCTGGGCCCAGCCTCTGAAACCAATAGAACCCTTGGCCGAGGACCCACCACAATGGTTCTCCCCAGGCTACAGCTTTCTTTCCTTGCTGACCTCCGCCTTCAGGTTGTAGAGAGGAGGAAGGGTTGGGGTACCTCCATCAGTTCACAGCTAAGGTAAGGCTCCCTCCCCAGGGAAGAGGCAGAGCCTTCTAGGAAAGAAAGGGCTGTCCCTGTCAGGCTGCATGGCTCCCTGCTCTGTAAGCCTTGCAGATATAAGCAGCAGGTAGAGAAAGCTTTGCTAGACATTCCTGAAAAAAAGAATCCACAAAGAACAACCTACCCCCCGCCCAAACACACACACACACCAAGAAGTAGTGCCACCCAGGAGGAGGGGTTTTTTTCTTATCATCTTGTGTTTTATTCTAAATAGTCACTAGTTTCAAAATCAACTTTCTAAGTGACAATAACTCGTTTCTAATTAAAAGAAAAGCAATCTAAACCTCAGGTAACAGGCACTCTGCAGAATCATGGACACTCCAGAAAGAATAAATAAATAAATAAATAAATAAATAAATAAATAAATAAAAAGTCCTTGGCGCTAAAACTGCCCTGTGACAGACACTAAAGCACACAATCCCATTTAAAATTCATTTCGGTGTTTTTCTTCCTAAGACACATTTTTTTTTAAAAATGCGTTCTTAAAATAATAATTCTCAAGAGTACTTGTAACCTGAATTTCACAGTAAGAACAAACTGCAGGAAGCGATTAATACCAACTCAGGCTCTCAAGCTGAGTCCTTGCCTGTCACCTTTAGCTTTAGCTTACACACTGGACCACAGGAAGGGAGGATGTACTAATAATCTCACCGCACTGTTCTGTTTTTATGTGCACGCATGTTTTACCTGCATGTATGTCTGTGCATGTGTGTGCCTGATGTCCTCGGAAGCCAAAGAGGGCGTCAGATCCTCTGGAACTGAAATTACAGACTGTGATTAGCCACTATGTGGGTGCTGGGAACCAAACCCAGATCCTTTGTAAGAGCAGCCAGTGCTCTTAACCACCGAGCCCTCCAACCCCTGGCTCACTATTTCGCTTTATTTCATGAAGAAATAAAGCCTTAATACCAGGATATGGTCATAAGACAGAAAAAAAGAAAATCAAAATAACACCAGCCTATCTCCCAAACAAACCTGGTGACAGCTCCAACCTTCTGTCCCAAACAGACTTTCCCTAGTCCCTTACACATACCAACATGTCAATATCTCCTGACTAGACACTCTTCAATCAAAATTAAGTGTTACATATAGCTGTATTATGGTTTGAATATGAAATGCCCCAAAAGGTTCATATTGCAAATGCTTGGTGTCCAGGTAGTAGTACTATTTGGTAGCTGTAAAACCTATGGAACCTCTGGAGGAAGTAGGCCATTGGCAATGGGTCTCAGGGACTATAAGAGTGTCCCGGCCCCTTATTGTCATGTGCTCTGAAGGCAGGCAGGGAGGAGAAAAACCAGACTTCAATTACAAAAGCCATGCTATACCACTAGGCACCTTTCAATTACTTTGTTTTGTTTTCGAGACAGGGTTTCCCTGTGTAGCCCCAGCTGTCCTGACACTCACTTTATAGACTGGGCTAACCTTGAACTCAGAGAGATTCATCTGCCTTTCCTGAACTCTCCTGAGTTCTTGTTCTGAGGAGGCCATACTTAACTGAGCAACTGGAAGCCCTCAAAGTTTTTGAGCAGGAAAGCAAATATTAAAAGCCGAGATGATTTGTGCTTGCTTCTCCAGCAAATATACTAAAGGCCAAGATGATTCAACTGGTGAGAGACCAATGTAGCATTGGCTAAGCCTCACACAGGACCACTGGTTACCAGAAAAAAAGACTGGGTCAGACCCAAGACATTAGCAAAGAGTTGGGAAGAGAGGATAACTGTAGAGGATAGAAAGAGATACCGCCCGTGGTCATTTTGTCTTCTCGCTAGCTTCCCTGGATTTGACATCACCTAAGGGACACACTGTGGAATCTCTATGAGGACATTTTTCAGAGGGTTTAATAGAAGAAGTAAGACCCACTACGATTGTGGGCAGCACCTTCCCTTAGGCTGGGTCCATGAATGAACTGCAAAAAGAGAAGGAGAAGGAGAAGGAGAAGGAGAAGGAGAAGGAGAAGGAGAAGGAGAAGGAGAAGGAGGAGAAGGAGAAGGAGAAGGAGAAGGAGAAGAAGAAGAAGAAGAAGAAGAAGAAGAAGAAGAAGAAGAAGAAGAAGAAGAAGAGTGACCACTACAATGGCTATCATCTCTCCTCAGTATAGATAAAATGGCGAGTCATCTCTCCTCACTATAGACACAATCAAACCTGTGAGCCAGAAAAAAAAAAAAAAAAAAAAAAAAAAAAAAAAAAAAAAAACTTCCTTCCTCAAGTTGCTTTTCTCAAAAATGTGGTCACAGTAACAAAATAAGTATTGAAAACACAGACTCTCCCTTCTACTACCAAACAGGAAAAAAGATGAGAAGTATCTAAGGCTCCAAGGAGGGTGACTAAAATTACTGTGGCTTCATGAACCAAATGCACAAAATCAACCAGTGCTGGTTTCCTCTTGCCTGGCCTAACTACAGAACTAGGCCAAATAAACAGCCTCCATCTGATATATGGACGCACCTTGGCACAACCCGAAGTCTAGATGTCCCTGGAGTCAGTGCTTATCGAAGGCACGCTGACAGGCCAGGAAGAACCAGGTTTCTGACAGACGGCGGTTTGCTGCTGTGTCAGCAGGATTACTGGCTATTAATTATTAGCTACAATTATAAGGATGCCCAAGACGGTGATTAAGATGAGACTAAAAAACAAGAAGAAGGAAGTAAGTTACAGTAGCTCAAGATAACAACAAAGGAGATATGGTAAGTTTGAAGAAAAGTCAGCTGCTATCAAGCACTAAGTAGGGCCCCTTTGCAAGCCAGGAATGGGGAAAGACGCGTCAATGTCCACAGGAGGACGGAAGAGCTTTGCTCTTTGGCACGGTGGTAGAAAGAATACTGGGATGGCTACTTTGGGTTGTCAACTTGACTGCATCTGGAATTAACTAAAATCTAAACTGGAGGGGCACTTCTATGAGGGATTATGGCTTAATTTGTGAGGGATTTTGCTTACTTTGAAGTGGAAAGATCCATATCAGATCTGGATCTTTGAAGTGGGAAGACACTGCTGGGCTGGAGATTTAATCTGGGCATGCCTTCTGCTGGAAGCCTATATAAGGACATAGAAGGAAGAAACTTTTTGGCCTTCACCTGCTTGTTCTTGCCCCCACTAGAATGTCCATTCCTTCACCATCATGAGCACCTACTTCTTCGGTAGGTACTGAAGACCAGCTGAGACTTCCAGCCTCAGCGACTGAGCAGTTACTAGATTCTGGGACCTTCTGCACATAGACAGCCATTGTTGGATTAGCTGGATCACACAGCCTGTAAGTCACTCTAATAAATTCCCTTGAGATTCATTCTGTAAGTTGTTATTCTAGAACCCTGATTAAAACAACTGCCTCCCCCTCCCCGCCCCCCAAAATATCCTTTCTGATACAAAAGACAAAAAAAAATTGATAAAATATTTTTAACTGTTTTAATGCATAGCAAAATCCAAAAGAAAAATTAGAACCCAGCCAAGGGCCAAAAAAAAAAAACATAATTTAAAATAATAACAACAAAATTTTACAAACATTGTGAAATATATATGCAAGTTTAGGACTGTCTTAACCATGTTAAGTAACCATGTTAAGTGATTTCTAAATCTTAAACCCCAAAACTAGAGTGGATAGTGCAGGCTTGATACTGCCTAGAGCTTTGGGCTTGTGAACCGAATGAAGAAAATGTGTGGAAAGAGCGTTTGTCCTTCAGGATACGATGGAACAAATGAAAATAAAAGAAATGCAGACTAATACTTCTTTAAATTTTGAAGACAGTTATAGATCTCATGCATTTTTTTTGGCCTTATGATTTGGAAAGAGCAAATCCCAAGATTAAATACTTTTTGGAAAAAATTTCCATACACACACATATTACAAGAATTTTCTGAGAAATTTTGCCAATATAATCAAAACAGGAGAGGCATAAATTGTTTCCTCAAAGCATTACACACTAACCAGTCTCTCAGACTATTTTAAAAGCCGTCCTGGAAGGGCTGAAGAGACAGCTCAGCGGTAAAGAGTGCATACTGCTCTTGTAGAGGGCCTGAGTTCCATTCCCAGCACTCATGTTGGGCAGCTCACAACCGCCTGTAATTCCAGTTCTAAAGAATCCCATGCCCTCTTCTGATCTCCATGGCATCTGCACACATGCACACATACACACACACAAACATAATTTAAAATAATAACAACAAAATTTTACAAACATTGTGAAATATATATGCAAGTTTCGGACTGTCTTAACCATGTTAAGTAACCATGTTAAGTGATTTCTAAATCTTAAAACTTGTCTGCAAGATGTATATCATTCGGTCATTAAAAGCCCCCTCTGTTAACTATTATCAATAGTTTCATAATATCTAATTCACCATACAAAAATAATTGGTCACCTTTGAGCCAATCTTATAGCCCCTACATTAGATTTGGGAGTGATCACTAAAAAGAACAGGCAAATAATGTGATGCGGGAGGCCCTTCCATACTTGTGTCGCTTTTATTGGTTAATGAATAAAGCTGCTTTGGTCTATGGCAGGGCAGAATACAGCCAGGCTGGAAGAGATATAGAAAGAAAGTAGGCGGAGTCAGAGAGGTGCCGTATAGCTGTCAAAGGAGACAGACGCCAGAACAGAGCCTCACCCAGTAAGCCACAGCTTCATGGTGATAAGACAGATTAGTGGAAATGGGTTAATTTAAGATATAAGAGCTAGCTAGAAATACGCCTGAGTCATTGGTCAAACAATGTTGTGATTATTATAGTCTCGGTGTGATTCACTTGGGTCTGGGCAGTCAGGAATGAGCAGTCTCCTTTTACAAGGATGTGGTGGCTTTAAGTCCACAAACTCAGAGGCCTGTAACAGCCAAGAGGTAAAATCTTTACAATCTGGGCAGCTAAGGAGCAAACAATAGCCTCATTTGCTTTGCACTTACTTAAAAGCAGAAGACATCATACTTTCCCTTTGTTCACCTTTGGGGGTTCATTTCAGGTTCGGGCATGAGACTATTTCAACCCCAAATTTCATTAAGCTGTTCTTCTCAATTCATTTAAAAAAAAAATCCCCTAATTCTTGGGCAAACCAAACAGCCCACGAAATACCTGTACAGTTCTCTGTATTTTCTTCTCAAAGGATATACATGTCTCTACTTAGTTCCCATACTTATGTAAGGCTGTACACTTCACCCTAGGCTTCCATACGCTGAATCCACTCTAAATGCTCCACGCTAAACGTTGCGTTAGAACGAAGTGTGTGCAGGATGGTTCAAGACTAAGCATTCGCTCCGCAAGGCTACCAAATGCAGGGAAAAATAATTAACTCAGAAAAGGGCCAGGGTTTGGCCTGGGCTCTCCCTCTGCGACGGACACTGTCCCAAGGAACCCCGGAGAGAACGCGTACGATCTCCGCGGCGTAAAGCACGAGTTAGCCAAGCAGGGAGGCTCCAAGGGACGCGCTGCATTCTGGGACTCGTTTCCACAGTTACCCACGTGCACCCAACCCAACCGCGGCCCGGCGCGGCTGGGACTACAAGTCCCAGAATTCCGCGAGCCTGCCTTTCCCTTCACACCGGCTCCAGGAGCCAGACCCTAAAGGAAACCCCAAAAGCGCCCTCCAGGTGCTTCGGGCCGAGGTGGCTTCCTGCGGGCATGGTGCTGAGCCTCCGAAGCCGCCCTTCATACAGGGTAGCGGGTCCTGACTCATCAGCCTCCACACCTGATGGCCAGAAATTAAGACAACTGCGTCACATACTGCCAAACCTACGGACCGCCGAGGATCCCAACACCCCCTTATGCCTGCCCCCCTCACCACGCCTCCAGGACCCCACCGGGCTGGGTCAGCTTGCAGACGGCATCCCTGCCCCGCCTCCCGGTCCCACAACGCCAGCCCGCGCTGACCTCGCTCGCCGCCGCTCCTCAAACGCGGTGGCCACTGCCAGCCTCGGGACACCTCCCGGGTACCCGGCCCCGCCCCCTCCCCTCCGCGCACCCCCAGGCTCAGGGCGGCCCCTCCTAAGCAGGACCTGGCCCCTCCCGGGAGGAAGCACCTCCCCCAGTGCACAGTCCAACGCCCCCCACTCCGCCCCGTGAGCACCGAACCCGGAATGACAGCCCGGCTCCTAGTCCCCGCTCCCCCCCCCACCCCTCCTCCTCTTCCTCCTAACTCACTCCACACACCTCCCTGCCCCCTGTTCCAGTCCCTAAACTGCATGGCAGCGCTATCCGCCATCCTCTTCTCTAGGGACCCCAACGTCCCAACACCTGCCCCCAAGCCCTCTCGCCACCCCCGGCCGCCGTCCGGTGTACGGGACTCCTCAACTATCCCATCCCACCGCGGTGCCGCCACTCCGTGCCCCCCCGTTACATCAGCTTGCAGCCCCTCACCGGCCCGGCCGCGGCCCCCGCTCCCCACCCCACCCATTGTCCCCGCCCCCGCCCCCAGCCCTCCTTCCCATTGTCCCCGCCCCCGCTCCCCTCGCTCTACCCCGCCTTCCCCGGCCGACCGCACCGCTCGGGCCCCGCAAGCCTCACCCTGCACCCAGACCATAGGCCCGCTCCCTGCCCGCCTGTGCCACCCCCGGCCCCAGCTGCCAGCGCCCGCCACCATCTCCACCTCCATGCACCACAGACTCTCGGCCCCCGGCCTTCAGAGCATGTCCCCCCCTTCCCCCACCGCGGAAAGCCAGCCAATCCCCACCCCCTCCCCGCCGCCCCTGCCCCCGCCCCAGCCGCCCGCGGCGTCACGGCCCTCGGGCTCCAGGAGGGAATCAGCCCGCTCCGGGACCAGGGACTCCAGCGCAATCGGGACCCGAGAAGCGGAGAGGGGAGGACGGGAGCGGACGGGGTATGCGGGCCCGCATCCGGCCCGCTGGCGCTGCGCTACTCACTGACAGCTGCAGCATCCGAGTGCATTTTCGGGCAGCTCACACCCGCTCGCCGCCCGGGCTCCCGCGCTCCACTCGCGGTCCCCCCACCGACTCTCCAAACCTTAGCTCGCAGCGGAGCACCGGCGGCTGCCACTCCGGCCCGCCCATCCCGCCTTCCTCATTGGCTGGACCGCAACCGGGGGACCGCCCCTCTCCGGTTCTCATTTGACCGAGGGAGTGCTGGTTGCGCCCGCCTGGAGCTGGCAAGAAGGCCCCGCCCCCTAGTCTGCAACGCGATTGGCCCCGGCGCCTCGCCTCCGACCGCCCCTGGCGGAGGCCACGCTTTGGAGCCGCAGGTTGGACCCAGCCGCTGTCAGTCATCCCGGGGTCCGAAAGCGCGTGGAGGGGCGAAGCTGGGGAATTGGTCCACCTTGACCCTGAAGACCCGCCCTGTGGCGGGCGGATCCTAGGAGCGGGAGACCAACCGAGAGCCCGGTAAAGAGTCCGAAACAAAGCAGGCGGAGTGACCTGGAGCCACGTTTGGGACCACCGGGACCTGTTCTCCCTAAGAGACCGGCCCGATCCTGCTACTGCCAGCGTCCGGCTAGCACCGGTTCTCATCAATCATTTCCCATTGTAGGAAATTAGAAAAAAGAAAATCTCCGCTTCTTCATTTCGAACTGAACCCTCCCTTTTATTCCACAAGCTTTCTATCCCCAACTTTGGAAATAACGCTTCTTTTTTTAAGAGTCACGCGTTGCTTGCGCCAAAGGTTTGGTGCTGCAGGCATTGTCCGTCAGACACCTCTGCGGTCCAAACAGAGAGAAAAACCCAGTGCCACATTAGGCTCTTGGGTCAGCCTGGCACCCGGGCAAGCCAGGTCCCCAGATTGTTAGTCTAAGAAACCTAAGTCTAGCCTGGCCGGAAAGTGGACCGCTGTTGTTTGGCAGAGGGAAGCGTTAATGGGGTTCTAGTCCTTAGGAGTCCTAAAGCAAAATTCTGTATATTTTTTTAAAGTTCCGTTCTGCGTTTTTCCAGTACTTGAAAATCAGTTCTTCACAATCACTATGGCAATGTAATAATATTTAGAGATGTCCGTGGAAGGCTGCCCCACCCCCACCCCAAACACTCCACTTCCACACCTCCCATAACCCTTACCCCACCACAGCCTAGACATTCTGTAGATCCAGCCACGGAGACTGGTTGACATGACCAAAGATAACAAAGGGGTAGGGCGTTAGGACTCGGAATTCCACAGCCTAGACTTTTGAGCTGCAGGGTTCTGAAATCAGGACAGACCTTACAAGGGCAAGTCAGCTGAGAGTCCTTGTCCTCCTCATCACTCTAGTTGTGACAAGCTCCATCATCATCCCCAACTTCTTTGTAAATAGATGGCATCCCTATAATTTTATCTCTCATATTTATCACTCAAATGTGTAAAAGCCACTTCATCAAATTGCAGAATCTCAGAATTACACCTGAAGACATGAATCCTTCACAGAGCATCCTTTTGGGTCCCGTTAACAAGACAGCCTCATAGACAAAGGAAAGTATCTGTGGAGCCCTATGTAGGGGACCCCTGTAATAAAGAAGTGCTGGCTCTCAGCGATGTTCCTGTGTCATTATTCCATTTCTGACTTCAGCCTAATCGAAAGAATCAAGAATTAGTTTACTCATGCTTCTGAAAGTTTGTGTGTATATTTGTATGAGTTTGTTTCCATATCATTTCACACAGAAAAGGGCTTGCTTTTTGGTACTTCTAAATTAAAATAAGCCCTTGACTTATTTTAGCTATTCATTTTCAATCTTGATTTATCTGCAGCAAGCTTTATTGTTGTGTGATCAGCTCTAAAAGGCCTACCAGTTTGCTTTCTCCCTAGCTCTCAGCTCTTCCTTGACTCATGCATACGATCTCGGGGAGGAAAAAAAATCTGTAGAATTCACTTTGCTGTTTTTCAGCTTACATACCAGTAGGGTTAAGCTAATTATTTTCAAGTATAATGCAGATTTAATTTACTCAGATGACAGCAGTGAGTCAGCTAGAGCCTGAGAACTGAGAGGCCGCATTCTTAGTCAGCTGGGCCTCACTGCTCCGTAAGTCTCACGAATAATACAACTACATGACGCTCTGTGATATATGCCCTAGACAATTCAACCACCCACAAGGTGATAAAACTCTCCACGGTCGGGGAGCTTGTTAGGGCTACGTCTGCAGTTCTCCAACACTTAGTTCAGTGGCTTCCAAGATTGGACACTGACGCGCTGCCCCTAAGAGTTAACTAGATGATGACGAATGAGGAAATTGATATCAGAACTGTGGAGATTACCAGGTCCAACTTCCTCTTTATAAGAATATGAGACTTGAAGTTGAAAGGGGTTAAGTATCTAATCCTAGTCAACCAGCTGGACAAGAACAAAGCAGTATTTAAAAGTTTCCTGGCCAGGTGGTGGTGCACTCCTTTAATCCCAGCACTCGGGAGGCAGAAGCAGGTGGATCTCTGTGAGTTGGAGGCCAGCCTGGTCTACAAGAGCTAGTTCCAGGAAAGGCTCCACAGCTACAGAGAAACCCTGTCTCAAAAAAAACAAAACAAAACAAATACACCTCAAGCTTCCAGCTCCTTGTCTATCTGCTACTCCAATGAGAGAACACCTCAGATTTCCAAGAGGTTACTGTCCCCACTTACTTGAAACTTCTACCAGGCTAATCCAAACCCTATTCTTCATATTTGGAATATGACCGTCTCATGATATCCAGTGAGGAATCTTTCAATATATTATGTTATTTTAATTTTTTTTTCTCATTCGGTAACATTCCCAAATAACAAGGTCCCTGTGGAGATGTTTCCTGAAACAATATCTTTTAAATTCAAATCCCAGGGGGGGAATAATTGAGTGTCTTGGGGACTGGGATAGAAAGACTTGGGAGTGCAGCATGACACTTCATTGCGCTTGGTTACAGATTTAAAACAATGTGAGCAAGTCAGCGAGTGTTTAATCAGCAACTTCCTGTTTTGTTAGTTACATTGTATCGATTTCCATAACATCCATCTGGAGCTGAAGCCTAGATGATGAGAATTTGACGTGGAAGTCCAGTGAGAGCAAGAAGAGCACACGTTTTTGGCTTTAGACTTTGCTCTCCATAGCACAAATCCCAATAGACAGGCGTGTCCCACGTGTGCTTGGTTTGGGCTGTGGAATGGAAAACAGCTTAGCCCTGGAGACGGGAATAGAATCGGACCTGCTTAGATTAGTCGATAGATACGCGTGTCCCTGGTGAGGTTTGGAGGGAGAAAGGAAACACAGCAGGGAGGAACTAACGCAACCTTTGATTCCAGAGAAAGGACGCGAACTCCGCAAGTTATTAGAAATAGGCTGAGTGAGGATTAAGGATGTGGAAATGAAACCGAATAAAAATTTAAATGTATTCAGAGAGGGCGGGACACTTGATTTCCTCAGAGTCACAAGCAGGTAACTCATAGAACTGATGTTAGTGCAAGCCTTTAATCCCGACACTTGGGTAGCAGAGACAGTGAGTTCAAGGCCAGCCTGGCCTTCAGGGTGAGTTCCAGGACAGGTTCCAAAGATACACAGAGAAACCATCTCGAAAAACAAAAAACAAAACAATTGACTCTGTAGTTATTTATAATACTTGGCATAGCGTGGTTCAATCTTGTAATAATGGTTGACATTTTAGACTCTGGGCCCTAGAACACAAGCCCAGTGACTGTCCCCTAATGGTGAGGTTATTGATATGGCTGCAGCACCCGTCACATTCCGTCACAGGCTGATTCTCTCACCATCTCTTTTTTTTCCCCTTAGCTAGGTAGTCCCTCGCTGGATAGTCACTATATTTAATTACTTGCTGTAGTGGTTGGTTTTTGGCAACATGACATGCCTCCATCATATGGGCCTGTGGGCATCTTCTTGATTAATGATTGATGAAGCAGAGCCCAGCCCACTGGGGTGATGCCATCTCTGGAACCATGTTCTTGGGTTGTATAAGAAAGCAAGCTTGCCCCCTGGGGAGGAAGCCAGTAATCATCATGACTCTAAGATATCTGGGTTCAGAGCCTACCTCAAAGTTCCTGCCTTGGGTTTCCTAGATGGTAGACTGAAATATGAACGCCAAATAAACCTTTTTCTTCCCAAGTCGCTTTTGGTCCGTTCTTTATGACAACAACAAAAACTTAACAGGGATACTTGCCTTCTTTCTTCTCTAGCCTCTAAAATGCACAGTGAAGGGAGAGACAGGGATGCAAGAGCATGCTCACTGAGACAAGTCACCAACATAGCCTACTGTGACAGAAGATGCAAACGTTTGCCTAATCAAGAAAAAGTTGTGCCATATTGGGAAGTATAGAAAGTAGGCATCCAAAAAAAAAAGCCAATTGTAATACATTCTAGAAGATTTTCTATGACTAGAGACTCATATTGTGTTCCCATAATGAATAATTTCTCTTCTTTGTACTTTGAAGTAATTTTTCCTTGAGAGCCACAGTTACTAACATCACTCTGTGTGTGCATGTGTGTGTATATGTGTAAAAGCATGAGTGCACATATGTAGAGACCAGAGGGTGCTATCAAGTGCCTTCCTTGATTGTTCTCCACAATATTTTTTTAAATAGTATGTCATACTAAACCTGTTGGTCACCTAGAAAGGCTAAGTCACAGAGATTCCGCCTGACTCCACCCTCCCAGTGTTGAGATTACAAACACACACTAAAGCACATAGCTTTTCACTGGCCTTGGGCATCCTTCCCAGTCCTGCTTTAGACCCCATAATCGGTAAACTGGAAGGGAAAGCAAATGCCCACGAGCCAAGTTGGATTTAGGCAGACCCTCCATTGACAAGCATCAAATGAGCACACTCAGCTTAGCTGAGCCAAGCACGATGGCAGTCAGAACACTGAGGCAGGAGGATGATAAGGCCAGCATGGGCTACATAGCAAGGGCTTATCTAAAAGGAAAATCAATACACCAGATTGGCTGGGTTTCAGTTCCTTCGTCTATAAAAACAGGAATAATTTCATCAAGGAGTAGTTAAGGGTGACAGGGTCACGTCTATAAAATAACCTCTAGCGCTAGGGGAGTGAAGCAAGAAGGATCTGAGCTCCCACTGCCTGGGACCTCTTTCTGTGGTGACCCGAAGCATGGCTGGGGGTACAGTCGGCTACTTCCCAGCTCAAAGATAATTTCAACTAAAATCTTTCTAGATGAAGCAGGCATCTCAAGGATCCTTTAACAGCACTGAAAGTCTTCCGATTAGACTGAACATCCAGGTTCCGTTGGGCTGCATTCAGCAATGAATTTGTTTTGCCTCTAGTAGCAATAAAGGAATTTTCATTTATTTTTTTTAAATATTTCTAACTTCCAAGATTTCTTGTCACACAGCTATCAGGCTGCATTCACATAGACCTTTTTAACTAGCTGTTTTTTTTTTTCTAAAGCAGATATGAGGTGCTTAAGCTGGCTGCTTCCTTTCTACCCAGGGCCTTTTACTTTGAGGAGATTGCACCTGCCTAGGGAATTAACAGGGTTTGAATAAAAAAAACGAATTCATTCCTTACCACGTAGTCTCTGAATTGGATTTTCTCTCCTTACTCCACATTGAGCTAATCAAGTCCTAATGATGTTGCATTTAATTCAATCTCAGAAGGAATAATTTTCCAATTCAGTCTAAACAATGCCTGACCCTTGTGGTGACTTCCATGAATATAGCATGTCTTCAATTCCTGCAGCTAGCAGGAGATGGGCAGAAAGAATAACTATTTTCCTTGGACAATGGCTTCTGTGTGCTGTCAGGCTCTCCGTCCCTCTGTCTCCTCTAGCTGGCTTTCATGAATACAATGTCTTTTTAACATCCCTCTCAGGGGCAGTACAGGAGACCCCATCCATCTCCAGATCTCAGGGGCTGCGCGGCAGCCGAGCATCTCATTATGGCAGAGCGAAGCATTCTGGGAGACTGGATGGAGGAGGCAGACTGCAGTAGGAAAGGGGGGAGGTGGAGAGGAGGGCAGGAGCTTTGAAAATAGATGCTCACTCTCTTGGTGATACTACACTAAGGGGTAAGAACTTCCTGTTCTAGAAAGCTCTGGCAGGCAGGATGCCCAAACCCCTGACTCAGCAGATTCCAATCTCACCTACAACCGGGATGAAGCTGCCTTAGTCTCTTCGTGCCTCCAACCACACACGCCCCTACAATGGATGCTGCTACCTACAAACCACCACGCGGACCATGTTGCTGGGAGGAAAGCCAAGTTTCCTCTACACTCCAGAAAAATCAGTGGTTCCATACTTGGAGCAGAACACGCCTGTGTAGTCCAAATGCAGGCCTGCTCACCTACAACAGAACTCACTGATCTCCCTGAAGGCTCTTTCCTTCAACGAGCCCAGATATTTACCTGCTACTTTAGTTTCTTGCCTTAGCTAAGATAGGTTGGGGCAATGTCCTTAGCATTTGGGGGTTCTCAGGCCCTTTTCAGAGTCATTGATAACTCTCTATCAAAAGTATAAAACCCAGCCATAATCACCCCATCACCTTCTTCCGTTAAGAATACCTACATCACTAGAAAACATTATTTTGAGTGAGGTAACCCAGACACAGAAAGACAATTATCACATGTACTCACTCATAGGTGGTTTTTAAACATAAAGCAAAGAAAGCCAACCTACAAAACCACAATCCCAGAGAACTTAGACAACAATGCAGACACTAAGAGAGACTTACATAGATATAATCTACATGGGAAGTAGAAAGTAGAAAAAGACAAGATCTCCTGAGTAAATTGTGAGCATGGGGACCTTGGGGGAGGGCTGAAGGGGGGAGGGGAGAGGCAGGGAAGGGAGCAGAGGAAAACGTAGAGCTCAATAAATATCAATAAAAAAATTTAAAAAAAAAAAAGAATAACTTTACCAAGCAAGGCATAGTGGTGCACACTTTCAATTCCAGCACCTGGGAGGCAGAGGTGGATGGATCTCTTTGAGTTCAAGGCCAGCTTGGTCTGCAGAAGGAATTCCAGGACAACCAGAGTCAGACCAAGTCTCAGGAAGACGAAGAAGAAGAAAAGAATACCTAGATTAGAATAGACATTTGTTACCTTCTTGAAGTCCAGAAGCTTCAGGCAACAGTTGGTGGCTATCTGTAATTTTGTCAGGGTGGGGTTAATTCCTTTCTGTTAGCTTTCCTCCTGAGCACTGCGGACACTGATTCCTGTGCTCGAGTAACAAGAATTTTGCTGGAGAGTTGGTAGGTAAAGGCAGCAGCTTGCAGGCTGGGGAGCAAGGCTAAGGAACAAGGCTAAAGGGCAAGACTAGGGAGCAAGGCTGGGGGGCAAGGCTGAAGGCAAGGGTGAAGGGCTCTTGCCAGCACCTTCAGTGGGAAGAGCCTGGGCACCAGGTAAGAGGGGACTTGATCTTTGAGACAGAAATGCCAAGAATAGACTTCATCTCATTCCAGCTTTTTCTTGATGTGGGATTCCCCTCTGTCTGCTGTGACTATCATTGACTAATAAAGGAACTGCTTTGGGCCCCAGCCAGTGTTACTTTTTCTGTGGCCACCTTACCCAGGCTCTGTGTCCTCCATCTACAGTTCTCCTGCCTTCTGCGGCATCCAATGGCTGCTGGCTCCAGGACCCCAGGTCAACTCCTGGCCCCTCCCCCAAAGCCAGTAGCACAAGGACACCTCGCTGGCCTGTCCCTGCCAGGCAGTTATAGCCATTTGCCCTGAACCCAGCCTTGAGCCCACACTGGCCCATGTTGTCATCTGTATCCTTCTACCTTGTCACTTGTTCTGGCTCCGAAGCTCTAACACCACAAACTCTACATTCTGTAACTTCAGCTTTGCAGAGCTTCCCAAGATACCACAGACAACAGCTTTATTACTAAACAGCTCACTGCTCACTTAGTGCCAGGTACTGTTCTGAACCCCCATGTTAACTCAATGACTCCCACAAAGAGTCCTGAGAAGTAAGTCCTTTTGTACAAGCCATTTCACAAAGGAGGAGACTAAAGCACAGAGAGGTAAAGTAACTTTTCCAAAGGCACAGAGCCACGCAGTGTGGTGCTGAGAGAAGCAACCCCAGCAGGCTTGCCTCTGGTGATATCTTTTTCCACCACCATTACTGTATCATTTCTCTCCACAATATTTTAGGTAGGAAATGCTTGTTCACCCTTAAAACCTACTCGGTGCCCTGGAACACGGATATGATGTGAGATTCCCCTCTGTATGCTGTGAATACGTTTTATTTTTTTACCATTGGTTAATAAAGAAGCTGTGTCAGCCTGTAGCAGGGCAGAATATAGCCAGGCTGAAAGAGAGAGAGAGAGTATGTGGAGTCAGAGATACAATGTAGCTGATGAAGGAGAAGGGCCTGGAAACTTTTCAGTAAGCCACAGCCTTGTGGCAATACAAAGAGGAATCGAAATGGGTTAATTTAAGATGTAAGAGTTAGTTAATAAGAAGCCTGAGCTAATAGGTCAAGTAGTGTTGTAATTAATATAGTTTCTGTGTGATTATTCAGGGCTGAGCAGTTGGGAAACAAAAGAGTAGTGTCTCTGTCTACAAAATGGATAGGTCTGAGTCTGTTCTTCTAGCCCTGGTAGACAGACACACTGAGCACAGTCCTTGGGGGGAAAATTCATTCTCTGCCCCCAATCAAGTGTTGACAAGAATCACAGATACATCTCTGGTCCAGCACAGAAGCCTTTCCTACCGTCCTTGTCAAGCAGCTGAGCAGATCTAAAGTGGGACTCAAAGCAGTACTATTGTCTCAGGAGGGGCATGGGCTGACCTGTGCCCCCATCCTCCTACCTGTGAGCTTCTGCCCTTCCCAGTTCCCCTTTCAGGTGCCAGGGTACCTGGCGAATGGCTTTCCCAGCTTGACCCGTATTGCTGACCCGCCCTCAGTGACTGAAGCAAGCTTCAGGGCTCCCCATGTGGTTGAAAAGGATACAATGAGCTTGAACAACAGCGTGGAGGAGAGCCATGGGTGGGTGAGGGGAGGGGGAGGTTGGAGAACTGGAGCATGAATAGACAAGATCCAAGGCGGTCCAACTTTAATGATTCTAGGAGGATGCTGGGGCTAGTTACAGGAACAGAGTCTCTTGCAGCTTAACATCGCCAGGTGGAGACACTTCCTTTCCGCTGCCCTCTTCCCCTGCTTTCCTCTGAATCTGGGATGCTTCTCTACCCCACAAAACCCCATGATGTAAAGGCTAAGTCCTCAGTTAGACACAGTTAGGTCCTGGAGGGACTGGCATGGCCTTGAAAGGGGCTGTGGGACTCCAATTCCTCCTTTACCTTGTGTGTTCCCTGCAATGGGAGTGTTTGTGGCTGGCTAGGAGCTCCTACCGTGGTGTGCTGCCTTACCACAGGCCCAAAACAACAAGCCAACCAATCACGGACCAGAACCGAGGGGCCGGCACCAAATAAACCTTGACTCTTCATTTTCTCTGCTATTTCCCTTCCGATTAGAAGGCTTCCTCACACAGAACCTGGGTTCTGGCTACTTTAGCGCCATCCACTCCCAGCAGAGTACAGACCTACAGGGCGCCAGTTAGATTGAGCACTAAAGGGACAATGGATGGCTGTTTCGACCGACTAGCGCCTGTCAGACCTTACCTTTCCAATGTCGCATTTCCTCAGCCCCTTGTGGATGACAGGCTTGCTGTTCTCCAGTAAACTGGGTTGGGGGAAAGCAGGGGTCAGTTAAGAAATCTGTACTTCCTCCAGCACCGCCCCCTCCACACGCACACCCCTTGTTCTCCTCCCTGCCCTCACCTCCATTAAGCCTTGCTTGACCACCACTGCCCACAGTCATGATTTTATCCACGGATCGCCTATAAACACTGGAACAGAATTTTGCCTCAGAACAGAACCAGGACAAAGGGGATGGAACGAGGGGCCTGAGCCACATTGGACTTGAGCTCAGAGAGCTCTCTCCCCACCACGTGTGCGGGTGGAAACAAGGACCCAGAAGCTTCCGGTGCCGTAGATGGGGGACACCAATAGTTGCTGTTTAGAACACCCCATCTTTTACTCGGAAGGACTCTTCTTTGCAGGAATTGCAGCACTCTAAACAAAGCCACGGTGAAGGGGATTAAACCAAGAAGCCCCGCCCCAATTCCAGAGAGCTTGTAACCTCAGCTGGGCCAATCAGCTTCCTTCCCTAGAATTTTAAAAATAGGCGAAGCATCGATTCCTTCTATGGGCTCCCAGCAACCAGCTACTAGAACTCCAGCTTTAGGGAATGACTACCACTCTCTGAGTGCTGGGATTGAAGGCATGAACCACCACCTCTCGCAAATCCTCCCCTTTTATAAAAAAAAAATCTGGACATTTGTTGTAGAAAAGCAATTATGAATCTCCTTTTTTTATTTCTTTTTCCACTTATTCATTCCAAAACAGGTTCCCATGAGCAACTTGTTTCCTGCATTTACTAGGATTAAGAAGGAGGGAATTACAGGGGCTGGAGAGGGGCTTTGGTGGGTAAGAGTGCTGGCTGCTCTTCTGGAGGGCCTGGGTTCAATTCCGAGCGCCTACATGGCAGCTTACAACTGTCTATAACTCCAGTTCCAGGGGATTTGGCACCTTCACACAGACACATGCAGGCAAAACACCAGCACACATAAAAAAATTTTAAAAGGAAGAAATTATAACTTTAGTTTTCATGCATTTGTGGCTGGCCCTAGCCAGTTCATTTACCAGAATGTGCAGCTATGATGGGAATGCATTGCACACATGTATGAAATTCTCAAAGAATAGACAGATACAGTTAAATTAAACAAAGAACAAAGAATATCAGAATGCAATAGTGTGAGTTTGTTATAGAATAAGGATGATTTTAAATCTATCTAAAAAATTAGAATGACTTACAGATTGAAAGAAAATATATACAAATCATATAT
Source organism: Alexandromys fortis (assembly GCF_014885135.2). Classification (NCBI taxonomy): domain Eukaryota; kingdom Metazoa; phylum Chordata; class Mammalia; order Rodentia; family Cricetidae; genus Alexandromys; species Alexandromys fortis. Next base: position 29,115,864 of record NW_026067949.1, on the reverse strand, counting down.
ACAAATCATATCTGTCAAAGGCCTGGCATCCAGACTATTTAAAGAACTCTCATACCAGGCCTGGTGTGACAGCTGGCCTGTAATCAGGCTACTGGGGAGGCTGAGGCAGGAGAAACACAAATTCAAGGACAGCCTGGACAACTTAGTGAGCTCCTACCTCAAAATTAAAAGGAGAGAGAAAGAATGTACTCAATGCTTCAATCCACAGCAACACCACACACACACACACACACACAACTCTTACAATGTAACCACATCAAAAAAAACCCCACAAATTTTAAAATGGACAAAAGTCTCAAATAAACATTTCCCCAAATAATAAATACAAATTATCAACAAGCAAATCAAATACAGGCCATTAGCTTTCAGGGAGAGGTAAATCAAAACCACAAGGAGCAGCACACTCCTCAGAGGATGGCTGCAGCTAAAAGCTAATAAATAACAGCTGTCAGGTGTGGGGAACTTTAAATCTTTCTCTACTTCCGATTCAGCGTAAAATGTTTCAGCCACTCTGGGAAATAATTTGACATTTCTTTTTTTAAAAAAAAATTATACACAGACTTACCATCTGACCCAGCAACTCTAGTCTGAGTTATATAAAAAAAAAAAAAAAAAAAAAAAAAAAAAAAAATAAATAAATCTCAACAGGTACCTGCACACAAACAATGCACAGTTCAAAATAGCCAAAAAGTCCCAAATGTTTTCAGATGGGTAAATAAAAACAAACAAACAAACAAATCTATCAATCAATTTAAAAAAGGGGGGAGTCTGCCCTTAAGTAGGACATCTCTAGCATAAAAGGGAATGAATTGTGCATGGATCCATGCTGGATTGGGGAAAACCTCGGAAACACCCGCTAAGCGAAAGAAGCCAGGCAGACAAGGTCACACATGGTATGATGGACCTCTGGGGAGATATTCAGAACGGACCTACAGAGAAAGAGTACTGGAAGGAGCTGTTTCAAGAGAAGGTTTTCATCACGGTGTTGAAATATTTCTGAGCTAGAAGTTGGTGGTAACGGCACAACCTCAGGGAACACCTAATGTTTGCTTTCAAACAGCCAGTTTGGTGTTATGTGAATCTCACCTCAATAAAAATACTTGATAAAGCAGTCAATTTAGAATATACTGACAGCATTTGCTGTGACCAGATGCGATCAAGAGTGTCTTCCTGTGACAATATTGCTTCAGTTTCTTTCCCTCCGTTCTCCCCTTCACCCGCACGCATGCACTCACAACTGTGCTCTGTGTGCAGATACATGGTTCGCCGAGTGGTCATGCACCCTGAGATACACAGTTCGCTCTGCTTCTTCCCGTCAGTCAGCTCGATGGAAATGGCACTCTTAGATCACCTGAAATCATTTATCAAGCCTTTCTCTCCAAGTGTTAAAAGACAGTTCTGAGGTCTTGTCTTTTCCCTCATATTAACACTGAAAGTCTTTGTGTGTGTGAGGGGCAGTAGGGTTTCGAGACAGGGTTTCTTTGTATATCCCTGTCTGGAACTCATTCTGTAGCCCAGGCTGGCCTCGAACTCAGAGATCGACCTGCGTCTGCCTCCCTCCCAAGTGCTGGGATTAGAGGCACGTGCCACTACCACCCAACAACACTAAAGTACATTCTTCTCACCAGACAGCTGTGATAGTATTCCTCAACAGGGAAGTCCCTGGACCACCTGCCCCACATCTAGACCATCAAATCCAACTTAGGAATATGCATTTTCAGCAATTGCCACAGCCCTACGCTTACAAGTGCGGGCATGTGAGACTCCTTGTTTCTCTCTAATAGCTGACTGACTAGTTCAGTCCAGTGTCTATAGAGCACCTACACAAACACTGCGCTACATGCTGCAATGGGAACATAAGTGGAAGCCATAATTTGTAAACAAGCTTTGCAGAACAGACAAATCCCATCGGGCCACGTTATGCAACACAAGCTGCCTAAACTTGCATAATTTTAATAACAGCTCATTCAAACCCATCTATTCTAGGATAAAACCTCCTTGAATCGGGGGATGTAGCTCCGTTGGTAGGGTGAACAAAAGTGCTTGCCTGGCTCGCATGAGGCTCTGGGTTTGATTCACGGAGCCCCATAAATCAGGCAGGGCAGCGCACACTTAGAAAGAACAGAAATTCAAGGTCACAGGGGTGCTACATGGGGACGTTCCAGGCCAGTCACTCAGCAGCTTTACAAATTCTGTCAGTCTCAAACTACCCCATGACTGTCTCTCACACTCCAGACCCCATGAGTGCTCTTCCCTAACTTCCTCTTTCGAGATGCTACTAGATCCTGACAAGGTCAGAGTTCTCCTTAGTAAGGACTTCCACCTAGCCTAGGAGGCAGGCTTCCCCGGTCTCCTTTCCATGGGACACATGGAAAAGAGCTATTTCCTCCATGAATTATTATTTGCCCCACTTGCTATTATTTTGTACGCTGTTATGTCCGGTGCTCTGCCTCGAATCTAAATGCATTATTTTTGTGAGTATTTCCCTCTTGAGGCACATCAATCCCGCTGCTATCATCGGCTAGTTGAGTATAGGAATCACTCTTTCAAGCAGTGAGGTCTTGAAGCAATACCTCACAAACCCATATTCCTGAACACACACTCTCTCTCTCTCTCTCTCTCTCTCTCTCTCTCTCTCTCTCTCTCTCTCTCTCGATCCCGCAACAAGAAGAACTATCATTTCTAAGATGCCTCCAGGGTGTTTGTGCCTCAGTGAAGATATTGTCTCCTTCATCCTGTCCAGGATTGGAAAGTGTCTTTCCCCTCATGTTAGTATTTACAATGTGTCTGTGTCTGAGTGAGTGTCCGGCACATTGTGTATGAACGAGTGCCCATGAAGGCCAGAGGTGAGCATCAGATCTTCCAAGACTAGAGCTCCAAGCAGTTGTGAGTCAACTGATGTGGGTGCTTGGAACCCACGTCAGATCTTCGGGAAGCGTAGCCAGAGCTCTTACCTGAGCCGCCTCTCCAACCTTCTTGACCCCTGCTCTGCTGCTTCTCCACTTTCATTGTCTGCTTCCGCCCAAACGTGGAAACTCCTGAATCTCCACTGTTTATCTCACCTGTACTTCTCCTTCCCTGGTTTTGTTTCACTTCTGCTAACTTCTAGGCAGACTTTCTGGTTTGCTCTTCCAACACATTTATGAAATCATCAGTGGTGAGATATTTAAAACAACACACTTTGCAGCAGTTCCCATTCGTTTAATGAATCTGTCCTCAGAGTCCCCGAGTCAGGGTCGGCGTGCCTTGATGACTTATTGCACCCGTGATGTTTATAACACTCCCCACCCCAACTACTGATGCCCCCTCCATTCATGTACTGAATTCCTAACTCTCAAGAGGATGGCATAAAAAAATGGGTTCTCTGACAGGTGATTGTGGTCAGCCTCTTCCTCCTGAGTGGAATTAATGTCTTTGTAAAAGAGATCTCTGTAAGGAATTTTGTTTCCTCTACCGCATGAGGAGACAGCCATAGGTGACACCTGTGATCCAGGAAATCAGCCTTCATCAGATTCTAAGTATCTGATGCCTGGATCTTGGATTTCTGGTCTCAGAGCAGTGAGACATCTATTTCAGTTGCTCATAAGCCCCCTATCTATGGTATTTTGCTATAACGGTCAATCAAATTAACACAAAACTCATTCCATGTATTTGGTAATAGGGCCTTTGAATAGGAATTAAATTTATATGAAGTGATAAGGTTGGCCTCCACATGGAATTACTGTCTCTGCAGGAAGAGAGACAATGTTGTCTGGATTTCTGTCCAGGCTGGTTTCTGTCTTCCCACCAGGTCCCACAGCTGTTTAGCCCAAAAAAATATCACACAGAGGTCTATATTAATGATAAACTGATTGGCCCATTAGCTCAGACTTCTTATTAAATCTTATAACTTATATTAACCCATTATTCTTATCTATGTTAGCCACATGACTTGGTACCTTTTTCAGCAGGGTAATCACATCTTCTTTCTTCTGTGGTTGGGACAAGACTGGGGAGGAATGGGCTTCCTCCTTCCCAGAATTCTCCTGTTCTCATTGACCCGCCTCTACTTCCTGACTGGTTGTCCCGCCTATACTTCCTGCCTGGCTACTGGCCAATCAACATTTATTTAAAACATAATTGACAGAATATAGACAATTGTCCCACACAGAGACTACATGGCTCTCTCATGCAAGGACATAATGAGAAGGTAACCACTTGCAAGCCAGAACTAGAAGGTCTTTCCCAGAAGCCAGAGATAGGCCAATGTCTTTCTTGATCCTAAACTTGGTGCAGAACTATAGAAATAAACATCTGTGGTTTAAACCATTCAGTTTGTAATTCCCTGCTATAACATGGGCATTAATGACGCCTTACTTACTGTATCCCTCTGGAGTCTGCCTCAGTACATAGTACAGGTCAAGTTAACCAGGCCTGGACCTAACCCTTCCTCCAGCATCACCTTGAGGTGGCTCTCCAGACCATCAACTATGTTCACGACATCAAAAGCAACAGAATCAGAAAGCACATAGATGGACTAATTCTCTGCTTATGCCTTCTTCACCCCATCACAACATCATAAATCCCTTGACTATTCCAACCTTGGAATGTGTGTGCCAAGACCTACCCCCTACGATTTTTTTTAAATATATTTTTATTTTATGTGTATAAAAACTCTTTGAGTTTGAGGCCAGCCTAGTCTTGGGACAAGTATCAATTTGTACTCTAATCAGGGCCTTAATTGAGTATTGTATTGTCTGGAAATCGATTACTGATTGAGTGTGCAAGCATACTAACAAATTGTTTTAGAGACACACATAAATCCAAGGCCATCCCTGTGTTCACACTTGGTCTCTCTTCCCTTGCATTCCGGTTAAATTTTCCATGAGAGGTGGCATTAAACAATAGAGAATGGAATAAAATACACTCAAAAACCTTATCTATGATTCAGTATGCAGTGAACTGCTGTTCATATTGTGGTTGATTATCTTCCGCTTTTCTCTGAGTCTTGTAGTTTTGCCAAACCTGAATATGTTCGTGAGAAAGAAAGTGCCAGGGGTTTATCTTAATGGCAATCATCTTCCCTCTTAAGAAGAGAAAAAAAAAATGTTAAGACATCTCACACGACATAAGCTCCAAAGGGGTTATCAATTCTAAAATGTCCGCAATTCAGGGCAGAGAAATTCTTTTGTGTGTGTGACCACTTGCAGTGTGCACCACTCACTTGGAAAATCTGATAACAATAAAGAACTAGAGGTCCATTTTCTACCGAGAGAACAAAGATCTCTGGGGGTGAAGCAGGAGCTCCCCGGGTGATTCTTCTGCGCAGCGAAGGTTAAGAGCGCTTTCCTGGAGGTCTTTAGTGGAACGCTTCGGTCCAACTGGTCCTCATCACACATGTGCTGACCCAGCCTTGTCCAGCTGTGAGGTTGAAGCATTCCCGGCAGGAATGAGAACTCGTGGTACTTGTTCTTCAGGGTAACCTTATCCCTGGAGCTTCACTGGCTGTTCCTTGCAATGATATGATGTCGGACTGCCGCCGTCGGCAGCGGCTGGGTTTACTGATATTTCTTGCAGCTTGAAATTTCAATGGGAAATCACATGTGACTTTCAAATAAACGCTGAGCAACCTTGCTCACGGCCCTTCCCATCTGCCTTTCATTGTCAAGGCTTCCGAACAGATAATAAATACATCAGGTTACTTTTTGGCTTCTGTATTGCACACATTCTGATGAGCTCGGGGAGTAATTATCTACCCCAGCAGGCTGGAGGACAGAAACTACTGCTACCGTGGGGTCCCCAGCTACACAGGAAAAGAGGAGCTGAGCATCTACTTTGTACTCAAGCTCACTCGTGCTCCGAGGGTACACCTGCTCACTTAGTTCTCACAATGGAAGTGGTTTGGGGACATCTCCCTGGAGGACGGGGAGGAAACCCTGAGGGGATGAAGTCCTGGGTGAATGTGTGCTGTCGCTGTGGGCGCAGTCATCTCAAGGACCCTAGCACCAGACCCATGAAAAAAAGAGCAAAGCCCTTGCCCTAAGGTGAGACTCGGGGGATGGTAAAGTCTTCCTAGTGCAGCTGTTGATGATATGTGTAGAAAATGTCCATAGCGTTCTCCCTCTCGTTATATTTATGACCTAAAGGCTGTTCCTCTATAGAGCCAACTGCTGAGATTAAACCTATCCCCTGGGTGCACCTATATGCTGTGAGCCTGCCTCCTTGTTTATCTTTATGCAATAACCCCTCCTCCTTATCTATTTTTATGTAATAACCCTGCCTCCTTGTTTATCTGTATGTAATAACCCCGCCTCCTTATTTATCTGAATGTAATAACCCCGCCACCTTGTTTATCTGTATGTAATAACAGATAAACACTGACTCCTGGTCCAGCTGTATACAGTAGCTCTTCCTTTCTGCTCAGTTGTATATAATAAACAACACTGAGCTTCCAGGATTCTGCAGCTTCTCCGTCAGTTGGCCCAGTTCACACCCAGCTCTTCTGTATGTATTGTTTTCCTTCCTTCTCTCACTGCCCCAGTCAGGTCATGTCCTCCGGGATCGCCTCAAAGGTGTGGCATCCCATATTCTTCTCCAGAGGAATTAAATAATCCACCTAAGTTCACCCAGGAAGTAAAAGAGTCCGGATGACACCCACCCCCATCCCAGGGTGATCTGTCAAGATAAGGAAATAAGAGGATTTGGCAAAAAAATCTACAAGAGTCAGAAAGAGCTGTAAAATAATCATTCAATTGTTTATGAAGAATGAAGCATAGATAAGGTTTGTCAGTGTGGTTTACTCTGCTTTTTAATTTAATACCCCCTCTCTCTGTGGCTTCCACTATAGCGTTATCTTCAGACACGATTATTTTGGGGAGTCTCCTGTTAATAGACTAAAAGTGTGAATAAGTGAGTCCACAAGAGCCCAAAATAAAGGGAAGTATCAAATATTTATTGGGGAAACACTCACGAACAACAAGGTAGGGAGCTGGTGCAGCCCTCTGCTCTGCGGCCTCTGGGAGCTGCAAACAGAACTCCGACCACCTCCCAAGAGAGCCAAGCGAGAGAGCCCCCTTCTCTCTCTTAAAAGTCAGCAGGCAGAAGACCACATCCTCCAGTCCAGTATGCCCAAAAGCTATTGGTTGAATGAATTCCCACAGCAGTAGACTCTCCAGGACACCTCATATATGTTCACTTATTGATATGTCTGTTCTATACATTGGAAACCCATTCACTCTGCAAACGGTCAGGGATACCAGAGTCAGGTGAAGCTAGTGAAACACAGGTCTCCCAAATTCCCAACCGGGAGTAAGGATCACTGAGATGGGACCCAAGAATTTGCATTTTTAACAAATCTCCAGGAAATACTAACTCTGCCAGTGATGGCTGTTGTTTTTACATCTGCTTATGGGTCACACCCGAATCTACTGATATTTCAGGTATCATCTGCGTCTCAAGGTCCCTCAGTCAGAACCCAACTGCTCAGACACCTGGTGGGATTTCCAATCCCACGGCACCGGCTATGGCCAAGGCTGCCAAATAGAGGTTTTAATTAAGTCTCTATCATTCTATTTACCAATAAAGACTTAGAGGTCAAATGTTGGGATGAAAAACTGCTAGATCAGAGAAGCCAAGAAGTAAAGAGCTGACCTTCCTTTTTGGTTGGAGACCCAACCAGAGAAGCAACTCTCCACTCATCCCAATCAAAAATGACTACGAATCTCTCAGTCCCTCACTCCTCCTTCCAGGGCATCTCTCTATCCATATTCCTGGCTCCTCTGTTCTCTCTGTGGCTAATTCTTGTCAACTAGTTGCTGACTGATTCAAGTTTAATTTTATGAACATGGTCTCAGAGTTTCATAGTCTAATCAAATATCCTACAACAGATCTCCTCTGAGTCACTACTATAAACATTACCTAAAAGTAAAAAAAAAAATCCAGAATATTAGAAGACAAAGAGATATAATGAGGAGATGGTTCAATTGGTTCAATGTTTGCTAAGAACTTGGGTTTGATCCCCAGCACCCATGTAAGAAAGCTGCACAAAAGCCTATCATCTGAGTGAGTTCTGGAAGGTGGAGGCAGGGTCTTTGGGATTTGCTGGCCAGTCAAGTTTAGCTGAATCAGTGAGCTCAAGGTTCAAGGAGAGTCCGTGTCTCAAAAACTGAGGTGGAGAGAAAGACAGGAAGATACCTGACTCAACTCCTGACCGTGTTTGCACATAGACCTATAAACGTGTTCTCTCTCTCAATGAAATCAGATCTTAATAGAACGCATGGCTTTTCTGCACTGCAGGGAATCGTCTCAGGCAGATCAGAAGGAAGACTGTTGGAGGACCCATTGCACTAACCTGAGGTAAATGGCTTTCCTGAGCCGACAGGCCGGCTAGAAGTAAACCCACAGGAGTCGGCCCGGCCTCCCTCACTGCTGAGAAAGGAGAAAAGGAGGCTGCAGCCAGGCAGAGCTCTGATTCCCACCCATCCTCCCCCGCGGTGCTCGGGCACTTGCTTTTCTTTTTCACCTAACTGCTCCTGTCGTCTCTCCCTGGCCTTCATTTTCCTCCCTCTCTGAGAACAGCTCGTCACTTTTAAGTGACGCAGTCTGCAGCCCACTGTTCCTTTCATGGAAATTCTAGCTTCTGCAAGTACACACGGTACTCGATAGCCACAACGCAAAATGTTCTCAATGAATAGCGCTTTGATTTGAACTTGAATGTGTTGTTCCTTTGAAGGCCGGGCTCTGCGTGAGTGCTGGGCTGTGCAGCGTAGCTACAGCCAGCAGTGCCTGGAGGGGACCTCCCACCCCCTCTTTGTATGGTCCAGCTTTCCCAGAACCTCTTCAGCATCTTTGTCATTTGGCAGAAAATGAGGACTGTCTCTAGGCAGTCAAGAAGGCAAATCCCAGAGCTTTGAAGGAAGTGTTTGCAAAGATTTAAACCTCCAGGATGGGCTGAAAGAGATTCCACAAGAACCCAGGGAAGGGCTGGTGCTTGACTCCGCTTCAACCGAAGATAGGAAGTTTCTTCTGATAGTCTGAGATAAAGGAGGGTGGAAAGGGCTTATCAGTAAAGACAAAGGGTCTTCCGTCAGATTAACTGCAGGACTTCCTACAGCTGAGCCGACCAGCAAAGGCCAAGCACAAAAAGCCATCATATCCAGTATGGTGGCTCCTTGTACTGCTATATATTTTTTTCTGCTCCCCTCCCTTCCTCCCCTTCCTCTTCTACCCTCTCCCATGATCCCTATGCTCCCAATTTACTCAGGAGATCTTGTATTTTGCTGTGTCTCATGTAGATTAGATCCATGTATGTCTCTCTTAGGGTCCTCTTTGTTGTCTAGGTTCTCTGGGATTGTGAATTGTAGGCTGCTTTTTATTTGCTTTATGTCTGAAAGCCACTTATGAGTAAGTACATATGATATTTGTCTTCCTGGGTCTGGGTTATCTCACTCAATATGATGTTTTCTAGAGCCATTCATTTGCTGGCAAATTTCAAGATGTCATTGTTTTTTTTTTCCACTGTGTAGTACTCCATTGTGTAAATGTACCACATTTCCCTTATCCATTCTTAAGTCAAGGGGCATTTAGGTTGTTTCCAGGTTCTGGCTATGACAAATAATGCTGCTATGAACATAGTTGAGCACATGTCCTTGTGGTATGATTGAGCATCCTTTGGGTATATACCCAAAGATGGTGTTGCTGGGTGAAGAGGACGACCTTCCATGAATAGAGGAGGACCGGTCTTCGTCAAGGGTAGATGAATAGCTGTGCTCCCCTGCTAGAACCTCCAAACAAGCTCTCAAAGCCTCCCATTCTTTTTTATTATTATTTTTTGTTTGTTTGTTTGTTTGATACATGGTTTCTCTGTGTAATTGAGAACTTACTGTCCTGGAACTTGCTCTGTAGACCAGGCTGGCCTTAAACTCATAGAGCTTACCCTGTCTCTGCCTCCCAAGTGCTGGAATTAAAGGCATACACCACCATCGCCTGACTTAATTATTTCATTTTTTATTTGATGGTTATTTTGAGACTGCATTTCACTATCTAGCCCAAAACGGAGGCTAACCTGGAACAAACTCTGTAATGCGTGTTAACCCCCAAATTCAAAATTCTCCTGCCGCGGACTCTGTGGTGCTAGTTTTCAGCTAGTTTCAGGTGTAGACCCCACAGCTGGCTCCACATCTCCTTCAGTGTCTTGATTTCGCCATTACTTAACTATTTGGAAGTTAAGTATACTGAAGGGCGCTCAAGGCATTCACTCTTCAAAAGCTTTTGAAGAGAGAGAATGAGCACATGAAACTGTATTGATGTTTGAGCACAGGAAGCTGGAGTCATGGTAATCAGATGCTTTTCTAATCCACAAGACTCAAAATCACGGCCCCACCCTTATCTCTTACTGTACAGGATCTACCCCAAGGCCTTCAACAAATGCTGGAACCCCAGATGGTACCAAATTCTGCGTGTCTATCTCTGTCTGTTATCTATCATCTATCCAATTATCATCTATCAATCTTATGTATATTCTATACATAGGTCTTATTCTATACCTACATACCTATTATAAAGATTAATTTCTAAGTCAGGCATAGTAATTTTATAAAAAAAAATAACCAAAACTAAAACTGAGTAAATATTGTACACAGTACAGACTAACAAATTAAGCATATACAGTCTCTTTGGAAAATATCTTATGGCACTTTCTTTCCCCCTTTCCCTTAAGGGAAGCACCTCATGGCTTCTCTCTAGCATCTCCAAATTGCCAGAAACACCACTCTTGTGCCTTGGTAGCATTAGGAGAACAGAATAGCGGTTACTTAGGTCAGTGAGACGGCTCGGTGGGTAGGTGACAGCAGTGGGCAGATGCACGTGTCACCACATCTGATGACCTGACCTTGATCTACATAGTAGAAGATGAGAACTAACTCCCACAAATTGCCCTTGACCACCACATGTGAGTCATGGCATGTGTGTGTGTACCCCCAACACAAATAAATTCATTTTTATTTTTATTATTTTATCTATTTGTATATTTATTATTATATTTCGTTACTTTTTTTTCAGGTTGAGATTACTCAAACACACCGTGTCTCTATAACAGCTGATCTGATAATCAAGACAGCTACCAATGACCAGGTGAGCCAGCACACACGGTAGAGATATTGCTGGACAGAGATGTGTTCACAGGGCTTCACCAAACTACTCAGAACACTGTTGAATTTTAAACCTGTGTTCAGTTCTGGGGTTTCCGCTGAATATTTCCAGACACAGTAAAACTTAATAACTGAAGGCACAGAAAGGAAAAAACAAAACAAAACAAAACAGCCTATATACAAGGAAGGCTACTGTACTGTCCCAAATGATTCAAATAAGGTAAATTCAATATCCCAATACATCGATATACTGAAAAGTACCTTCCAGTTTTTAATTGTCTCTTTCTTTGTCCCCAGATTTTATGTGATCATCTAAAAGGCATTCAGCACTTTTAAAGACAAATGAAAAAAAAAATTGGAGGGGGGGATGACAGAGTCTAGAAGGCTAAAAATAATTCCAACTGAAATTTAAAAATCACTGATAGGATTTCACATCATCTCCCACGGTCATAGAGATGGCACTGGTTAAGCTAAATGTGTCATAAAAAAACAAAACCAATGGTTGTGGATCTTAGAAAGGGACAGTGTGGGGTCAGGGTAGGCATGGGAAGTAGAGAGAGCCAGGGCAGGAGAATAACCAGAAAGCATTATGTGCATGTAGGAATTGTCAGAGAACTCACTAGAAAAAAAACTGTAAGGTCACTCATGCAGAGGGGTGCAGCAGAGCCAGGGTCACTAGAGATGGCCAAGTGTGAGGGGAGCAGGAAGTAGCTAAAGGAAGAGCCCTGAAGTGCAAGTCTGGGTTCTGATAGCACAGCACTGTGGCTATGATCATTTCCAAACGACTGATATATATACAGAGATGTATATATATATATCTCCTGGCACATAAAAATGATTGAGTCCCAAGGCAATCGACGTGTTTTTCACTCTGGCTGGCTTGTCACACATTGCACTCCTGTAATAAGTTATGAGAACACACTTCATAAAGATATACCAAAGTCATAGTTCAATAGAAGAATGGGGGAAATAGCAGTTTAAAAGTAGCACATCAAAAATAAGTGGGAATAGAAAACAAATGTTATTCTCATCTTCAACAGAAAAAAAAAATCTGAAACCAATGGCAACATCTTGTCATCCGGCTGCACTTTACAAGAAGAAAGTGGATAAGTGCCAAAAATATTAAAAACTGTTTACAGAGATATTATTAGGAAGTTTCGGTTATGAAAAAAAAATACTGGAAAAATATTTATGTAGTGTTTCACTCTGTTAATGAGCAGAGCAAACAGGAATGATCTGCATACTGTCTTGTCTACAAAGGGAAGGAACTAGGCCGCAGGACAACTCCTGGTCCTGGATTCAACTGTAGAACATTGGCTCTGGTGCGATGATTAGCAAGAAACCCTGATTTTTTTTTAATATATTTATTTATTTATTATGTATACAATATTCTGTCTGTGTGCATGTCTGCAGGCCAAAAGAGGGCACCAGACCTCATTACAGATGGTTGTGAGCCACCATGTGGTTGCTGGGAATTGAACTCAGGACCTTTGGAAGAGCAGTCAGTGCTCTTAACCACTGAGCCATCTCTCCAGCCCGAAACCCTGATTTTTTTATAGAAATTATTTAACCGCTATAGGTTTCCTCGTAAATCATAAAATGACCGCTGAGACCGTATGGCATTGTGCTGAGCTCACAGATTACAGTAGTCAGTGATCTCAATCACCGTCCCATTGGCTCCAAAACAGACACTGGCAGTTCCCAGGATGGCAGCCACACAATTCACCACAAAACCGGTGCCTCCATCTCCACAGCAAGGCAATACCAATGCTACAAAGGGTCTGCAAGCAGAGAAACAGGCCAGCCACACCTCTCCCCCACCCCCAGGAACCTTACCCTGGAATCCAGCAGCAGCCAGCAGCAGTGAACAATGCTGGAATACTGGGCTTGAGTTAAGGAAGATTGTTTAACACTAGTGTTACACACTCTGTGTGGCTAGAGCTGTGGGCTTGACTCGAACAGAGCACACCTGTTACATAAGAGCATCAGTGGAGCAGTTAATATGTGTCCTGGTAGAGACAAGAAGGGCATTGTCTTTGTAGATATTAAACAGTGCATTTGAGTTTGTATTGAGTTTGGCTCTCCACCTCTGGATCAGTGACGTTTTGTTTTGTTTTTGTTTTCTGACCTATCTTCCAGCTCACAAATTTCCTTCAACTATTTGTTTATTCTGATGTTAAATCATTTCAATTTGCATCCTTTTTTTTTTTTGAGTTCTGGGATTTATTTTTCTCTCTTCTCCAATCTGTTAGGTCAGTCTTTACACTTTTAGTCTCTTGCCAAAACCTCCAAGCATGTCTTGTTCCTGGGAATTGTAGTTGCTTTAGTCTGGACTGATAAATCTCACATTGGAAGCATCAGCAGGTCTGTTTCTCCTGTCTGTTGTTTCTGTTGACAGTGGTTTATGCTCACTCTTTGTATGCTGTAGAGTGTATTTGAAAACACTGGAAAAATAACTTGATACATATTGTGTTTCCCCTAAGATTATTGATAGAAATAAAATTATTTTATCTATACTAGTAGGACATGTGTATGCATGTGTGTGTGCATGTGTATATATGTGTGTATATGTGTGTATGTGTGTATATATGTAGGTATGTGCATGTGTGTATGTGTGTGTGTATTTTGTAGATGTGTGTATGTGTGTGTGTGTATTTTGTAGATGTGTGTGTATGTGTGTGTGTGTGTTGACACCAGAAGCTGACCTTAAGTGTCTTCCTCTATCACTCTCCACTTTATTTATTCTAACATTTTGGGTTTTTAGAATTTTTTTTTATTTTATGTAGGTTGGTGTTTTGCCTGCATGTATGTCTGTGTGAGAGTGTCAGATCCCCTTGAATGAGAATTACAGAAGAATGTGAGTTACCATGTAGGTGCTGAGAACTCAGGTCCTTTGAATGAGTAGCCACTGCTCTCAACCACTGAGCCATCTCTCAGGCCCTCCACTTTCTCGAGACAAGGTCTGTCACTGAGGCTAGCTAGTTCTCTCTGACTGGCTAGATTGGCTGGTTAGTGACCAGTCCCCACCCAAGGACCTGTCTTGCTCTGTCACCTCCCGGGACTGGGATTATGGGGGAGTGCTCCCCCCAGGACCTGTCTGTCTGTCACTCCCCAGCACTGGGGATATGGAGGAGTGCTCCCCCCAGGACCTGTCTGTCTGTCATTCCCCAGCACTGGGGATATAGGGGAGTGCTCCCCCCACACACCTGTCTCTCTCAGTCACTCCTTAGCACTGGGAATATGGAGGTGTGCTCCCCCAGGGCCTGTCTCTCTGTCACTTCCCAGCACTGTATTATGGGGGAGTGCTCCCCCCAGGACTTGTTTCTCTGTCACTCCCCAGCACTGGGAATATGTAGTCATGGTGCCACACCTAGCATTTTACATGGCGCTGGGATCCAATCAGGTCCTCACGCTTACACACCAAGCACTTTACCCACTGATCCATCTTCCCTCAGCCAAGCGTCATTAAAACAATCACAAGTTAGTGATTTCATTGTTCCCTCACTCTGCTGCCTTTATCTCCGGCCATGCGGGAATTGAACCTGGAGACCCATGCACACCAGGCAAGCAAGCACTCTGCCACTGAGCTCCAGTTCCAGCCCTGAGCTTAATTTTCTTATATTATCACACAGCTCTTTTTAGTAAAAGGAACTCAGAGAGATGCCTTTATTAAGCAGCACGGCTTATCAATCGATGGGATCCCCGCTGCATGATGTCACCCTTTCTAACTCCTGAGGTCCATCACGTGTATCCTGCCATTCTCGTTCAACTCTTCTTCGAGCTGTTACAAACTTGCCCCAGCCAACAACGACCTCCTTGTCCAAAAGGGTTCAGACGAAGTATTTGGGAGTGCTCATGTGAAAACGATGGTTGTTTTCATGATTGTGTCCTTCTTTGTAGGAGCCAAACCTAAAAGAGAAATAACCAACATGGGAAACATGTGTGTGCAGAAAGCAGGGTGTTCTTACGGAGACTTTCAACCATAAGTACAGCACTTTGATCTAGTTATCACAGCATGAGTATTGATAAGATCGATCCATAAAACAGCAAGGAATGAATCAGATGAAAGAGAAATTACAAAGGATTTGTGGGAAAGGGGGGTTGACATCTTAACTCCAACCCCCTCTCCCCAATAACAGAACGTTTCCAAAGCACAAACGTTCAGGGACCATCAGTTGATAACGCTGCTGGGGAAACATGGGAGTTCCCTCTCTCATCCTGGGCTTGAATACCATCTGCCTGATAGGCACCTGAGGTTTTATCCTCATGCGTTTGTGCCTATACAGAATCTGCTTTGGCTCAGAGCTTCTAAACTGCGCACAAGTGTTGCAGATTCCCTTTGCTTCCCCGAAGGATCACTAACCAACCACACAGCCTTGGTCGAAGGGACGTAATACTCAGGGCACGGAGAGCAAAGACCACAACAGTGAAGCCATGGACTGTCTTCACTACGTTGGCAGTCTTGCTAACCAGTTAATCTCTGTGTTGCAGAGAGCAGGAGTCTGTTCGCTTCACCACCTTAAGGTGAGAATGAAGATGGTAAAATTTTGCAGAATCTTTGATTCTGTGGTTCTTCACCTACAACTAAATCCTCAGAAAGTAAGAAAAAATGTGTCGAGGGACATAAGAAAGAGCTTTTGGAAGACTTTTGGCAATAATGAGAGAGTCAATGTGCAAAATCCACTAAACTGATTAACTAAATTTCAGCACATCCATACAATGAAAATTATGCAATCATGAAAATGTTTCAGGGAGAATACTGTGGAAGAAAGTCCATAACATACAACTTGGATGAGTAACAATAGATTCACAAAGAGGAAACACACATTCATACATGTGTGTGTGTGTAAGTATAGATAATTATATATTTTCCTACATTTATTAAGAATTAATGAGCTACATTATTGCATGGTATATAAATATATACAAATATGAGGTCAGCAAGATGACAGAGTGAGGCTTTCCGATGCTTATTCCCTCATAGAAACATCAGTTTAAACAACTATCCACATGCAAAAATACACACACACACACACACAACTCTTAGTAAGCTTAAGAGCACCTGAACCATATCAACCATCCTTTCTAAACACAGTAATATGAAACTGGAAGACAATATCCAGAGGTAAAATTTCAGAATTCACAAATGTGGAGAAATTATTAAAACAATCTACTCACAAATGACCAATGATTCAAAGGAGTAATAACAAAGAAAAAAATTAAAATATTAATGTGAGTTAAAATGGAAATACAACATATAATTGTAGTGTGTTTACCTCATGGAGACATCCCATTCTGCAGGGCATTTTACCTGTGGATTATTATGAAGGTGATTTCTTCCTAAGCTGTACTGTCTAGCTGATAATAATAATGTTAGTTTAAATAGAGTTTTGAAGATTAAAAATATAAACAAGGAAGTGTCACCCACCTACAACACGTGAGTTTCTACTGAGGAGCCGTATAGACTGTGGCTTAGGTTAAAGACTAAGAAAAACAGTTGAGTACCAGTAGCGCAACTAGCTTAAATTCTTTTAACCTTAATGTTGGGAGATGTATTCACAGGTTTTGGAGTGCATCACAGCTGAAACAAAGCTTTGAAAATAACTTAAGGATGGCTTTGAGGTGAAAAACCCAAGAAGACAATCTAAAGTTTTAAAAAAGGCACACAGCTCTGTGGGGAACTCTTTAAGGGAACAAGAACAAAGCAGGCTAAAATATCATTAGCTGAATACCTCGCTTGTCCACACAGTTAATCTATAACAAGTTGCTTGGGTATGAATGTACATGGGTTCTTGGGATGACTTGTTTTTCACCTGTAATGTGTAAAATGTTTAATCATGTAAGGGATATAAAAAACATGCTGTTCTTTACTGTTTGTTTTGTAGTCATTGTAATCATTCACTCGAAAAACAGCATGTAACCACATTGTAATATTTATATTGCCTGGAAGATTTTGCTGGGGTATGTAAGCTGTAAGGGAAAGAAGAGAGAGAGAGAGAGTTAGAATGGGCTAAAAGGAAAACATCAGGTATGAGAGAGTTAGATAGAGTTAGGAAAACAAGAAAGAGAAAAGGAACAGAGAATACAAACAAAGAATAAAGAAAAGGTTTGGAGCAAACCATGAAGAGAGTGTGTGAGTGTTTTTTCCCTTAACCCCCTCAGAAAGAAAAGCCGAGTATCTGCCAATGCCATGAACTCATTCTGAGCCCTGTGCTGTTGGAGGCTGGTCCCCCAGAGAGCAAGAGTTCACAGCCATCCTTAACTCCAGCTCTGGGGGCCCTGTACTCATAGGACCTCCATAGGCAACAGCACATAGATGGTTCACACACATATATGTAGGAAAACACTTGTACATAATGTAAAATTAAGAAATCTCTTCAAAAAACTTTAATGATTTTTGTATTTTAGTTCCTTTCATTCGTTCATTTGATTTTGTTTGCACATTTCTCAATATTGGGCAATCTTGAACCTTTCTCTTTTTGTGTCCATTTATTCTTTGTTTGTCTTCCCCTCCCACTCTCTAATTTTTAACTTTTTCTTTTCCCCCCAGAAACTGTTTAGTACTTGAACAGAAACAAACATGTAAATCAGTGAAATAGAATATAAGATGCAGAAATCAACCCACACAGCTACAGCCGCATCATCTTCAACAACAAGGTTTCAAACACACACACACACACACACACACACACACACACACACACGGGAGGGGGAACCAGTCTGTTCAACAAGTGGGTCCGGAAAAAGTGAATTTCCATGTGTGCAAGAAGGAAACTGGAGCCTCACTTTGCCCTAGGATCGATTCAGAATCAACTGGAGGCCTGAATGAAAGTTGCAAACTTTGAAACTGCTGGAGGAGAACACCGGTAAGCATGTGAAGATACAGGTGCTTTCTGACAAGGGCTCCACAGTCAAAAATCAACCAGAGTGGAGGCATATGAAACTCAGAGATTGTGCCCAATTGAAACTATCCCCAGAGTACAGAGAATTCGAAAAAAAAAATTCAGAATTTGAAAAAAAAAATTCTTTTCCCACTACACATCAGTCAGGCAATTAATATTCAGAGCACCCGAAGAACTGCAGAATTTAAACATTGAAAATCATCTAATCAATAAGTGGGCTAATAAAATAAATAGACAGTCCTCAAGAGAAGGACAATAACCACAGAAGGTCAATAAATATTTGAAAAAGTATTCAATACCCTTAATCACATGGGAAATGAAAATTAAAACTAGAGATTCCATCTTATCCCAATCAGAATGTCTGTTACCATGGAAACAAACGCTGGTGAGGATGTGGGGAAAGAAGGGTACTTCTGTTCTCTTGCAGGGAGTGCAAACATGTATAGTCGTTATGGAAAAAAATTAGGGTGCAGCCTTTCCAAAATGCTAAAACTGGAGCTACCCTATGACCCCTCCATACCATTCCTGGGTATCTACCCAACAGGCTATAGATGGACACTCCACAGAGACCCCTGCACAGCCACGTTTCTTAAATCTCTATTCACAGTTGCTAGGAAATGGAGCCTTCCTCGATGGCCTTCAACCTAGGAGTGGCTAAAGAAAGAAAAAAGATGGTGCATACACAGAGGAATCTCATTCAGTCACAGAGAAATACTGACGTCACCTGCAGAGAAGCAGATGTAACTGGAAATCATTACGTTAAACAAAATACCAGACTCAGGAAGACCGATGCCACATGCTTAATGAGTGGACTAGAGATGGAAATGTGCTTTCACGTGTGTGCGTGCGTGTGCACGTGTGCGTGCGTGTGCATGCGTGCGTGTGATTAAAGTTATAAAGGGGAGCATGAGAGGAGGGGTGAGATGTGGAGGAGGGCGAGGAGGTAAGGAAGAGATGGTAATAAATGCGTGTGACAGGCATCTCACTGGCTGGGGGAAGGAGAGCTAAAAGGTGGCAGGATGAGTTAAAAGGGGGAAATGATAAATAGGAACTAAGTGTAATGACATATATATATATTTGAAAATGCCATCATGGAAGCCACCATTTCATATGCTAACTTCAAAGTTGAACTTAAAGGGTTCTGTGGAGATACCTCAGTCAGCGAAATGCTTGCTGGGTTAGCATGGAGACCTGAGTTTGAGTCCTAGGACCCACGTTTAAAAAGTCAGGTGTGGTGGCATGTGCTTGCAGAGAAGGGGACAGGCAGATGGCAGGGCAGGCCGGCCAGTCAGTTTAGCCTAACTGGTGAACTACAGGCTAGTGAGGAACTATTTCAAAGACTAAGAACAGCTCCTGGGGAATTAGGAATGATACACACAAGGCTGAGTTGTGTCCACACACACTGGGATATTTTTCAGCTTTTGAAAAGAAGGAACTAGGGCGGGCAATGGTGGTGCATGCCTTTAAGCCCAACACTCAGGAGGCAGAGACATCGGATCTCTGTATGTTTGGGGCCAGCCTGGACTACAAGAGCTAGTTCCAGGAAAGACTCCAAAGCTACAGAGAAACCCAGTCTTGAAAATCCAAAGGGAAAAGAAAAGAAAAGAAAAGAAAAGAAAAGAAAAGAAAAGAAAAGAAAAGAAAAGAAAAGAAAAGAAAAGAAGGAACGGCTGTGTCTGCAGCACCATGGGTGAATTTAGAGGCCATATGACCAGGGGACTAACTGGACATCCGGGGCTCAGCTGTCATCTCAGCCCTTGGAAAACAGAAGCAGGTGAATTGTCTGTTTAAAACCAGCCTGGGTTATACAGCAAGTTCAAGGTCAGCCTGAGCTACATAGTGAGACCCTGTTTCAGAAAGAGATGAGAAAAACAAACCAGGGACTTGAGGTGAGGCTTGTTGGCCGAGTGCCTGTCTGGACTGTGTCGATCCCGGTTTGAGCCTCAGGAGAAAGAGGTTGGGGGAGGGGGAGAGTGCGAGCATGAAAAAGCATGGTCTCGATTACGTGGAGAACTTTTGGTGTTTTGTTTTGTTTCTTCAAGACAGGGTTTATCTGTGTGACCCTGGCCGTACTGGAACTTGTTCTGTAGACCAGGCTGGCCTCAAACTTTGAGAGATCCTCCTGCCTCTGCCTCTGCCTCTGAGTACAGGGATTAAAGGCCTGTGCCACCACGGCCTGCCTTGTTTTTTTGTTTTGTTTTCGGCATTACGTGTAGACCTTTTTAAAAGTTATACTTGCAAGCCGGGCGGTGGTGGCGCATGCCTTTAATCCCAGCACTCGGGAGGCAAAGGCAGGCGGATCTCTGTGAGTTCGAGGCCAGCCTGGTCTACAAAGGGAGTTCCAGGACAGGCTCCAAAGCTACAGAGAAACCCTGTCTAGAAAAAACAAAAAAAAAAAAGTTATACTTGCAGAAGCAGCGAGAACAGTAACATTGGCTCCCTGGGGCTGACTGGGAGAAGACACAGGTCAAAGGACATGATTTCAGTTCTACTTCTCAAAGGCATCATGACCAGAGTTAATAATGACACAGTGACTATCTAAGACTACTGAGAGAATATATATTAAGTGTCTTGAGCACGATTTTGTAATGAAGGCGAGCCTCCCCCAACATCTTCATTATTTTTGTAACTGAGAAAGAAAATAGACCTCGCTCAGCCATGACTGTCTTGGCTCAATCTGCAGTTGTGGTTTGCCAAAAATAGTTTATTGGTCTCTTGCCACACTCCTGGTATACGAAGAATAAAGAAACAAGAAGATCTTTTCTGGCTAAAATTTTTATTTTCCATTTAAGAAGTCATCTCATTCAGTGAAAAAAAAATGGACCCCCGCACTAGCTAGTTTTATGCCAACTTGATAGGGACTAGAATCATTGAAGAGATGGGAGCCTTATTTGAGAAAATGCCTCCATTAGATCGGACGGCAAGCAAGTATGTAGGGCATTTTCTTAATTAATGACTCAAGTGGGAGAACCCAGTTCATTGCAGGGGGAGCCATTCCTGACTTGGTGGTCCTGGGTGCTATAAGAAAGCAGCTGAACAAGCCATGGGGAGCAAGCCAGTAAGCAGCACCCCACCATGCTCTGCATCAGCTCCTGCCTCCAGGCTCCTGCCATGCTTGAGTTCCTGTCCCCGCTTCCTTTGGTGATGAACTGTCATGCGGAAGCATAAACCAAATAAACCCTTATCTCCCTAACTTGCTTTTGGTCGTGTGTTTCATCACAGCACTAGAAACCCTAACTAAGACACATGTTCTGAAAGTGACACATATTCAGTGGGAATTACACTATTTAAAAAAAAAGTTTATTTATTTAATATGTAGTGTTCTGCCTGCATGTATGCCTGCACACCAGAAGAGGGCACCAGATCTCATTACAGATGGCTGTGCGCCACCATGTGGTTGCTGGGAATTGAACAGGACCTCTAAAAGAGCGGCCACTGCTCTTAACCTCTGAGCCATCTCTCCATCCTGGGAATTATACTTTGAAGTTGAAACCAGTGCTGAGCTAACAATATGCAGCTGGGTATTTTCTCCAGCCGCTCCACAGAACAGAGAGGCGGGCTGCACCATCTCTTTCCCCTTATGTCCCCAGCAGGAGAGAAACACCATAACAAAGCCAAGCCGGCTTTCCCTCTCCTTGCCTTAATCACTACACTCTGGGCCAGTCCTCTCAGGAAGTACAAGGAAGTAAACAAATCAAATGAAGTGTAGTGTCGTCCCTGGCAAAGTCTGAGAAATTGTCGCAGCTGTGAGCGAGTGAGGTAGAAATCTATAACGATACAATGTCAAGGGCATTCTCGGTGGGCTGATCGGCAGGGAAGCACCGTTTCACCATCCACCGAGGCACTGATTAGCGCCCACCCTTCAGATCATATGCTTGGCTACAAACAGATCTCTTAGATAACCACCATGAAAACCTAAGCAAAATGAAATTCAGTACCTCTTTCATGGGAGAATGCCTGCAAGGTAAGGGAATCACCCACACTGCAGAGTCCCAGTGTGAACTGCCCATTAGAATAACCCAGGAAGAGCTATTTATGACCCCAACCCAAGCATCATCCCAGGGAGTCCTAATGAGTTGATCTGGGGCAAGACTACACTGTGCAGTTTTCAAAGGCTCTCGGACTGAAGGGAAGGTGCAGCCGGCTAGAAACACTGTAACCCTGCGGTGCTAACAGCATCCTTCCTCCTCCACAGCTCCGCCACCGGCTAGTCGTTTAAGCCTGATGCTGTGCATTCCTCAGCCTGAGCTTCCTCCTCAATAAAATGTTGGCAACAGCAGTTAACAACCAAACGAATTAAACTGAGGGAACTCTTCAAGAGTCTGGAACAGAGCTGGAATATGGGAACACTCAAATATTCACCGTCACAGTCATGCTACTGGTGATGATGATGATGATGATGGTGGTGGTGGCGGTGATAATGGTGATGTTGAGGATGGTAGCAGTGGGTGGTGATGCTGGCAATGATCACAGTAGTGGGAGTAGTGGTAATAATGACAAGAATGGGACATTTTCCCTGAGGCTAGAGCTACAACACCTTTCTTCATCCCGGAAGGCAAAGATTATAATCTTATCATGAGTCCCTCACTTGAAACGAGCCTCTAGAATCTACCACAATTTTGAGCGTATGGGAGTTGATATCTGGACTCCGCAGGGGCATGTGGCAGCTTGGATCTGCCGTCTCCAGTGAGAAAGGTGCTCACCCACTCACCTGGGGTTGAAATGAATGCTCTTGGGAAGTCCTCTGTGGTCTATGACCACTCTCTGGTTGTCTCTGTAATTGGCAGGATCATCCGGGATCCTGAACTTGGCCATCTGAATCTCAGAGTCACTTAGTTCTGCATGAGAGATTCTTGCATAACCCAACCTGGAGCAGAAATGGAAACAGTTTGTAAAAAGTCTCATTATACAAATGCTCTGACGAAGCTGGGAAGTAGTGTCCCTTGCCTTTAGTTCCAGCTCTTGGCGGGCAGAGGCAGGTGGAGCTGAGTTCAAGGCCAGTCTGGTCTACTGAGAGAGTTCTAGCACAGCCAGGGCTACCCAGAGAAACCCTGTCTTGAAAAACAAAACAGAAAAGAACAAAAAACACACCAATTCTTTGCAGAGCAGTGGTGGCGCACACCCTTAATCCCAGTACCCAGGAGACAGAGGCAGGTGGATCTCTGTGAGTTCTAGGTCAGCCTGGTCTACAGATGAAGTTCCAGCTACATTGAGAAACCTTATCTTGAAAAACAAACAAACAAACAAAAAAAAAACCCTCTAATGTGTAGAGCAAAGGCCCAACCAAAATTAGTGAACTCTAACGCCTAGCACCTTCTGTAGCAAGCTAGTTTCTCATTTCTACCTTGGCTTCCTGTATCATGATTGGGATTAACTTGATGTATTACCCTAAATATTAACATAAATATTGTTTTCATAGCATGGTAAATGAGTAAGGAATATGTACAGTTTTAATTAACTCCACTTAGCAATCCCACTTTAGTTTGTACTCAGATGGATGTTCTCTCTACACAGACTGCTCCCCATATAATTACGCTTTGAGTTAATAACAGGATTTTTTTCAGAATGACAGGTATGCATGCTTAAATTTTCTTACCGTTCAAAATGCAAACACCGCATGCAGATGTCTAGGCACAGTTACTAGCCTAAAATCAAGGATTTTATGTGTCTGAAAACCTTTTCACATCCTGTTTGGCTTAGGGCTTTCAGTTCTCTGGAAAAGTCAATACAGTTTATAGGGATTATCCAAACAGTTCGTAGCAAAGTTCTCAGACGGGAGGACAGAGAAACCACAGCACCAAAGAGTTCGTTTTCCTTCATTTAGAGTTCCTGTACCTCTTCCGAAAAGAATATCTGCATCATTTTTCACTCGTTTGCAGGTTTGATGAAGTAAATTTACAGGAAGCATTTTAGGTTTTGGGGTGGCAAGCAAGAGGTAAAAGGAAGGACGCCCTTGCTCTCACTGACCCTTTGCTCTAGTTGGAGGACAAATTAAACAAGTGCATACATATAAAATCTATCGGGTGGCGGCAGATAAGTCCCACGGGAAAGTACAGAGAGGTACGGAGAGTAAGGAGGGCCAATTGGTAGAGATAGCCGCCTCACGGAGCATGCGCCGAAAATACCTCTTTGACTAACACTGGAACAGGACACTGAACCTTAAGGGGCAAGGAAGACCGACGGGAGAGTGAGGATGTTGTAGGGGAAGGGATAAGAAAGGCAAAGGCTCTGAGGCAGAACTGTGTGTGGTACTTGGGGACTCTACAGCACAGGACTGAAGGGGGGATGCGAAGGGCGGTGAACCGGGGAGAGAGGGGAAGCGGATGACAAAAACCCTTCCTTGCACACACCTGTGAGGACTGCTATTCCCCTCCAAGAGGAGAGGAGAGAAAGGGGAATCTGTTAGACGGGTCGAGGCAGAGATCTGTGGTGGCTGCTGTGTGGAGTATGCGCCACGGGAAGGCTGAAGCGGAAAGACTAGCAGAAAGTTAAAGAAAGGGGGCTCCGGCCAGAGTGGGCTGAGGGGAAGGCTTAAAGCTGTCCATACCTACAAAACAGAAACAAAGAGCCAGGGTGGGTGGAGACAGCCCGCCTTTCCACGACAGACAGGGACAAGAGTTGCAGCCCTGTCAGGTGGGGGATCTAAGCTGTCGCAGGGGCTAAGGCTTCGGGCTAAGCTCGGAACTGTAGCTCGTGGTAATCCTGAAGCACTGTCTCAGATAAACCGGAGCTGTTTATTCTCCAAATCTCTAAGATTAAAGTTCTAGCCTGTTTCGTAGATGTGACCTTCAAAGACGGTCCTAAAGTCCTTGAAGACACGGCTGTGACCGCACAAATGACCCCCTGAGGCACGGAGGCTCCCATTGCTGTGCGATTATTATTTATGCCTATGCAGTGCAGGGCAGTGAACTGGGTAAGGGCAAGCTTTTGACTGAGTGCCAGGGAAAGGCTGCGTGAGCCCTGGGCAAGAAGGCAGCCATGTGCCACCCAAAGGGAGAACCCTTACCAGATACCAAACTGCTGCCTTGGTTGTGCAGGTTCTAGACCTATGGGAATATGAGTGGCTTTTATTTCAACCAACCACTCACTCTATGGTATTTTGCTGGGGCAACCAGAGTAGATCGGTGCATAAGCAGTAACACCTGTGCGCGCGCAGACGCGCACCCGCGCACACACTGTTATCCCTATCCAGTCCACATCGGAGCTGGTTTTCTGGAATTCTGATATCCCTATGACAAATGCTTCAGTGAAGAACAAAACAACAACCGTGCTGTCAATCTTAGATACGAAATGTTTTATGACGCGGCGTGTTCTTCTACACAACCCTTTGGAAACAGAAATAGTAGTCAGGCCAGCCTTCCAGCAGCTCTCTGGGCAATGGCTGGAGAGTCTTTGCATCAACACAGTAACCAGAATGACCCTTGTAGCCCCTGAATGGCTTCCTGAACTCCCTTCAGTAAGTACGTGAACCGCCCAGGTGAGTTGTCCAAGGGCCAATAACCTCAGCATTATGCTTATACCCGAAGTCCTTAATAAGGTCCATGGAACCTTACAAGATCTGCTCCCCTCCCCACCATGACAAGAGTCACCCACTACCTCATCCCTGTCCAACCCCCGCACATAGGGTGGCTTCCCTAGTCACTTCCCTCCCCATGTCAGGACGGCTGCACTCTCTGGTTCCTCTATCGGAAGGGGCACCTCCCAAGGGCACCATTCTTACTGTGCATTTAAGTTTACAATGCCCTTATGATATCACTAAGTTTGGTTAACTATTTCTGCCTTCTTTTTGTTTGTTTGTTTTGTTTTTATTGTTGTTTTTCAAGACAGGGTTTCTCTGTGTTACAGCCCAGGCCATCCTGGAACTCGCTTTGAAGACCAGGCAGGTTGGCCTTGAACTCACAGATCTGCCGGCCTCTGCCTCCCAAGTGCCTGGATTACAGGCATGTGCCACCATTGCCAGTTTATTTCTGCCTTCTTAAACTATTAAATGTCCAAACTGTTAAATAATGTAACCAACACAATCAATATTTATAAAAACAGCAAAAATTAGTTGCTTCCATCACACTTTGCACCCTAGAATTCATAGATTTAAAAAAAGCCCTAGCTCACCTGATCAGGCCACGATACATGATGTATTCACACCATCTGTCTTGATCTGAGCTGTCAATATCCTGTTAGAAAGCAGAGAGGAGAATGCTTAAGACAGAAAGCAATGCTCTCTTCAGAATGCCCAAAAAGATGAAAAGAAAAAGAAAGAAGGAAAGGAGGGAGGGAGAGAGGAAAATGGAGGAAGGAAGAAGGAAAAAGAGAGGAATGGAGGGAGGGAGAAAGGAAGAAAGAAGGAAGGAAGGGAGGAAGGAAGGAGGGAAAGAGAAAAGGAGGAAGAAAGAAAGGAAGGAAGGAGGAAAAAAAGGCAGGAAGGAGGAAGGGAGGGAGGGAAGGAGGGAGGAAGGGAGGAAGAAGGAAAAAAGAGGAAAGAAGGGAGAAAGATGGGCGGGAAGGAAGGAAGGAGGAAAAAGGGGAGAAGGGAGGGAGGTAGGGAAGGAAGAAAGGAGGGAGAGAGGAAGGAAGGAAGGAAGATAAAAAAGGAGAAAGGGAGGGAGGAAGGAAGAAGGGAGGAAGGAGGAAGGAAAGAAAGAAAGCAGGAAAGTGAACTAGAGTGCAGATCATTTTCTCATCCTCCTCCTACTGATCCTTCATGCATGAACTACTCATTCCCTCTAGAGATGGGTTTGAATAGTTACTGTGCGCTCTACTTCTGCACCAGATGCCGGAAACACAGCGACTACACAGGATGATGGTAGGTCGGCAGTCGTACTGTGGTCTCACCTCCGGCAGCTTTCATCCACCCCAAGAGAACCGGGAGCTCTACACCAGTGCCCAGTCCTCCTAGCCAGGCTCTGCACACCAGCTGCAGCCCAGTGCCAGGGTAGCTTGGTAGTCCCCTCCCTCATCTCCCTGTGCAGAGGGGCTCTCATCTGTGGATCTTCAGCTGCCTGGTACTCAGCACGAAGCCTGGGGCTGGGCCAGTGCTTGGTCTGTGTTTACTAAATCAAATCATGGAAAAAAACCATATTCAGGAGCAATTGAGAGTCCTTTGATGTTGAAGGCTTGAAATCAGGTTCGTTTTTCATCAGAGAAGGAGATGGGAATTTTTTTCTATAATGTATTGGGGAGAAAAAAACCTATAAATATGGAGATTTGTGGCTGAAAGAAGAAATCTCCACTTCCTTCTTTTCAAAAGCCTATAAATAAAAAAAATCTTGATTTCTTACCACCTCTAAATTTAACTTAAAATACATTTTATATTACTAAAAAATGTGGCACAATTTATGACTTTTATTTGTTACATGATGGGCACCTGGGTGCTGATCTTAATTACTGTTCATATTATACACGTCATTTGTACACAAAAAGTGCAAATAAATATCAGGAATTGGGTTTAAAATTTTTAATAACTATAAAAAGCAAATAAATACAAGAAGTGGTGTTCTGTTTGCCTTGGGAAAGAGATTAATAATTTAGCCATTTAGCTAACAGAACTAACCAGCTATGAATCTGTTTAGCTGTTATTTTACTTCATTACATTTTATATGATGCTGTAAAATTTTAAGACTAGAGAATTTAATTACTTATTTCTTAAAGGGAAAAATCTGTTCACCCAAGCATATATGATTCTAGTTCCTCTCTACACCAACTAACTTGTAGAAAGTAATATCAACCTCCATTGCCAATCAAAACAGCTTTTAACCATATATGGAAAGCCAACAGAAGAGCTAATGTTTGCACCCATGTCTCTCTCACACAGAGAACTGAAAACCCTGTGGTTCCAACCCATAGGGTTTCCTTTGATTCCTCTGAGCTCTCTGCGCTCTTTCCTGAGTGAAACACGATTAATAAAAACTCAGGGTCAGAAACTGGGGTTCAACATGAAGATCCAAAAAGGAAAGCAGCCAGCCACTGGCTCCTACCTCAACCTCCAAGAATCTCAGAATGAGACTGTGTGTTGAGAGCTGTTTCCCCCATTTTATAATCTTCTCTAGGGCTGGGATTAAAGGCATTCACTACCTGAGTTCTATGGCAACTAGTGTGGCTACTGGGAGTAAAGGTGTGTGTTCCCATAACCTGGTCTGCAAGGCTGAGCAGTGGGGCTGTTTTACTCTCAGATCTTCAGGCAGTCTGAAATGCCACTACCCCTGAGATTGGTGGCTTCTCTTCTCTCCCTCACCACCCCATAATATCTGTCCTGGGATGGGAGCCTGGACTCCATTGTGGCCATGATGAGGTGTGGGAACTTAGTAGTTCGGGGCCTGGTAGAAAGTGGGCACGTCTTTGACGCCTCCTTCAGAGGGGTTAAGGCTGGTCTCACAGAGGCTAGAGCCAGTTGTCACAGAATGAGCTGCGCTTGTCCCTCTCTTCCTGGGGCCATTTCCTCTACCTGTTATCCATTGTGTTATGATGCAGAGGGATTGCCTTCACGGAGGCTGAACAGACAGAGCTTCCTAACTGTTTAATGTCAGCCTCCAAACCACAAGGTAAGCGAATGTTTTCTTCATAAACTACACAGAACCGGGCATTCCGTAGTGGCACAAACCAAAGCAGTAGCGGCAGCTTTCTGTGGCCTCCTTCCGCACCTCTTGAATTACTCAAGGAAAGTCTCTCACGCCTGTGGCCTGAAGGATTGCCAGTACACTTGATCCTTATCTCTAATCCTGGTTAAACTCGAGGACCCAAGGTCTATCTATCCTCTTGTCCTTTAACATCTCCACTAGGCCATGCGCATGCCTCAAACTCAGCCCAAAGCTGAGTTCATCACCTTTGCAATCCTGTTTTTTTTTTCATGTCTTCTCTACAATAAATATCACCATCACAGCCAAAGTAAAGAATACATTGACTCTACTTCTGCCTACTTCATGAATACAGAGACTGACGTATCTCCCAATGTTACCCTTCTTCCAAAGAGCTATCTCTCTGTGTAGCTCTCTCTCTCTCTCTCTCTCTCTCTCTCTATATATATATATATATATATATATATATGTATGTATATATGTATATATTCATTAATATGTGTTGTGGAAAATGCTCTTGTAAATGGTAAAGATTTGTCACTCATACTAGTTTAATAAAACATCGATTGGCTAGTAGCCAGGCAGGAAGAATAGGCAGGGTAAGCATACTAAGAGAATTCTGGGAAGAGGAAAAGGAGAGTCAGTCACCAGCCAGATGCAGAGGAATCAAGATGAGAATACATAATTGATAAAAGGTACCAAGCCACATGGCTAACATAGAAAAGAATTATGGGCTAATTTAAGTTGTAAGAGCTAGTTAAAATAAGCCTGAGCTAATAGGCCAAACAGTTTATAATTAATATAATCCTCTGTGTATTTTGTTGAGACTGAATGACTGCAGGATCAGGCAGGACAGAAATTTCTGTCTATAAAGATGAATTGCCCTACATCTGGTGTTCTATGCAATGAAGTATGACCATATAAAAACATAAGAGTCACCTTCCTGGAGTTTAAATTTAGAGATAATGTACATACATTCATAGCCTTTTCTTTAGCTCTTTTTCTATAGTCCCAAATAGAACATGGATACATGATCGGACCACAGGAGTGGAGACCATGATAGTGGAGACCATAGTATGGGGATGAGAGGTGGCACCCAGCAACAAAGGCCATGGCAGCAGAGGCCTGATTGAGTGAAATCACATTATCGGGATTATAACTCCAGACAATACAAAGTGAGTGTTCCACCAGTGCTGATACTCCACCAAGAAACATGCTTCTTTCTTGTTCTTACCACTAGCATTTGAGTTTTTATCACCTGCCAAAACCCTATTACACCATGTCTCTACTGCCTCTCCAATGCTACATCCTAAGGATGTAGTTAAATGTTAGAGTAGTAAAATTAGCCGCTTCTCTACAGACATCTCCAGACATGAGGTGCAAAACCAAACAAAAAGGTCAGAGATCTCTACTGAGCCTAATCAAGCACAGCAATTGTGCCCTTACTATAAACTAATGTGTGTCACATTCTGGCGCGTGGAACAGTCTCTTGCGTGTTTGGTTTGTGCATTATTCTCTGAGCACTTGATTCTGTCAGGGTCCAGTGAAGAACCGAAGTGTTCTAGACCTGGAAATACACTGTAAGGCTCTGTGTGACCTGGAAGTCACTCTTTCTGATATCCTATTCCGGCTTTTACTCACAGCCTTGGAACTAACTTTCACAGTGTGCTGGATTTTATTCTCTAAGTACAGGCACAATAGCATCTCTGGGCCTGTGGTATTCTTACTGATGTCTTTGGCACTCCTCGAGTCAAGGAGTGGGGTTTGCAGATGCGACACTGCGCCATGTGGGAGCTCAAGACCTAGAAGACAACACAGGCTTTCCCCTTGTTTACTCACTCTGGAGCCCAGCCACCATGAAGGGAGGAAAACCAGTTAGCCCGGGAGTAGGAGTCATACTCCAGAGCCAAAGCATTGCTTATCAACCCTCCACACCGGAAATCCTGCAACACCCAGGAAGCAGCTCACTGGCCCTGTGTGAAGCACAGCGAGCTGTCCTCACTGAGCCCTTCCACAGTGCAGACCAGTGAGCAAAGCAGTAGGCTGTGCAGGGCTTTATTATGTGCAATAAGCACACAAATAATAATCATCATAATCATAGATTAAGTCATTAGGGTGCTGGGAAGGCGACTCGGTTGGAAAAGGGCCTGCCACACAAACCAGGCTTTAGATCCCCAGAACACACATAAAAATCTGCACACAGTTGGCACATGCTTGTCATTCTAGCCCGGGAAAACACATACAAGCAGATTCCAGGGTCTATTCCATGAGCTCCAGGTTCAGTGAGTGGCCCTGGAGTGTGCTGGATTTTATTTTCTAAGGACAATCACAATAATATATCACTGGGCCTGTGGTATTCCTACTGATGTCTCAGAATACTGTGACCTCCAATGGCACCCACACGCACGCGCACACACTTGGGATTTGGGGGGTTGGATTTTTCAAGCATATAAGAATAAAGAAGCGTTTAAATTAGCAGAGCAGAAACTGTATTAAAACTGTGTCACCTTCACGTTGCCATGCTCCGTGAGCTGCAGGTAATCTCTGGAACCAGGTTCTGAAGTGATGTAGCCCAGAAATATTACTTGGTTCGAACAATTTTTCAGTAGTTTTGAAACTGCAATAGCTTGTAGTTTCCTGTCAAGGTCATCTCTAAAAAAAAAAAAAAAAGAAAGAAAGAAAGAAAGAAAGAAAGAAAGAAAGAAAGAAAGAAAGAAAGAAAAGATGCAAAGGTGAGCCTCTTCATTATGTGTGTAAAACAATTTTTTAAAAAAGCAAGTAGCAAATTCCCTCCCCCCACAAATGTCCTCAAACAAGTTACAACAGCAGAGAAATTTCTGTTGGGAAAAGGTCTGAATTTTTACAACGAACAGGACATACTTAGATCAGCACTTCAAACTAGGCTTGACACACTATTGACTAAGAAAAAAACCTTTGTTCAGAAACCACCGAGTCAAGTGGTGGTTTTATATTAATTAATATATTTGCTGGGGCTGACGAGATGGCCTAGCACTTAGGAGGACCTGCTGTTCCTGCAGAGGCATGGGATTTGGTTCCCACCATCCACATCAGCCAGCTCCCAACTGCCTCTGACTTCAGAGTCAAGACATGTGTCACCCTCTTGTGGCTTCCTCGGGCACTCACGCTTTTGTGTATGTCCCCACTCACAGGAGCTGCCACACAGATAAAACAAATCCTTAAGCTAGGCCAAATACAGAATGGGCTCAGGTTTTCTTCACTATTCATAAGTCACAGCAGGGTGAAGATGCAGCTCATGGAGGAAGAGCATTTTCCTCGCATGCATGCAGGCTCTGAGCTTACTCTCCAGCACTGCAAGTAAATATCAATACACAAGCGAAAGAGGAAAGGGTGGTGGTGAGTGAGACCTGGTCGACAGGATCACCTCTAAAAAACTAAAAACCGCCATGAGTTGGCATTGTGGATTTTTTTTTTTTTTTGGTTATTTGTTCTTTTTTGGTTGTTTTGTTTTGTTGGCTTTGAGACAGGGCTTCTTTCTGTTCTGGAACTCGCTCCATAGACCTGGCTGACCTTGAACTCAGGGGGAGTTGTAACCTTCATAGAACAGCCCAGGCTTGTGTAACTCACAGTGTTACTTTTTAAAGAGATGCCCTATCATACAACAAAAGTATATGCACAACTATGTTCATAGCAGCACTGTTTGTAATAGCCAGAACCTGGAAACAACCTAGATGCCCTTCAATGGAAGAATGGATGAAGAAAGTATGGAATATATACATATTAGAGTACTACTCAGTGGTAAAAAACAATGACTTCTTGAATTTTGCATGCAAATGGACGGAAATAGAAAACACTATCCTGAGTGAGGTAAGCCAGACCCAAAAAGAGGAACATGGGATGTACTCACTTAGAGCCCTCAGCTCCCAACAGTAACCCTGTAAGGACAGGGGTGTCTTTTTGTCCTGCACTCTGATTTAACGTGCACTTCCAAGGACTTGTGACCTCTGACTTGGTTCTAACATCTTCCTGTTGTGTGACCCTGACTGTCACATCGCCTACCCTCTGTCTTCCTCATGTCTTCATGTGTAAAATGAGGCTACTATGGCCCTTCACCTACAGAGCTCGAGGTCTAAACACAGTCACACGTGTATGGAGAGCTACTACACAGGCGGGAGTCGTGTCTTGCACGGCCAACCCTTTCAGACTGTCTGCATCTCAAATGCATGTACAACCAGCAACACGGAGAAAATAATCCACTGTTTCTTTAAAGGAGTAGAAAGTCAGAATGTCACATAAAAAACTCAAGGTAATATTTTGATAATGTCTTCTGTCATTTCTACAATATTAAGTAAACCAAAAGAAACCCACTCGTGATTCCCAAAATGCGTCACCACGAAGTCCACCAGTTTGTTGGAGACGTTAACAGTCAGAGTTATGGCTGGTGCAATCTCGCCCTCTGGCGACGGAAGAAGGTGATGCTCCGATCTCACAATTGGGTACCGGGACAGCGCCATAATCCTGTAGGAGAATGAAAACAGAGCAGCCTGTCATGAGATGGGATGAAGGAAGTGCGCTAAAAAAGTCATGTCACGTGACTGGCATCCCCTGAGGGGCACTCGGAGCAGGAAAGTGGCAGACATCTGTGGAAGTCAGCTTGATAGTTCACTGCCTCTTCCGAGTTAGCCTGTCTGGCCGTGTCACTAATCACAATACCAAGCGGGTTCCGTGAAAAGCCACGAAGACAGGAAAAAGGCAGCATTGGCAAGATGAGAAGGCCATTTTACTCGTGACGTAAGGCCATTTTACTCGTGACGTTACTGTAACCTCCCACGGCCGCTGCCCGCCCACCCACTCTCTCTCGGGAGCTGGTTTTCTTCATATGCAGCACATAGCACCATCTCAGACGGTTGTTGCTTTCTTTGTGAAACTGTTTATAACTGTCCCTCAGTGTCCGCAGAGGACTGGCTCCATGATGTCCACAAACACAGAAATGCCAAATGATTGTCTTACGTAAAATCATGTCTCACTTACATACAACCTCTGCATGTCTTCCCGAGTGTGTCCCACCCTCTCTGGATTATTTATAGCATGTAATTTAATGCCTACACATCCGCTCATTCCCACATATTAAATGTAGTACTTAATGAGTGGCAAAATCAAGGCTTACTTTTTGGGGAACTTTTTGCTTTTTGAAGACTTTATTATCTTTTCAGTGTGTGCGCGCTCATGCACATATATGTGTGGGGGTGCCCCTGTCTGTGCTCACAGGCCAAAAGAGGGAGGCAGATCCCTCTGGCCTGGAGTCCTGATATTTGCAGAGATGCCCAGTTTGCTACATGTGTGCTGGGATCTGAACCGAGGTCCCGACAATTGTGCAGCAAGTGCTCTTAAACTGGGAGCCATCTCTCTAGCCCCGCTCTTTGGAACATTCTAGAATTTCTCAAATATTTTCAATTTCCTGTTGTTGGAATCCAGGCGTGAAGAAGCTGAAGTGGAAGGCCAATGTGTTCTGGCCGTCTGCACTAGAGTCTAAGCTACCTGAGAATATCAGACAGGCCTGGCACTGAGACTCCCCTCCAGCCTTGGTGGGCTGGCCTAGGTGAAGACCAGTGACCTCCAGCCCCAGGAAGCCACTATGAACATTCATGACAATGCGTAGTGTCAGCGTCGCCCTCCCAGATGCATCACAGTGCGGCAGCCACAGGACAGTCTCAGCTTCCCATCCCAAGCCACTGCTCCCTACCCTTCAGGACTCTGCTCAGCATTAATCCCCAAGGTCCGCTCACCCCCAAGTGTGATCTCTGGTGCTTGGCCCAAAGTCCGTATAGAAGCCCAGCTTCTCCCCCAGCCACATGGTTAGGTCGTTGTTCCCCATAAAGGGCTTAGAAGCATCACTCTCCAAAATGGTAATAAAGTCCGCACCTGTTTGGGGAAGGGGGCGGAAGCAGACAGTGAGGCAGACAGTGAGGCAGCGGCAACAGGAAAAAGCAAAAAACTGCAGGGGCTTTGCTATTGTTTTGTTGTGTGAAGACAAGGGCTCATTTGGCAGTTGGGGCTGGTTTTGAACTCATGATCCTCCTACCTTTCAAGCGCCGGGATCATGGATGCAGACCACCACACCCGACAGAACGTTAGTCTTGACCCTCGCCTGCATCCATAAAGCCCCAAGCACATAATTCCTTCTGAGTCATTAGAGGAGTATGACTCGAACCCGCGCTGGATTCTTAGAATTTAATTAAAGCATGGGGCATCTTAAAAAAGAAGGGAGTATGACTTTTCCATATTTAAAAAAATATTCTTGACACTTTTTCCAGAAGCACAAGTAATCTTCATGGCTTTCATAAATTCCAAGCTTATGTTCAGAAACAACAGACTAGTGCACATGAGCTGTTTATGTTTTTTGAGAAAGTCTTCATAGGTCAGGCTAGCCTCTTAATGTAGCTGAGGATGACCTTGAACTTCTGTCCTCCGTCTCCACTTTCAGAGTGCTGGGGTTACAGGTATGAACCACCATGCCTAGTTTAGGCAGTGGTGGGAATTGAACCCAGGGCTTTGTGTACAGTAAGCGAGCACTCTACCCACTGGGCTACATCTTCAACCCCAGGATGGTATTTTAGTTCAAGGCTAACAGCTCCACAGTATTGGTATAAAAATGAGTTTGCTTGCATTTCTTAGACTCTGACATGGAGTGCCTGAGTCTTGTAAACAAGACTAACGGCCTTGTGCTCACGAAGACACTCACACACTTCTTGGGAGCTGGGCTTAGCAGAGAGAGAACCAGACCCATTCAGCTCTTTGTCACGCTACACACTCCAGTCGCTGACCTAAGACCCAAATCCCCACGCACCTCGGGGTGTTTCACAACAAGAAAATTCCTCAAGGGCACAGAGGCAAATAAGATTGACCTTGGGGCTTTTTGAAAACATTTTTTAAAATTTCTTTTGTGTGCTCCGGCATTTTGCCTGCATGCACACCTGTCTGAGGACGTCAGATCTGCAACCGAAGTTGCAAACAGTTATGAGATGGCCATGTGGGTGCTGGAAATTGAAGCTGGGTCCTCTAGAAGAGCAGTCAGTGCTTCTAACCACTGAGCTGCCTCTCCAGGCCCTGGAAACAATTTTCACCGCTTTACATTAAACTCTTTCTGCCTGTGATCAAATAGTGTCCCGGCTCTCAGGTGAGAGATAGCAGCAGGAAGCTCTCTAACAAGAGTGTGAGCTGAGTCTCCTGCAGGTACTCAGTAGGACAGGCTGTTCCGGATCAACGAGTTAATTGCTCCACGAGACAGGCGTGGCGCAGAAGTGCAGACCTGAGCTGGCCACAAAGCCAAGCCTCTCCAGGAACTTAGAGCACACACAGCAATCCTGAGACTTGGCAACCTGGCAAAAATAAAAATATCAACAGTGGTTTCTCAAAACCTGGAGTCAATTCCAGAAAGACTCACCCGTCTGCGTGAGCAGCTGAGCGGACCTCTCTAGATTCGACCATCCCTCGTTGTCATAACCGAACCGAAAAGGCCAGATGGCAGCGGAGACCACATTCGCTGGTGCCTGAGGAATTGTGGAAGCAATAACTGAATAACTATGGACAACGGAAGTTTGGGGGTCCCAGCCCTCTCTACCTCTCCCTGATCAAAGTTCACATTGCAGCAAAGGAAATCCCACAGGCATTTCCCCAAATCTAATTCATAAAAATAAAAGGTTTATCCTATGGTTCTTCCAAAGTAAATCTGTGAATTTCTAACTTAAACTTGGCAGTTCAGAAAAGAAGCCATCTAGCTATCTACACAAGAAAAAGAATAAATGTGTTGTTACATAAAATAGAACACTACCTACTCTGGATAAATTAATCTTCCATAGGAAAAATCATAAACAAATGAAGTTATATGCATACAAGAGAACCGTATAGAAATTGGCCTGCACAGTTCCATGTGAATGAATCTCAAAAAGATGACTTTATGTTTCAAAAATGTTGGAGTAAGCTATTTAGTTGGAATTAAAAACATAGACACAACAATATTGTCTAGGATTCTATCACAGGATGGAGTAACAATGTGAAGAAATGCAAGAAAATTGACTTTTTAAAAACCCCTTGGGATGGAGAGATGGCTCAGCAGTTAAAAATGTGTACTGCTCTTGCAGAGGACCCGACTTCAAGTCCTAGCACTCACATCCTTTGACTCACAACTGCCTGGGGATTCTCTCTCTGGTCTGAAAAGGCACTGGTACCCAACTGCACATATTTGCATGCAGGGACACACACATCACATAATTAAAAATAAGATAAATCTTTAAACAAACAAGCAAAACCCATCCTAAGGTTTTGGCTTAAATGCCAAGTGTCCCCACGAGACTCATGTGCTCAAACACTTGAACCCCAGCCAGTGATGCTGTTCAGGCAAGTTGTGAGACATTTTGGGCATGTAGCCTCACTGGCAAGTGAAGAGTTGAAAGGGCAGGGCTTGTGGGTTTACGTCCCCTGAGGAGCCTGGATGTAGCAGGTCACTAGGCAAGCTCCCGCCACCACATAGAGAACCCTAGCCACTATGCCTCCCATGCCCTGAACCTGTGAGCTGAAACGAATCCTTTCTCCCAGCAATGAGAAGAGTAATCAACACCCTCAGGATAAGAACGTGCAATCCCAGCACTTGGCAGAGGCAGGAGTGTCTCTGTGAGTTCCAGGATGGCCAAGCTACATAGATAGAGCCATCAAATGTGTGTGTGTGTGTATGTGTGTGTGTGCGTGTGTGTGCACGCACGCACACACACACTCTAAACCTTTCCCCTTCTCTGTAATTCTCCACTCAACAATTCTCTTTCTTGGAGCACTGAAAAAGCTGCCTATAATTTTTTTTAGTACAACCACCATGTTCACATCTTATATTTCTTGATCCTTCACAGATATCTCACTGTGGTTGGTGAAACCCTGTGTGATGAGGCCGTCCCCAGCCTCTCCAATTGTCATCCTCTGCTCCACAACACCTCAGCCTGCAGGTCCCTCTGATGCATCTCAGACACACTATGCTGGCTCTCTCTCAGTCCTTTATACACCTTCCCTTCAGCTGAGTCATAGCTGAATCACATCTAACTGGCTTTTTATCAACCTTCAAGTCTCATCTCAAATGCCCGAGAAGTTTCCGTAGCCACCCAGACTCTAGCTCTCCATACCACACAGTCTTGCTTCTTAAAATGCCACCTGGCCTCCTGCCTGAGTCTTTCTTCGTTTGTTTGCCTGAACACCATCCTTATTTAGAACGCAAAGTGGGGAGGAGCAGAGATCTTGTCCAGCTTCCCCATGTACCTCTGGCACCAAGGACAGCAAGAGGCAGTCCATGAACGCTTGCCAAATGAGTAAGTGAATGAATGAACAAGCAGTAAATCAAATTCAAACAACTGCTTTGAAATGAATTTGTGGCTGATGTCAGGCATCCTCTTCATATGGAGAATACATTATAACAATAATAACTAACACAGAAAAAGCATCCCAAGGTGCCTGCATTGGTGGTTTATTATTATCTACTGAATAAGAAATGGTTACCCAGTGCGGCCTGAGTTTGGTCTCTAGCACTGCTTGGAGATGAGAAAAAAGGGAGAGGAGAGAAGGAGGGGAGGGGAGAGGAGAAGGGTGAGGGAGAAGAGAAGAGAGGAGAGGGGAGAGAAAAGCAGAGGAGAGGAGGGCAGAGAAGAAGGAGGGGAGGGAAGGAGAGGAGGGCAGAGAAGTGGGGAAGGGAGAGGAGAAGGCAAGAAGAGAGGGAGAACCCGAGAAACATGGACCACAGTCTCCTTCCTCAAAATAGCTTTATATTTAATATAAAAATGTTTTTCCTGGTAGTACAGATTACTAGAATTCAGCAATAGCCCTCAAATTCTATTTTATCTCAAACTGTAACTCTGGCTGCACTATGAAATACAATTTTCTTTTTACCAGAACAGATAGAAAACACAGTATTGCAATGACTTATCCTTGCTTCTGTCTTTTTCTGGAAGAGTAGAGAACATCTAAACATTTAAAATTACAAAATCAAATGACAATAAAACATCCACAGAGTACCACTATACAAGACATACATAATTTACGAAATTAAGATTTGTTGCTCAGATTTTCCTTGAATCAAAGACTCTCATATCCACATCTTCCGCAATCTCCATTAAACACAAAACACTCTTTTCTTTTAAAATTTATTATTAAGTCATGAATGGAAAAGTAACTCTACATATCAAACGCATGAGTAAGTTTGATATGTACTAAGTTTGATATGCCATTATTACCTGGGTCTGCACTGACTCAGAATTCAACTTCCTAAATCATTCCATTATGTGGACAGCTTAAAAGGGATAGGACCTAGGGTCTTAAAGTCATCACACCCAGGCCTACCATTGAGTCAAAATAGTGATAAACAGACAGCAACAGAAACAGTGGAGAGAAGGCCTAGCCTGCACAGTGGGAAAGGTCTTTGTCAGCTACACATCCTGACAGAGGATTAGTATCTACAATATACAAAGAACTCAAAACTTCTTAAACAACCAAAATCCAATTTCTCCAGCAATAACAGGGTGAATAAGCAACTAAATCATTCTCTTCAAAGGAATAAATATAAATGGCTAATAAATATGATTTAAAAAAAAACACTAAACATCTTTAGCCAGCAGGAAAAGACAAATTAAGGCTACATTGTGAGGATGACAACTGTCCAGAAAACAGACGACAACAAATGTGGAGGATGGCAAAGCCTTTGGGTACTTCACACTCACTCTGGAAGTCAGTGTAGAGGCTCCTCAAACACTAAAACCACGGGGCTGCTCGGCGGCTAAGAACACTTATTGTTCTAACAGAGGACCTGGGTTTGATTTCCAGTCCCCACATGTGGGCTCACAACTATCTACAACTCCAATTCCAGGGGATCTGAAGTCGTCTTCTAACCTCTGTGGGCACCAAGCACACACATGGTGCACATACATATATGAAAGCAAAATACACACACACAAAATTAAATACATCCACAGCAACAAACTAAACCAAAAGCACCAGGCTATCCCACTCCTGGACAGCTACCTAAAGTTAAGGAGTCTAAGGTGCCACACCACAGAGATTACTTTGCTACAGTACTCACAATAGCCAGCATTTGAAATCAACCAAGATGCCAGTCAATAGACTGGCGAGTAGAGAAAACACAGCGCAAACGCACAGATACGCAGCGGAGTTTTGCTGAGCCACAGGGAAGAGTGCAATGGTGTCATTTGCATGGAAATGGATGCAAGCAGAGATCATGCTGTCAAGCCAACTAAGCGAGGCTCAGAGCGACAAATGTCAATGCTGTGTCTCACATCCAGAATGTAAATATATCTATATAACATAGACGCAGAAGGTGGAGCTATGTGGGAGAAGAAAAGACAAGAAGACGAAAATAAGTAACGGGAGTGGATATGTACATGATAAATAATTTCACTTCATATACTAGGGGACAAATTTAACAAAAAGGAAAAAAAGAGCAGAAAAGGGAGGCCAGGTACCAAACCACTGTCAAATAAAGGTTCAAAACAGAATAGTGTTGTGCAATATTATATGTGTGTGTGTCTGTGTGTGTGCACGCCTGTATGTGTGCATGTATACACACACATAAAGTAAAACTTTATCTAACAAATGTTAATTACTTACCCCTTGGCCTAATTTTCTCTCATAGGTTTTGTGCCGTAGTCCTAATCCTAACAACCCCACGCCAACAAGCAGCCACAAAACTAAACAAAAAGAAAAAAGAATCATTAAAAAGAAACTAAAACATTTAAATCGTTTTTTTCAAAATTTTATCTATTGACAAGGAGTATGTGTGGGACATGTGTACATCATCCATACTTTAAAACCAGGCA
Source organism: Alexandromys fortis (assembly GCF_014885135.2). Classification (NCBI taxonomy): domain Eukaryota; kingdom Metazoa; phylum Chordata; class Mammalia; order Rodentia; family Cricetidae; genus Alexandromys; species Alexandromys fortis. The sequence goes on along the minus strand of NW_026067949.1, from coordinate 29,075,425 downwards.
TTTGAAGGTTATTCCCTGTGAACATTCCAAGAGCAATGAACACAAAGAAAAATAAACTACAAAATATACATGAAAAGATATTTTTGCAGGCACAAACATCAGGAAAAGATGTCCTGAAGAACGAACACATGAAGATTTCAGATCTCTAAGATGTCAGAAATTTAAGAATCAAAATACGGAGTGAGCATGCCTAGTGTGTTCAGAAACAAGAGAGAAAGTAAAAGTATGACTGGGGAATGGAGGGCTAACAACAAAATAATCAGGGAAGTTGTAAAGAAATAAATCCAATTGTTAGAGATAAAAATAGAGGGGTGGAGTGACGGACAGGTGGCTAAGAGCACTGGGCCCAGGTTTGATCCACAGCACACGGCAGCTTACAACTGACTTTTATTCTGGTTCCAGGGGAGCTGACAGCCTCTTCTGGCCTCTGGTGCCCCAGGCATGAGATGGTACACAGACATACATGCTGGCGAACACTCAGACTCATAAAATAAAGTGTTTAAACTAAAAATAAAAATATATAATTTAATGAGTGAGAAAGAGTTCAGTGGGCAAGATGCAGACCAGATCAGACAGAGCTTAAAGGAGAACTAAGGTAAAGGGCGACACAGAGGCGGGGCCAGCAAGATGGCTCAGCAGGGAGAGGCAAATGCTGCCGAGAGCTTGATCCCCAGTGCGGACCTGACAGAACAAGAACACAGACTCTCTCTACACATGCCTTGCCCCCCCACATACACACTGAATAAACAAACAAACAAACAAATATTTTTAATTTTTAAGAAAATAAAACAGAGGCAGGAAAAAATAAAAGCACTTAAGAACAAAAATCATGGAAGGGCCAATATAACCAAATTGGCATCCAAAAAGATGGAGGAAAGAGAGTGAAAAGGCAGCTGAGCAAAACAATGTTGAGGACGTCCCAGTACCGAGAATGTCAGAATCTTCAGAGTGGAAGACCAAAGACTCCCGAGCAGGGGGAGGACAAACTCCAGCTCTAGGGGCAGCACAGTGAAGCCATGGCTGCCAAACACATTGAGAACACTCTCAGTTTAATACGATCCTCCCAGGCTATGATGAGATATACATGACAGATTTTACATAACGGTGTGACTCTTTGGGACACAGAATTCAGAAATATTTTGAGGGAATATTTTAATATATAGTTTCAATTGTTGTCTCTTTTATAATAATATTTTCTCCTTTGGTAATGTTTAAAAGTTTAAGAGTACAAACCAGTGTTCATGTGTCTTTGTAGCCTACATAACAGTCACCTAATCAGCACATTATACATTCACTAAACATTTATATGTGATTCAGTTCATTTAAAATTAGGTTACAAGCTTATTTCATGTGTGAGACTATAGTTTACCAACACACTAATGTTAACATGTTTAATCTTCCAAAGGAAGAGAAGAAGGATGGAATGAATACATGGTCTCAACTCTCAGAAAAAAAACATCTTGGAAATTCTACCTGATAAATTTTCTATATTAGAAGTAAAATAAAACCATATAGGATATTTATGTTTGAAATGTCACAATATCAGGGATTTGCTTAAATGTGTTTCTGTAGTTGCAATTTTTCTTTGGGCTGCCAACCAGCTCCCAAATAACAACACCGAGACTTCTTATTGATTATGAATGCTCAACCTTAGCTTAGGTCTGTCCCACTAGTTCTTTTAACTTAATTTAACCTGTGGGATATTCCTTTATACTGGGTGAATATATGTCGCTGTGATGGGTTTAATAAAGAAGCTGACTGGCCAATAGTTGACAGGATAAGATTAAGAAGAGCCAAACTGAGAAAGTTGGGAAGAAGAATGGCAGAGTCAGGAGTCACGAGCAGAGGTAGAGAGAAGCAAGATGGGCATGCTATACTGAGTAAAGACACCAAGCCACACGGCAAAGCACAGATAAGAAATATGGATCAATTTAAGCTGTAAGAGCTAGCTTGTAACAAGCCTAAGCTATTGGCTAAGCATTTATAAGTAATAGTAAGTCTTTTTGTTAGTTATTTGGGAACTGGTAGAAAGAAAGAAAAGTCTGCTCACATTAACCTGTTTCTATTCTTCTACATTTTGCCTTGAGACTTTTTCCTTTTTTCATTCTGTATGTCCTACTTTCCTGTTTTCTCCTTGTCTGGCTCGCTGGTCAATGGCATCTCCTTGCCATCTCCTCCTTCTTTTTCGCTGAACCTAAATTCCTCCCCCTACTCACTCTCCCTCCTCCCCCTACTCACTCTCCCAACATGGAAGTTCCACCTATACCTCCTCCCTCGCTATTGGTCAATCAGGTTTTCATTAGACCAAATGTGTGCCTTGAACAGGCAATGTAAAACAGCAACACACCTTTACATAATTAAACAAATGTTCCACAACACAAACAAATGCCATACAGCTTTACATAGTTAAATAAACGCAGCACATATCTGCATAGTTAAACAAACACAGCACATATCTGCATAGTTAAACAAATATTCTGCAACATGTTTCAACAAACCCAAAAGGCAGGAAGGAAACAAATACAATTAGCAGCAAAATACAGAGTTGTTGTAGCCAAGTGAAGGGCTCAGCAGGCTTCGTGGTACTCTTGAATCTCGTGTTGGAAAATATATACAACATGAGACAGGCATGGTGGCACATGCCTTTAATCCCAACCCAGGGGAGGCAGAGATAGGATTATCTCTGTGAGTCCAGGAATATCTCTGTGAATTCATGGCCAGCCTGGTCTGCATAGTGAGTTTCAGGATAGCCAGAGCTACATAAAAAGACACTGTCTCAAGCTGGGCAGTGGTGGCACACACCTTTAAACCCAGCACTCGGGAGGCAAAGGCAGGTAGATCTCTGTGAGTCTGACATCAACCTGGTCTACAGAGTGAGTTCCAGGACCACCAGGGCTACAGAGAGAAACCCTGACTTGAAAAATAAACAAATAAACAGAAGACCCTCTGTCTCAAAAAGAAAAGAAAGAAAACAAAAGTAAAAAAAATTATTTATCAAACTTTTTTAAAGGCAAGTAAAACTATACTTACTAAGTTTCATGTATTTTTCACTCCTTCTCAAAAGTACTTTAGAACTATTTTTTGTTTGAAGAAGAAAGTCACGGTATTTCTTAGGTCCAAACAGCATATTCAATCCAATAATTACCATTATGGTCCCTGTTGAAAGAGAAAAAGAGGGATGGGGCATACCTCCATGGCAAAGTGCGTGCCTAGCACTCAAGAGGCATTGGATTCAGTACCCAGTATCGTAAAAGATAATGCCTTCTAACAACAATGTTGAGATGGAGGCTGGAAAGAGGGCTCAGTGGTTAAGAGCACCTACTGCTTTTGCAGAGAATAACATGGAGGAATCTAGCTGGTACTCAACTAGAAGCTTAGAACTACAACAACAACCTGCCTACAAGCTACGCCCACTGGTTCAATAATGGCATGGATGTTTTGGGAGTAACCAACTCCTGTTTGTTTTTTTTTTAAAAAAAAAAAAAAAAACAACCTGATTTAGGCCCACTCAATGACATGAAACTCATGTGTGACACTGTTACTGAGGCCAAGAACCTGGAACTAGACTGATCATGGGCCCTAGGGGAAACCCACTGCTATTATTCTGCTAAATGGTCATCGCAATAAAATGACTCCTCGTGACATACTGGCACATCCATAGAGCAGTGGCTCACTCAACCCTCATCATAGAACCCTCTTCTTGCAGAAGATGTTAACTAACATAGAGACCCACAATTTGACAAAGTACAGAGAATGAGAGACTACACAGAACTCAGTCCTAAAAGGGATGTCATTATCACAGCTTTCCCCTCAAGGCCCAGGACTATGCAGAAGAGGGGGCAGAAATAGTGTATGAGGATGGCTCCAGGGAAACCTCATTTTTAGACTCAACAGGACTGGTGGATGTATGAACTCACAAAGACTGTGAGAGCATGCATAAGACCTGGCACAGGTTCAAGCCGGACAAAATTCCCACAGTCAGACGGTGGCTTCTCCCCTGGAGTTTGCTCAAAGACTGCACCTACAGGATATTTAAAGCCCTCTCCTTGGGAGCAGCATTGTGATCTCCTCCACCCCGAGATCACCCAGGAGAGCTTTGCTCATTAAACCTGGACTTTTAATTCAGCTTGATTTAGCTTATTGCATCAGCAGAGAAAACCACTACCATGGATTTCAAAATACACATCAGGTAGGGAGGTAGGGGAAGATCTTGGAAGAGTTGGGGAAGGGGAAAAAATATGATCAAAATCTATTGTGACATTCTCAAAAAACCAATAAAGACATTTTGTAGAAAGCTGCCCAACCTTGCCAACTTTCTTTGCCTGATTACTATCACTCTTCTTATTAAAGAAGGTTCTCATTCGTGCGAAGCTGAGACAAAGCCCAGTTTCACAGGTCTATGAGCAAGGAGAATGAACTAGCAAAGCCCATCATTCACGGTGCTCCAAAGAAACAAAGCCAGGGACAGCACGGCTCTTACTTTCTCTCCCGTCCTCCACCAGGCAGCACCCCGAGCAAGCTGGAGTGAGAAAAAAGCAGGACACCAGACAGAGCAGAGCCCGAGAGAGTAGACCCACCTGAAAGAAACCACAAGAATTACCAAGTTTGCAAAGCCCGGCACCTGCAAAGAAAATGTAGGTAACTGGGCACAAATTCCACCCATAATCAAGAAACTATTTGTAATTGATATCTGCTGGAAGAGGGGAAAATCCGTTTTCCTCAACAGAGTGGCACCGGGTATATCAGTGCTACAGTAAGGGCCAACACTAATCAGACTCTATATTTTTTTTTTTGTGGGTTGTTTGTTACTTGGTTTGTCTTAATAAAGAAAAAGAAGGTGAAGTTGGGTGGGTAGAGAGGTGGAAAAGGATTTGGGAGGAGTTGGGGCCATGGTTCCATGTTCCTCTAAGGGGGTGAAAGTCCCAGCCAAGGTGGGAAATGGGGAATTCTCAGAGATCCCATTTCACTTCACAGTGAGTCTTCCAGAACAGCCTGTCCTGACAGAGGATGAGCTCAAGGGATAGGAAGGTGAATGTCTTCAGGAACTTGGGTCAGTTTCTTTAACAGCATCTGTTGACATGGACTCACCCAAAAGCACATCCGATCTTTCTCTAGCGTAGACACCTCCAGGAACAAACTTGAAAGCTGTGCACCAGGCACAGAAAAATATTTCTAAAAGATAAGTGATCATGCCGGTGGTCATGGTTTCCCCAGGGTTTGTCCCAGAGTTCACAAGGTGTCCAAGTACTTGAGGCCACACGGACCCCGTGAAGACGGCCAGTACACATCCAGAAACAGCTGCTGCCCACGTACGCAGGTAAAGGAGACCCATGGCTGAAGCTGCTCCTGTTTGTGAGAGACAGGAAAAAAAGAAAAAATAGGATGAGAGACGCAAGAGAACAGCAAAGCTCATGGCATGACCAGTTCTTAGCGGGTGAGCGCTGGAAACCTCAGGAGACCACTGGTTGATGCTCAACTCCCAAGCAAACCAAAATGCAGCAGCTGAACGTGGCTTGTTCCCAGCCACAGCCTGGCACTAGCACTCCTAGACGTAGGCAGTGCAGCAGATCTCAGGTCAATGCTTGTTCTTTGGGAAGGGGGGATCCCCTGTGGCATCAATGGCCCTCCAAGGCACAGGCACCATCTGCATCAATTGGAGGAAGAGCTTCCCTGTGAACAACCCTCTCCAGCAACATCAACAGACCTTATAGGCATATGCACGACCCATACCAGTTGGAAGAGCAGACCCATAGGCACAAGTAACAACCACACTAGCCAGAAGAACTGGACAATACACTAGATCTAGGCACCCAAACCCCCTCAAACTTCAGTTGAGACAACCCTACTCAACCTGACAACCAGCCAATCACCAGAACTCCTGGCCATTCAGGCCAAAAGACATTAAACAAAACAGACAATCAAGGAACAAAAGCGTTCTTCAAGATATCTGCAGCAGACCCTTCACTGTTAGGGGCAATGACAATGAGACTTCAGGCCAGTTCTACATACCTGTTGCCCACCACACTAGCCCAGCGTCACAAAGCCTTGATGAACCTGAAAGCATCAATCCACTGGCCAGGCCCAGCAGAACCACACCTCTGTAAATAAATGAAAATAAAAGGCAAAATCAATACATCCATCAAGCATAGATCAGAAATCTACCTACTACCCCTAGCTACCTCCATTCATATCACACAGTGGATACGAAGCAATGGCGAGAATGAGAGCCGCTGGGAACCAGTGCACAGAACACTCAAGGAGAATGGATGGGGTGGCTCCGTGAAGGGTCCGTGCCTAGAGTACGGGAGGGGTTAATGTGCAGTGCCGAAAATAAAATGAACAAAATAGAGCATTGAAGTAGCAAACAGTCTAACTGTGTCTCATGGTCAGTGTAGACACAGTGAATTCCCATCTCTTAAGTTACAGCTCATAGCAGCTACTTGAGATTTCACATGATTCTGCCAAGGACCAAAGGAAGAGTCACTGGCGATGTTTGTTGTGGAATTTTCCTTTTTCTTTCTTTATTCTCTCTCGGTATTGCTTTTATCTAGTGTCTTCCTAAAATAAGTGACGGCTTGACAGTCTTATTTATTTTTAACTACCACAAGCTATTTCATTGTTTTGTTATTTTTATAAAAAGTTTAGGGGCGAGAGAGATGGCTCCAACGGTTAAGAGCACTGACTGCTCTTCCAGAGGACCCAGGTTCCATTCCCAGCACCCACATGGCAGCTCACAACTGTCTGTAACTCCTGTTCCAGGGGATCTGACAACCTCACACCAATGCACATAAAATAAGTTAAATAAATCATAAAAATTAAAATAAAAAAAACTTTACAGGAGAAGAATTTAAAGTGGGTTGGAAAGAAGTCTGGGCAGTTAAGAACACTTGTCATTCTTGCAGAGGACCTGGGTTTGGTTCCTGTCACCCACATGGTGGCTCACGGACATCTGTAAGGGCTGTTGCAGATGTGACATCCTCTTCTGGCCTCTACCAGCATCGGGCACCCACACATGGCACAGATGAACAGGTAGGTAAAGCACTCATATACATTTAAAAGTCATAAAAACTGAAGTAAACATCAGTGGGAAATCCATTAGCAATGGGAGCTACAATATAGGATTGCTTAAATAGCTGAAATCTAACTTCAAACCTGGCACTGGTTACACACCAGGCACTGTTTTAAGACTGTCACCTGTGTTGTTCACTCAGTCCTCTTAAGTTTATAGCATTCTGTCCATCTGCAAAGGAGAACACAGGGAAGAGTCTTGGCTCTCCCAGTGACGCTGAAATTTATACCAACACACACGCAATGCTGTCTGTCATCAGAGGGACGGAGAAGAATGACTAGCAGATGCCATGCCCACAGACAAGGGATTCCCCATGCCTCCCATGCAGGAATGTGGGGCCACTTCAATATAGCCCTCAATTCCCCTCAACTTCCCCGTGATTCTCTAGTGCAGAGCAGACACCCTTCTGGCTCCTTCCCAGAGCTAACGGAGCTGAACTCACCCGAATGGGTTAGGATCGGGCCCTGGATGAGGGTGACCACTCACTGCCCATCTGGAAACAATAGAGACCTCTCCAAAGATCCAGTGAGTGAGGAACATGAGGCTCCCAAAGGCAGCACCTGGCAACAGCCAGCTATGTCGAGAAGCCACGCCCTTGGTGACTTCGCTGGGCTTCTTCCCCTCAGAGGTACTGTAGTAACCATCTAGAATTTAAAGGGGGAAACAGGAAATAGGGAAATAGTAAGGGTAAGGAGTGTGTGGTTTCTGTTTTTACCAGACTCTCTGTGGCTGGAAATAGGTCATGGCTTCAAGAACTTTCTACAGGAGAGGGGATATTATATCTCTGAGAAGTTGAATGCGCCAGAGCTATCTGATGGGAGGATCATTTCTGGCTAGCTATGGGGTGCTGGGAGGAAAGCAGGTAGAACTCACAGGTAAAACTCTCATCTAGAAAGCTGCTAAATTCATGCAAAGGTAACAGAGTGAGAGAAACATGGGCAGGAAGAAGAAAATGCTGTCTCGAGAGAATAAGCATTATCCAACTTGAATGCAACATCCTAGCACCAAAGGCTGCTTTCTCATGATCAAGCAGGCTCTCCCATGACCCCAGAGAAGCTAGGTAACAAGGAGAATCCTAAAAGAGACATATATGGATCCCCCTGAGAAGGGGAAATAGGCAAGATCTTCTGATAAAATTGGGAGCATGAGGGGGAGGGGAATGGAAGGGGAAGGGAGGAGAGAAGGGGAGGGGGAGGAAAACATGAGGGAAGGGGATGTGTATTTATTGAGTGAAAGACGGTCAGCTGGGGTGTCTCCAGCCCCTAGGACCCAACACATCTTCAATAGAAAGGCAAAGAACACGGGCTGTGTTCAGACCCCGGAAGGGTCTGAGGTTTGGAAATAATGGCACAGTGCAGATGGATGCTGAGAAAGGAGACTCCCATCCCAGACCAGGCAGAGAAATGGAGAAGACGGAGGGGAACTGAGCTGAAGTGCAGGATCCGCTCGAGTCCCCGATGGACACGCGGGCACAACCCGCCCATGGTTCTCTCATTACTTTCTGCCTCTCGTGTCTGCATTGCCAAGGAGCCAGGGCGATCTGCCCACATAACAGCCACAACAGCCCATCGTCTGTGTCCATTACTGTGCAACAAGAGGGACAACCGACATGGAGCCACACTGCAGAAAGCTAATTTTACAAGTTGTCTTGGAGCTAGGGGCTTAGCTCAGTTGGCAGAGTGCTTGCCTGAATGAGGTTCTGGGTTTGATTCCCAGCACCGCTGAAGAGAACATTCCTTTTCAGATGTGCTACAGAGGGAGAGCCAGATGCCACCCGAGAGAAGATCCCCAGATAAACTGACTACACCCTTACCTGTGCCAATGCAGTCAAACATAGCCATGACACTCAATGTCAGGATCACTCTGTTGGACACTGGATAACTCCAGATCGGGTTCAGTGATGTGTACCATATCCGGAGGACAACAAGAAGCATGTGTCCCAGAATGAATCCCCAGAGTTTGAGGTACCTGGAAGGGAAGGTAGTTTACTGAAGACTTTAAGTGTGGATTCAGTGTATTACGCCCACTGTGGATTTATTTCACAGAATATGGCTCTGCAATTGTGTTTCTGGTCATCTTCACGGATGTCCTTGACTTACTTAGCCTTTGTAGAGTCTGGTACCTAGGCAACTTACACTAATTTTTCTAACAAAATATTTTTATTAATTATTTTGGAATTTCATGCACGCTGGTCAGACTTGCTTCCCATTCCTCCCAGGTTTATTCTCTCTTCCTTGTGCCCTCCTCCCCTGTTGTGGAATAATCCTTTTGTACACTGGGAAGATGTGTTACTCTCATTGATAATTAAGAGCTGACTGGCTAATAGCTAGGCAGGAAGAGGTGAGGCAGGAGGGCCAAAGTGAGAGGATGCTGAGAAGAAGGGTGGAGTCATGGAGAGTCACCAGGAGACGTGGAGAGAAGCAAGATGAACCTGCCATGCTGGAGGAAGGCACCACCATGTAGTAGAGCATAGATAAGAAATATGGGTTAATTCAAGTTGTAAGAGCTAGTTAGTAACAAGTCTAAGCTATTGGTTGAGCATTTATAATTAATATTTAAGTTTATTGGGGAGCCATCAGTCCCAATTAAAAAAAAACTCCACTTACACTCCCTCTCTCTCTTACCAAAAAACCACCACGCCCAATTTCTGTTGCCCAGGAGACCAGTGAGATGCCTTAGCAAGTTAAGGCACTTGCTGCCAAACCTGGCTACCTGAGTTCAATTCTCTGGGACCTACATGGCGAAAGGGGAGAACCAACTACTGAAAGCTGTCCTCTGGATTCCACACATGCATGTGTACACACACACACACACACACACTCAGTCTCTAGTACCAAGAATAATCTTAACAAAATAAGATTGACAGCAAGTATTTGCACTTTACTTTCTGTAAAGAAAGGTGGACTTTTACAAGGCCCTGTGGAAGGGAAAACTGCCCTGAAACTAATGGTCAGAACTTCACTCCGGGAACTGGTCATACCTGCTTATCTACGGGTACCTAAGATGTGAGTCATACCTTTGCAATCCACTTCCTGTCCACCAGCTCACAGCTTGCACTATCAGCGAAGAAGACACGCCAAGAGCAAGGACCACCAATCGAAGCTTGGCATTCGGAGCCTCAAAGGAGGCTATGCTGCCTACAAACAGAGAAAGGAGAAATAAGCCGGCAAGCATGCCCTGGCACCCAGCAGTCTGCATTTGATAAGTGTTATGTCTGGTTCAGTCTTTGCTTTAAAGAAGATAGAATTAAGAGATACCTATCATCATCATCATCATCATCACCATCATCACCATCATCTATGCCCCAGCAATGCTTGAGCGTACATGAACAGCCCATTTATAGAGGTTCTCCAGTTGTTTCTATCCTGGGCAGTCCTAGATGCTTGTGTTATTGTCACACCCAAGGTTCCACAGTCTTCCTTTATGTTGTCTATCCAGCGCTTTTTGGTCCTTCCTCTTCACCTTATCCCCTGCGCTCCTCAAAGCAATGCTATCTTCGCCGTTATTCATTCTCGTGACATGGCCAAAGTATCTCAAGCGCCCTTGCCATATCCTGTAGTTCACTTCCTTCTGTACATGGAGACGTTTCTTCATGTCATCTTTGCACATAAATCCTCCTGAGACATGCCACCTCAGACACATTCAGCCGCTGTTCTGAGGAGAGTTTCATTGTCCAGGTTTCGGAGTTGTAAAGAAGGCAGCTCAAGACAAGTGTCTCATGTACTTGTAATTTTGTTGTTGCTGTTATGTCTCTTGCTGACCAAACCTTTCCTAGTGCCTGGAATGCAGCCCTCGCTATCCCTATCCACCTCCTGATGTCTAAAATAGATCCCTCCTTTGACCTGAGGCTTCCTCCCGGAGAGACAAAGTTGACTGTTTACTTGAGGCTCTGATTCTTTATTACAATGTTAAAATCCTTGTGCCCCCTTCTATGTGTTGTACTGAGTCTTCTCCATGTTTGCTTTCATACCAAGGTCTTCACTGACTTCCACCATTCTATTTACCACGGCCTGCAGCTCATTTGAACGTTCAGCAAGCAGTGCTGTATTGTCGGCGAAACGTAAGTTATTGATTCGCACACCACCTATCTGCACGTCTGTCTCCTCATCCTCCAGGGCTGTTGTGCTTCTGTTAGTTGCAGGGATATATTAGAGTAGTGGTGAGAGGACGCATCCCTGCAACACTCTACGACTGTCTTAAACTGATCACTTAGTTCTCCGCAGACTTTGACTGATGCAAAGGTATCTTTATAGGCATTATTGTCTAGTATTCTTAGGATTTTTCTCTGGGGACCTGTAGAACCTCACTGTCTCCCCAAAGTCTTTCCTCCAAACGCTATCAAATGCCTTTCTGAAGACAATGGGGGAATGATGGAGGAAGGTCATTGGTTAATTAAATAAAGAAACTGCTTGCCCTGATAGGTTAAAACATAGGTGGGAGGAGTAAACAGAACAGAATGCTGGGAGGAAGAGGAAGTGAGGTAAGACTCCTCAGACAGACTCCATAGCTCCTCTCAGAGGCACACACGATGAAGCTCCGACCCAGGATGGACGTAGGCTAGAATCTTGCTGGTAAGCGCACCTTGGGGTGCTTACACACATTATTAGAAATGGGCTAGTCCAGGTGCGAGAGTTAGCCGAGAAGAGGCTAGACATAATGGGCCAAGCAGTGTTTAAAAGAATACAGTTTGTGTGTTGTTATTTGGGGGCATAAGCTAGCCGTGCGGGCAGCCAGGGTGCTGGGGACGCAGCCCCGCCGCACTTATTACTACAGGGAAATATTAAATATAGACAGGAGCGAGATAGAGAAAGTTATCAAGAGAGCGAAACGCAGGAAACCCCAGGAGTGGATGACATCACAGTAGAGGAGCTGGAGGCACTGCAATAGACTCAGGGGCTGAGACGCTTCTCAGACTCCAGAGAAATGGGAACATAAAGTGATTCCCATGGAATGGAAGCACTCAGTCTTCCATGGAATGGAAGGACAAGCAGGACTCCTCGAGTTACAGGAGCATTAGTTCCTTGTGCCATAGCAGCAAGATCTTCTCCTCCATTATCCTGCAAAGGATCAAGGGCAGAACAGAGGAAATCCTAGCAGAGGCCCAGTGTGGATTCAGAGTGAACAGGAGCACAATTGATCAGATCTTCGCTTTGAGGTAACTGCCAGAAAAATGCGAAGAATTTGGAAAAGACTTCTATGTCTGTGACATTGGCTTATACAACAGATACCCACACACCTTCTTCGTTTGTGTTCATTTGGGTAGGATTCTCACATGAGGTCCATCAGGTTAGAGTACACCACTCAGTAGCTTTCTGGCACCTTCGCAAACTGTCACCTATCCCCACTAGTTACAGACCACCCTCTCCGCACCCAAAAGAAATCCCCTCCACATCAGCATCGCTCCCTGCCCCCCATCCCCAAGAGACCACTAACCCGTCTCCATGGATTCTTCCGTAGAATCTTACAGTGTGTGACCCTTTCTGGCTGGCCTCTTTCAGCATAACACTTTCAAGGTGTGTCTTTATTGTCGCCTAGATTAGCCCTTCATTCTTTTATGGCTAAATAATATTCCATTACAGAAAGAAACTCTATTCTGCTTATCCATTTGTCGGGTGCTAGGCATTGCTTCTGTGTCTGGACTTTCGTGAATAACGCTGCTATGAACTCGTGTATGCAGGTTTCTATATGAGCAGAGGCTTGCATTTTTCTAGAGTGTATGACAAGGTGTAGAGCTTGGCTTAGTATCCAAGGTCCTGCCAAACAGTTTCCCGGGGCAGCCAGGCTGCTTTATAATTTCTCGCATTTTCATCAGCAAGTGAAACCTCGATTGTTCCATGTTTTTGCCAGCACTTGGTATTGTCTGGTTTTTTTTCTTTATTTTAGCTATCTGAATGAGTCAGAATAATCTAGGTCAATGAGAGTGAATTCATTTCATAGTGAGCTTTTGTTGCCATTGCTTCTGAACCCTAGTTCTAAAAAACGCAAGCTCAGCACCTTCATGGGAAATCTCAGAACTCGCTGCACTATGCTCTGCCTTCTTCAAGGACAGGGAGAGCAAAGGGCTGGTCTGCTTTCCTAGGGACTCCAAACACTGCTCCTGAAAATGTGACATGTCAGCTCCCAGACGGATCTGCCCCGTGTAGCTCGCCAACAAACGCCATAAGGAAAGCCCAGAGAGGCCCACCGGGTACGACAGGAGGGTAAGAAGTCTGAACTTTCAGCTACAGCTCCAAGCAGATTTGAGCTCACAGTTTTCCTCTCTAAATCTATTAATGACACTCCCTTTCTGTGGCTGCATAGCAGTCCGAGTTTCATAGTCACTGATTACTTAATCAACCCCTTAGAGACGACATTCGGGTCATTTCTGTACTACCATGACCACTATCACTGCAATGATTCTTACGTTCAACATATCACATATACATGGATGTATCTATAGGACACAGCCCTGTAGTGGGGCTGCTGGGGGAAAGGTCTGTGCTGTTAAATTGGTCTCCATAAAGTCTGTGCTGATTTATGTGCCCACCAGCCATGCAAGAGCACCCTTACAACACAGTGTTATACTTTTCTCTGCAGGTCCATTTGTGAAGTCATGAAAATGTATGCATCGTTTATGTTATGTTTTGTTATTTTAATTTTTAATTCATTTATTGTGTGTGTGAGTGTTTGAGCACATGCCTGCTCACACAAGTCAATGTCATGTGTAGAGGTGAAAGACGACTTGTGGGCATTGATTCTCTTGCCACCGTGTGGAATGCAGGATAGAACTCAGGTCGCCAAGCTCGACAGCAAGTGCCTTTACCTACCGAATCGTTTTGATGACCCAATTTTATTGTGTTTTAAAGAACTAATGGTATTTCCTTTCCAAGGAAATACCAGCTGCATATGTCTTCAGCTGGTCTTCTATTTCATTTTTTAGTCTTTTATTTTTAGCTTACTGAACTGTATGGGAATCAGCCCTTTGGGTAGCAGCACTACAAATAGTTTTCACCCGCTTGTTTGGCCACTTGCTGCAATGTTTCAGATACATAATTCTCATTTCTTATGCAATACCATTGGGGCATCCTTCTCAGCACTTCTAAGCTTTGTCATAGTTTGCCTGTTTTCCAACGCACCTGTCCCCTCCTTATTCTAGTGAATTTTAGGTTTTTCCAGTTGCGCAAAGATGTTAAGGTGGGGAAAAAAAGGATTGACACGGTATAGTTTTCCAATTTCAACTACATTTTTTCTGAGGGGATAGTAAGGTGATTTTTGAATGTTAACAATTGCCCACACAATGAATGGTCTACACCATTTTCTTTTTGGCTAACAGAAGAATTTCAGACGCTCAGGTCTTACCGACAGTGACGATCCTCAGCAGAGAGAGTGTCCACTTCTTATTAACGAGTCTCCAGATAGGAGGGATTATTAAGAGTATCGGGGAGAGAAACGCGACACCAAACAATTCCAGCCCGGTAAGCTCCAGCGTTTGCAGGGGAAAGTAATAGATCATGGGCCCCAGCCCATGGTAGAGAGACCAAGAGACGTAGCCTAGAAAGATATTTAAGAGAGAATGTGACTTTGGCGTTGTCCCTGGTGGCAGCCTGCACTCTCTGGCTTGAGCTAGGTGCTAGGTCCCAGACTCCTTCCCCTACGCAGCAGGCAGGGTGGAGCATGTCTGTTATGAATCTGCCACCATCTCTCGATTTGTTCCCATAAACATGTCATCTTGCAACCATGTCTATGCCTGTAGATAATCCCTTCAGTAAGATGTCATAGGCTGGACCATCTGATAGGAAACTGGCTTCCTGTTGGGGCTCAGGTTGATAAAATTCTCTCTTCTAATTTGATCCATACATATGAAAAGCTAAAGAAGGAGTATTCCTTCCACCTATCCCAACTACACCCCTAAAGCCCCGCCATTAGGCAACAGACTTTTTCTTGTGAGTAGACCATCCTAAACCAGACCTTGCTGGGCAGGGCTGGGGAGTGGAACAGATCTGAAGCCAAAGGCACCTCTGTAGGCACAGGCTGTGATCTTAGGCAATAATTAAAGCCGTGGGGCTTGCCATGTACCAAGATGAACTGTTTTTTGCTAGGTTGGTTGGTTGGTTTTTTGGTTTTATGACACAGGGTTTCTCTGTATAACAAACAGCCCTAGCTGTCCTGGAACGTGCTTTATAGACCACTCTGGCCTTGAACTCACAGAGCCTGCCTCTCAAGTGCTGGAATTAAAGGCGCGCCACCACGTCCAGCTTGAGCTTGGTTTTAACCAGATGTCTTGTTCCTCACACAACCCACGTCCTATGGGTGAATAGATACACCTTATATTCTCTCCTACCAAAGCCGAAACAATCGGTGCAAAACAATAGAAACTCCTGAGAACCGGAAAGTCCGGTGATTGTCTGGCGTGCCTGTGTAGTAAATGTCACCGGGCGCTAAGATCATGCCTCCTCCGAGAGCTGTTAGCCAGAGCCCTTCACTTTCTCCCGTCCCTTCTCAGCCTCGGGTTGTTAAACTGCAGGAATCATACCACCTCACAGTTCTCAGAATAAGACCAAGCCTCCTGGAGGAACTTGTGTAGCTTCCTGTGGAACCGAGTGTGAGTCACTTCACACCTCCCAATTTACAAGGCACGGGGGAGGGGGAGCAGAAAAATGAGTTTCAGCCTCTTCTGAGAGCAAGCTGCTCCCTGAAACTCTCGCTCTCAGGAGAGCACCCTCCCCAGGCCAGACGTACGCTTGCTCAAAATGAACTGCAAGACCTTGCTTGCCACGTCCCACAAGATTCCCTGAGAGCTCAGGGGTTTAAGTATCCATCTCCCACCGAGCCAGGACACTAAATCCTCAGTACATCGCGCAAAACTGCTAAGTGAGCCCGGGAGACTAGAAACAGACGCTTTTTTTTTTTCTTTTATAAACACAGTAGTATACTCGCAGCTACCAAGACCACTTGAGCAGGGGGCCAGGGCTAGAGACGGCAGTTACCCCGGATGCTCACCTACATCCCCCTTGGGAAAAGCTTTCCTTGGGAAAGCTAAGTCCAGTACTAAACTGTATTGAGGGAAACTTAAAGGTCACGGTCCGGAGCTGCACGAGATCAACGTAGAGAACTCTCCGTGCAAAGCAAGGGCGGCGTGGGAGCTGCGGAACCCCAGCCTGGGAACCTCCATCTGGATCTGAACTCCCTCCCTTCCACCCAGAGCGCGATAAGCATCTCCATTCCCGGCGCCGGCTTCTTCTGTGGGCTCTGTCGCCCCGGCGGGGAACAAGCCCAGTCAGCCTGCCCCAGGACGGCCTCGACTTACCCAGAAGGGTCTCCCCAGCGATTGCTCTCCACAGGTCTGGCATCGCTGCGGACACCTGGAAAGCCTTGAGGACCGTCCCTCCGAGAGCTCCGCGCTCCCTGCGGGGTCCGCCCTGCCTGCACGGTGTCCCCCAAGTGGCACGCGGGTCTGAGGCGGCCGCAGGAGCCCGGGCAGGGTGCGGCGCCTCCTCCCTGGCACACCTGTGCGCCGCCCCGCCCGACGCCACCTGTATTTTCAGCGCTGCTGGGGACGCGCCACCCCAGTGCAACCTGCGCGCTCCAAACCCGCTGTCCAGACCAAACCAAATCTGCCGGTCCCTATCCCACCCCCATCCCACGAGAGGATGTCAGGAGTATGGAGCAGTTGCCGGGTTCTCGGAGGAAGGGAACAACCCAGATCGGTGATGCAACGGGGGTCTGGGGATGCAGAGCGATTGGTAAAGCAGTTGCCTTACGTGCACCAAACCTTGAACTTATCCTCCTCGCCTTCTACACAGGGCGTAGTGGTTTAGACCTGAAACCCCGGCATTTAGGAGATGGAGTTCAGAGAATCGTGGGTTCAAGATTATCTTCCGCTTTGTTGGTAAGCGGGTTAGATTCCCCGGATGTTGCAGCTAAAAAGAGAGTTAGAAAGCCACTCCCAAGCAGGGAGCAGTGCAAACCTCCATCCTCCTCAGATCAAGGTGACTCCACGCCGCCGCGCACCTGCCCTCGTTACCTGCTTTTAGCTTTGGTAGTAAACACAACTCAGGAACTGTCAGTTGCATTCTGGGGGGGGGGGGGGGGGGGGGGGGGGGGGGGGGGGGGGGGGGGGGGTGGAGGGGAACAGAAATGGAAGAAGTTCCAAATAATGGAGCAGGTGAACTATGATGGGGTGCCTAAAATGTAGAAGAGAAATAGTTCCAAATGGTCACTGTTAAAAGTCCACAGCAACTTTGAACTAAGGGCTACTAGCCGCTTATGAAAACACAGAGATAGCGGGATAAATTAACGGAATAAATAGAACCTCCAAAAATCTCTCGTCTGGCATTATGACTTTCCATAACCTTGACAAGCCAGTTACACAGGACAAAGGAAAGTTTTTCCAGCAAATGACCACAGGACAATTAACTACCCACGTGGCAAAGGATAAAGTCGTACCCCTACTTTACAAAGGATGCAAAAGCCAACTTATACAGCCTCAGAGACTGTAGTTGTTTGAATAACAATGCCCCCACTCCCAGAGCGCAGGCTTGGGTATTTGAATGCTAGGTCATGACGTGGTAGGGGCTGTTTGGGAAGATCACTGAGGGTCGGCTTTGAGTGCTCATAGTCTCTCTCCATTTCCAGACTGCTCTCTCTGCTTCAGTTTTCCTAGTGCATGTTAAGCCAAGCGTTTGAATCACATGGGGGTGAGAATTACATTTCCAAAAGGGGTTTTACAGTGTTTGGATGAGGCTGCAGTCCTTAAACGCCAGGCATTCCCAGCAAATGAAGAACTTCAGCGATCAGAGACCTCAGACCCTGCACTGTCCTACCTTGGCGCCTCCCTGGTTCCTCTCTGTGTGCATTACAGATACACTGACAAATACTTAGCAACCGAGGAAAGGCAGGAAGGTTTCCTGGGGCTCGTGCTCTGAAGTCGAGGGTACAGTCCATGATGGCGGGGAAGGCATGGCTATGTTGCCATGCGCATATGTTGCATCCCCAGGCAGGAAGCAGAGAGAAAAGAAAGCTCGTGATCTGCTCCCTTTCTCCCATTCACTTCAAGACTCAAGCCCAAGGGATGGCCCCGCCCACAGGGTAGGTCTCCCTGTGCCGCTTAAGCCTCAGAAACACCCTCAGAGAAGCATCTTGAGGTTTGCTTCCTGGGTGGCTCTAATTATCCAGTTGTGTTGACAGTGAAGATCAGTTTTCAGGTGAAACAAAACAAAAGCGCGCAGATCTGAGTCCTCTGTCTGTGGGCGCTTTGCCAGGACATCGTCAAGGTTGTCTCGTTTCTTACTCTCTGTTCCTATTGCTGTTATTATTGGCCCTCGGTCTCATTTTATTCTCATTAACACCTCGATGGCAGCTCACCACAAGCACTTCTGGAAAAGGCAGTCTGTCTATGAGGCAAGAAAGGGAATGTGAAATCTTGGGAGCAGCTGTCAATCTCTGCTGCAAAAGTCTACTTTGCTGAGAGCTATTTTGAGGCTGAACTGGATAAAAAGCTAAGGCTGGCAGTGCAGCACCTGCACTGTTCAGAGAACACAAGGGGTGGGTGGGTCATGTGGTAAGCCTCCATGATGTCTGGCCTAGTGCAGGGGAGGTCTCGGGACGAGTCTTGCAAGCTTCTCAGTAGCATCTTTATCCTGTGCGTATTTTAATTGCCTTCTTGAGGCTTTCTGTAATTGGCGTTCTTCCAATTCAGCAACAGCACTCACTCAGGAGACAAAGAGGCATGTCTTCATCAGCCCCCACCCATCCCCAGAGACAGAATAGGCTGTTCTCTTTGCGGTTCTCCAGTCTGTCCCTTGACGGCACATGGTGGCAAAGTTCCTAGTGGCTTCTGAGGCTTTCTCATGCCCCTTGAATGGGTAGCCGAGTTACTATGTCCATAGCAAGTTAATCATGAAGCGGCTTGTAATTTCCTTGCTAGGTATCCCACGTTAAATAGAGGGCCTGGGTGAACTTTTAATTACCTGGCTCGGCACCTGTCTTATTGCTATTTAACTGGAGAGATTAGACGGTGTTTACAGCCAGCGCACAGGATATGAGCTATTCTGCTGCTGATAGCGGCCATGTTCAGCCCAGCCTGCCCAGTGTGTGCGGACAGTGATGTCAGCTCGCCATCCCTGCTGCTACCTTGATTTTCGTGATTCGTTTGCCTTGCGTTTAACTTCACAGGCCTTCCAGCCAGGCCAGCTGCTTCCTCCTCCCCTAGTTTGTAGAGCATGTCCACATGAAGTTCATTCAGAACACACTGAGACTATTTTTCTTTCTATCAGAAAACAGGATCTCTGGTGTGAGCCAGCTCTGTGAGCTGCGATAAAGATCTGGTCACCTGGTGAGAAACAAAAATGCTCAGAAGAGCCTCTTCCTCCTCCTCCTCCTCCTCCTCCTCCTCCTCCTCCTCCTCCTCCTCCTCCTCCTCCTCCTCCTCCTTCTCCTCCTCCTCCCCACCACCACCACCACGGCAGTCCAGGCTCACTGAGTTTGTAAAAGCACCCATACTACTCCAGGAAAAGATCAATTCCTGGTTGACTTTGAGGTTTTGCTTTTGGCTTGGGCAAGTTCTCCTTACTTATTTTAATGACTTGTTTTTATTTCAATGTACACTGGTATTTTGCCCTACATGTATGCACACGTGGAGGTGTCAGATTCCCTTGAACTGGAGTTACAGACAACTGTGAATTGCCTTGTGGGTGCTGGGGATTGAACCCAGGTCCATCTGGGAAAACAGCCCGCACCCTTACCACTGAGCCATCTTTCCAGCCCCTCACGTGCTGGTTTGCAATGACTTACACCTGGGAGCCCATGCACCTCAGGTCAGTGGCAGCAATAGCCATCACCGTGAAGCTGAGGCCCAGGTGAAAAAGCAGCCTCCTCCCGCCTGTCTCACGGAGGCACCACGTGGTTTTCGCTCCCAATCTGTAAACCCAGAGGCTGGGTGCGCTACACAGCACACAGCCAGTAGTCAGCACTGACCTGGCCTGAACTAAGCCCTGGGTGCTGTCTCCACCACTGCTGAGGATAGGGGCAAGAGGCAGCAGAAGAAGAAAGAAAGGGAAAAGAATAGAAGCAAGCAAGCAAACCCAAGTGCTCTAGCCTTCCTGAGTAGAGCAGTCCTGAAGCTTCCGGTGTGTCCTCTAAGAGGAAAAGCCCAGGGAGAGGTCTTGCAGGCCTGGAGGCACACCCTTAAAATAGATGTTGAGGGGCTGGAGAGATGGCTCAGAGGTTAAGAGCACTGTCTGCTCTTCCAGAGGACCTGAGTTCAATTCCCAGCAACCACATGGTGGCTCACAACCATCTGTAATGAGATTTGGTGCCCTCTTCTGGTGCGTGGGCATACATGCCAGCAGCACATTGTATGCATAATAAATAAATAAATCTTTAAAAAAAATAGATGTTGAGACCCCCATCTCCCTTCTGCTCTCTTTCTCTTTGGCCACCTTGCACCCAGCTGTCTCCCCACAGGCTTGAGAGCAAGGGAGTCACCAAACTGTGGGCTCACAGAGACCTTTTCTCTCTGCAAGTGGATTCTCTCCAGGAGTGTCCTGCAGGAACAGAAGAAAGCTAAATCAGGCAGTGTCCTCCCAAAGAGGCAGAGAATGTCTGAAAAAAAAGAAAGGAATCGACCATGCCTTTCTTACAAGCACTTACAGCTCCTTTCGTTCCAGTTCCTAGCTGATTGGGCAGTTACTTAATCATTAGCTTTGATTGCTCGCCTTTATTTGGCTTGAGGATTTTCTAATTGTTGTTTGCTCTCGTTGTTTGCCTAATATGTTGAGAGTGTTTTCTTGTGGCACTAGATGATCCTTTCCCATGTTTTTAATGTGTGTAGTAATTCCATGGCATAGTAACATATAATTTACTCAATTATTCCCCCCCCCCCCCACACACACACACTTTGAAGTCTATTTACACGACTTTATTTACGGCGATGCATTTCCGAACTAGAAAACACTAACCCTTCTCTGTCGCCATGCAGATCATTCAAATCAAAATCCACAGGTCTCCCAGCTCCACCAGCGAATGAAACCCATCCTCCTCCACATGCTGCGGAAGAAGAAGGGGAGGAGGCTTGGGTGGAGAACACAACCGAGGAAGCTCGGAGGTGCAGAAGGAACGAAATCAATGAGCATGCGAAAGTTCTGACTCTCCAGGGTGATTTGGAAAGAACTGTAGAAGAGCGTGCCAATGTCCTGTTGATTTCGCTAAGAAAACGACGTTAATTCATCTGATAAAGAAATCATTGCTGAGGAAAAGAGGCTAGATGTAGAGGCCGGCACGGGTCCTCTTGTTTTGATTGACATTCTCTTTAATGAGAAGCTAAGAGCAAATCAAGACACACAGGCACCATTTCCTAAGATTTTTGTCATAACGATGAAAGGCTCAGTGGTGTAATGTTATTTCAATTGTATTTTAATAATTAAATTTTGCCTGAAGATCAGAGACTAAAACAGCCCCACTGGTCAGCCTTACAGCCAGGCAGTGGTAACACACACCTTTAATCCCAGTAGCCACAATAGTTGCTATAGAAACCAGGCAGTGCACCAGGCAGTGGTGGCGCACGCCTTTAATCCCAGCACTCAGGAGGCAGAGGCAGGCGGATCTCTGTGAGTTCGAGGCCAGCCTGGTCTACAAGAGCTAGTTCCAGGACAGGAACCCAAAGCTACGGAGAAACCCTGTCTCAAAAAAATCCCCCCCCCCAAAAAAAAATGGAGCCCAGAATAGGGCAAGGTGAGAATTCCAAGCAGACAGAGGAGGAGACAATAGGTAGAGTCAAAGAGAAGCCATGTTGCTGCCGCAGGAGACAGATTCCAGACACCGGTACCAGTAAACCCTGAGCCTTGTGGTAAAATATA
Source organism: Alexandromys fortis (assembly GCF_014885135.2). NCBI lineage: Eukaryota > Metazoa > Chordata > Mammalia > Rodentia > Cricetidae > Alexandromys > Alexandromys fortis. The sequence goes on along the minus strand of NW_026067949.1, from coordinate 29,053,522 downwards.
AAATAATATAAATGGGATAATTTAAGATATAAGAGCTAGCTAGAAAGACGCCTAAGCTATTGGCCAAGCAGTGTTGTAAATAAAACAACTTCTATGTGATTATTTTGGGTCTGGGCAGCTGGGAAACGAATGAGCAGTCTCCACCAACACCCTGCCCTTTGTAGTCTCTTCCCCTTCCTCCCCCTCTTCCTCTCTGTTTTTTGAGATGAGGTCTCAGTATGTACTGGCTGGCCTAGAACTCTTCATGTTGCCCTGGCTAGCCTTGAACTTGCAATATACTTGCCTCAACTTCCCAAATACTGGGATTATGGGCATACACCACCACCCCACATCTATCTTTTTTTTTTGTAATATTTATTTATTATGTATACAATATTCTGTCTGTGTGTATGTCTGCAGGCTAGAAGAGGGCACCAGACCTCATTACAGATGGTTGTGAGCCACCATGTCGTTGCGGGGAATTGAACTCAGGACTTTTGGAAGAGCAGGCAATGCTCTTAACCACTGAGCCATCTCTCCAGCCCCCCCCCCCCCCACATCTATCTTAAGCTACCAGTTCTACCATCTCCTCCAAAGAGGGTGGGTCAGTGCAGGTCGCTAGGAAACAGGCCAAGGCAGAATTAGAAGTGGTAGAGATCTTTAGGGACAATATCCGTGAGAGGGGTGGAGCAGAAGTAAGGGCAGAGCCTGTGTATGTGTTGAGTGTGGGGGTGGGGGTGTTCAACCATAATGCCGAATGACTAAACAGACTGAATGAAGCCTCTGACCTTCATGACCTCTGAGTGCTCTGCAAAACTGAGCAGGAGAGTGGCCTCGCTCTAGGAAGAGCCGTCTTTGCCTTTTCATGAGTGCCACTCTCTAGGCTCAAGCGAGCCCACGGTGAGTCTGAAGTGGGAGCCAGAGGCTGTAGGTGGATCTGAGTCCTTGTAAGTGTCTTGGAGGCACAGCAAGGGCACACTGCTGTGATGACCTCACTGGATGGTGAACACATAGCGCCCCCTAGCGGGTGTCTATGTAAGGACACCTAGAGAGCCCCCTAGCGCATGACTGAGTGAGGCATACCTAGAGAGCATGTCAATTTACTACATACTTATAAAGGTTCAGGACATGGAATATTTCAAATTACATTTCTCTTGAATCAGCACCAAAACGTCTTTAGTTTCTATGTTTCTCAGTGTCATAGTTAGGACTTTATTGACGTGAAGAGACACCACGACCAGGCAACTCTTAGAAAAGAAAACATTGCATTGAGACTGGCTGGCAGTTTCAGAGACTTAGTCCATTATCATCAAGATGGGAAGCATGGCAGCGTGCAGGCAGACTTGGTGCTGGAGAAGGAACTGAGAGCTCTACATCTGGATACACAGGCAGCAGGAAAAGACAGTGACACTGGGCCTGGCTTGAGCATTTGAAACCTCCAAACCCACCCCCAGTGACACACTTCTTCCACCAAGGCCACACCTCCTAATAATAGTGCCACTCCCTGTGGGCCTATGGGGGCCATTTTTATCCAAACCACCCCACTCAGTTTTCAGTATAAATTATTTCTGATACAAATCACAGACCCAACAGCAACCTTTAAAGATGCAGCCAAACAATTCTCAAATACTCTTTGAAACTAAGATGGGGGATTTAACTTGAAGAACATTATAGCAGATGCCGCGTTTATTGTTGACTCTGTATTAGGGAACACCTGATGTCTCACACAATGAAGGCCCTGTGACGTAGAAACATGAGGATGTTACCAGAGCCATTTAGACAGAGGTGAAGATCACAAAGCCTCGCACAGCTTCAGGGGGTAGTGGTAGACACTTGTGCTCCAGATAACCTCACTATGCAGTTTCTTCCCAGTAGATCTTCAGCTGGTGTGATACAATTCACAAGGAGGCGTTCCAGGGGGCCACTCTCTCTACTCCCAGCAGCAAGACGCAGGGGCACAAACACAATAATCTTTGAAGAAAGCTTGTGGTTAAACTGAAGAAATGTCTAAATCTGGCGGAGAGGGACATCACTAGGGCAAACCTTACTTTCAGGACCTGCCCAGGGCCGGTTCCTGCCTGCAGTGTCTGGGTTCAGTGTTACACAAGGAGTACAAAGCACCTTTCTTTAGCCTGGCCTTTTTCATCTGCACTTGCTCTCCAGAGACCGCCATCTCCCGGGCTTGATGGAGGTGGGTCTTGTATCTTATCTGTTGCTTTCATTGGCTAATAATAAAGAAACTGCCTCGGCCCTCATAGGACAGAAAATTAGGTAGGTGGAGTAAACAGGAGAGAATGCTGGGGAAAAGAAGCTGAGTGAGTGAGTCGCCATGATGCTCCCACTCCAGACAGACGCAGGTTAAGATCCTCTCTGGTAAGCCAGCTCATGGGCTACACAGAATATTAGAAATGGGTTAGAACAATATGTAAGAGCTAGCCAATAAGAAACTGGATCTAGCCGGGCCAGGCAGTGTTTGAAAGAATACAGTTTCCGTGTAATTATTTCTGGGTATAAACTAGCCATGCGGGCGGCCGGGTGCCGGGGACGCAGCCCTGCCGCTCCTATTTCAACACGGGCTATCACTTCAATGTTTAATTTCAAACTAAGCTTTTCTTGATTTTGAAATTTTTTAAATTATTGATTTTTTTTTTATCCTATAAGATTCTAAGCCACCACTTTTGTGCCAGCTGCCCTCATACACAACGGCACACACCCCATTATACCTCCTCCCTTTTGGTATAGCTGATCAGTTCTCCCATAAAAATGCTTCGTGACATTTTGGAATTAGGATTAATGATACGTTATTGCATTCAACATGCGTCCCTGTGATGTGGAGATGACTCACAATTCCCGCATCTGGGTCTTGACTCACTTATACCAACAGCATCCGACAAGGAATGTGGTCAAGCGTGTCTGCCGACTTGTCTTAACTTTATGAGTCTGCAACAGTCATCATCCCACCATGCGGCTCTCGGCACAATTCATTCAGACTGATACATTATTGGAATGGAAAAAGCCCTTCTCGCAATTATTGTTCGTTGCCAGGTTTGGCTGTGTGTAAAAGAATGAGCTCCCACAGTTCCAGCTCCCAGGGATCCGGCACCCTCTTCTGAACTACAGTCTCACATGCAAATAACCACACATGGATATACACACTCATACTTAGAACAGAATCTAAAAGTCATATCATGACTATACTATGGCTGAGAGCAAAATGCACATGAAGTTTTAGGGTGAGGCATTCGAGCTCATGGTTTACTTCTCTGACCCACATCTTTCAGACAGAAGTTGGACAAACCTTGCTCATTCTTTTTGCCAGCTATGGAACCTCCATAGTTAAGAAAGCGTTTGAAGGGACACAGACCACAAAGCCCTCTGAGTGCTGGCCCACAATGTGAGCCGAAGCAAAATACATGAAACAATAAATCAGAGAGCTATGCATAAGTGAGGCTTGTGAGAATGGGAGATGGCCTCCGGGTCTGGGAGATCTCAGGGCAGGCAATGCCTACCAGGCCAGAGCCATGGAACAGCAATGCAGAGGGGATCTCGGGAAGACAATGAAATCTGGCTGATGGCTCAGCGAGGAAACAAAATCCAAAACAATGGAGGAAGCGAAGAAAGGCTCAGAGGGCACCGATGCTGGAGGCAGAGGGGAGAGAAATGGAGAGGGGCTGGCCGAAGGATGTTCCAGATGGCAGGTGACCCCTTGAGAAGCAATGATTCCAGGGAAAGGTGAGTCTATTGTTTGGAGGTCAAGGATCAATGTGTTTCAGAAGCAGGGCTCCCCACGCAAGTAGGCACAGACACCCATAGGGTCCCTCAAACCAATGACAAAGAATGGTAAGTGTACCTGCCACACCACAGGGGGACGGGGTGTTAACTGAGCAGGGCCGTGAGCGCAGGTGGGAAATAACCTTGGCAAGTTCAAACCAGTTCTGCACCAGAGCCGCCCGCTGTGCTTCAGGCTTGCTAGTTCCCTCTCTCCCCTACCTCTTCTCCCCACAAGTACCTCCTCCTTCCCTCCTGTCTACACCCTAGCTTCCCTAGCTTCGTTACTGTAGGGAAGTGTGTGCCAACTCGCCAAAGGGTGGGTAGCTCTTGCTGGGTGGAAACAGAAGTTCCCCTCTGCCCAGCATTTGGTGCCTTACCTTGTAAGCAAGTGCGGTGAAACCACCAAACTAGACCATTCCGTAAGTACATTCCGTAAGTGAGGGCTGCCTCACGGGAGCAGAGAACAGCAGCAGGGCAGGAATGCCAGTAGATTTGATATGACAGACAGTGAGGTGGGGGTTTGCTCATGCAGATGGTTTGGCTTAACTGGGAACTAGGAGCAGAGATCGGAAAGAGTGGCTTTCCCGTCAAACAGAAACCTGCATCACAGGGCTTCTGAGAAGGCCAACTGTAGCTTCCTGTTCAGCGGGTAAGAACTCTTCTGTTTACCTGGTGAGAACCCAGCCCGAGTTGGGCCTAGACCCTCATCTCAGGATATTGTCAGCAGCACTACCATCTTGGGGTCCAAGGACTTGAGTTTGGATACCAGTCTGAGTTACTTTTCTATTGCTATGAAAAGATATCATGACCTAGGCAATTTATAAAGGAAAATATTTAATTGGAGGCTTGCTTACAGTTTCAGAGGGTGAGTCTATGATCACGGCAGGGAGCAGAGCAGTAGACAGGCAGGCATGGTGCTGGAGATGTAGCTGAGAGATTTTGATTATTTGATTTACGAGCATTGGGCAGAGAGAGTGAGAGACTGAGCTGGGCTGGGCCCATACCCAGTGACACACCTCCTCCAACCAGGCCACACCTCCTAATCCTTCCAAAACAGTTCTGCCAACTGGTGCCCAGACATTCAAATGAATGTAAAGGGGCATTCTCATTCAAGTCACAACCCCCAACACCCACATAAAAAGCCAAGAACACCCTGCACCTAAGTCAGAGTATTGGGGAAGTAGAGACAAAAGGGTCCATGACTTGCTGGCTGGGCAGTCTGGAGGACTCCAGTGAGGGATGCTTCCTCAAAGGATAAGGTGGAGATGGGCAACAAGATGCTTCATCAGCTAAAGGTATTTACGGTGCAAACTGACAGCCTGAGTTTGATTCCTGGAGGTGAAAGATGAGAACCAACACCAATTATCCTCTGACCTTCACCCAGGCTCCCTGGGGCATGAGCACCTCTCCCTTCCCCCAGCACACACATACACAATAACAATAAATATAGTTTGAAAAGTTAGGAGAAAAGTGAAAGAAGACAAACATCATTGACATCTGACCTCTGATGCATACTCGGGGCCACACACACACAAATGTAGCCCTTAAAGACTTCTAAGAGTTGAACGGGAGCAGTACCTTAGCTATACAACAACTGATGTCTGAATAGCTGGGTGCGAGCATTCGTTCACCATCAGTTTCTGTCCTAGAAAACAGCAGGGCTCACTCGCCCTTGGACAGTGGTACCAAGGGCAAAACTAGAAGTGGGGAAATGGTGAATAAAACAGACCGACCACTCCTTCCCAAGCCATCCACCCATCCTGGGGAGACTTGAACAAGGTGATCTGACAGGCAGTAAGCCCGCCCTGGTCAAGGAGGATTGAGAGCTCTGTGGCATCGGTGAACTCAGTGTGACTGGTTTCTAAGGCCAGCTCCAACAAGAGGCTCATTGTAAGGGAGGGGCTCTGACTATCCCAACCAGCCCAGTGTGGGGGTGGAACATAGCAGCCCAGCCAACGCCTGTGTTCTGCTTCTCCAGTCCCAGGTGTGTTGTCCTGGAGACACTGGTGTGGCAGGGAGAATCCTGGCACCTCCCTCCAGAGAGATCTGAGATGCAAAGCAGGCTCCTGGAGGCAGGAATGGATTTGCATAGGAGCTCAGGGCCTTCTGGAGAAGGAGGGTGGGGAACACATGCTTTTAGAGAGCTGGAGCTGCAGACCTGGCCGGTGGCAATGTAGTCCTTTCCGAGTGACAATGGCATTTAAGAATATGAAGCAGATCATAGCAAAAGAAAGCCTTTTTATTTAGAAATAAATCTAATAAATCTAGGCAAGTTTTTTTTTTTTAACAATAAAGAATCCCAAGGACCTACTGTTGTCTGTGCTCATGAATATGTAGGACCCAGCCACGACAAGCTAGATAGAGGCCTGAGTCTCAGTAGTTTTCCCTGAGGCAATACCTGGTTGCAAGAAAGACCACAAACTGAGACCACCAGGGACCACCCAGGAACAGACCATCCAAAGGAAATTTCTAACATTTCAACCATTGTAGATAGGATCACCTGCCAGCACACACCCAATCGCTTTTCACCAAGACACCCCTAGACAAATGTCAGCTAATCAGGGGTCCTGAACCTTAGAAATCCCTCACCCCTACCTTTGCTACTACAAAAACCCAACCCTAACGGAGTTCAGGACTCTCAGATCACTCCAATACATTAAACACATAGAGAGACCGAGTTTGCAAGCCTGCGTAAGAATAAAGGCTCTTTGCTTTACATACAGGACTTGACCTCCTAGTTGGTTTTAGGGGGACTCTGTGATCTGGGCATACAAATACATGCTTGTAATATTAATTTAACAATACTGAACCCATGATCATGACCACGGAGCAAGGCTGTGAGGAGGAAACTGAATTTGGGGACCTGCAGTGTTTCTGTCGCTGCAGCCACTTGGGGATCCACCGCATTTTTACTTTTACCATTACAGCATGGTTTACACATAATTACAACAAGCTCGCGTTTAAAGCTCTGGTGTGACCTCTCCCAACTTCAGTATAGCACAGTGGTTGTCAACCTTCCCAATGCTGCTTTAATACAGCTCCTCTTACAGTGATGCCCCCCATAATAAAGTTATTTCCGTTGTACTTCATAGCTTATTTTGCAACTGTTATGAATCATGATTGAATAGTTATGTTTTAGGCGGTCTTCGGCAAGTCCTGTTAAAGGGTCGGGTTTTTTTTTTTGTTGTTGTTGTTGTTTTACCCCCAAATGGGTCATGACCCACAGGTTGAGAACCACTGGTTTAGCGCATACCCCACATATAAGGTCAACTGTGTTAGGTTTAAATGGCATCTTAGAAATTTACTCATCAGGTGTCCTGGGCTTCTTAATGTACCCAAGGTCAAATCATTACCGGAGCAAAAGTAAGCCAGTCTCTTGTTTCTAATGTACATTGTTGCAGGGAGGGAGTGGCTAACCCTGAGTTCTCTGTTTTCCACACAGACAGAAAGAATAGGGTCCTAGTTGTTCCTCCTGGGGAACAGAGGAATTGCAGCCAGCGGTGGAAGATCTCCCATGGTGCCTCTACTGGGGGCCCCAGCCATGTTCACATGGCCATGTATTTACATGAAGTTTTCAAAAATAAAATATTTTAACCACATTCGATTCAGACATCAACTTCCCTTCACATTCTCTCATATCAAGGTCACTGGAGTAATTGCAGAACAGTTTGGGAATTTTGAGATGAAGAAATTGATTGAAGAATGCTTTAGCTGTAATTTGGAAATTTGTGGGGGGAGGGGGTCATAAATCAGATTAGAAGCCACGGGTATTATTTCTCATCATTTTACTCAAGAGATGAGATTTTTATATGACTAAAAAAAAAAAAAGAAAAAGAAAAAAAGACCAGTGGGACATAAAGTGAAATGATTACCGTGAAGAATCGGGGCAAGAGCGATTAGTCCAGAGAAATCAGTCTGACAAGAAGAAGCAGATTATAAATGAAGAATTTCAGATCACCCTAAAGGCAATAATTAACCAAGAAGAAAATAAACTTCAAGTAGAAAGTAACGCATAGATTTTTGACTGTTGGATAATCCCATTAGTGCAAAAGCGTAAATCAACAGAACACTGAGATAATATTTAAATTTTATGCTAATTTTGCACGGCTCCGTGGATAACGACACTTGCCTCTGAGCCCAAGAACCCAGAGTCCACAGGGCGGAAGGACTGACTCCACTAACCATCCTCTCACCTCCGCAGACATGCCAGGATATGTGTCTACCCACACACAGGTGCTGTCCCCAAACTAAAACAAACACATGCTACAATTAAACAAATAACAATAATACGTAAATTTTACCACGAGAAAGGTATTGGCATGGACTAGCTCATAGGTACACCTGGCTTAGTGTTCAGGATTAGGTACTGCACAAGAAGACCAGACAGGGCCGGAGAGATGGCTCAGTGGTTAGGAGCATTGCCTGCTCTTCCAAAGGTCCTGAGTTCAATTCCCGGCAACCACATGGTGGCTCACAACCATCTGTAAAGAGGTCTGCTGCCCTCTTCTGGCTGCAGACATGCACACAGACAGAGTATTGTATGTATAATAAATAAATTAAAAAAAAAAAAGAAGAAGACCAGACAGCATCCTAGAGTCTTATGTGGATGACAGCCATGTCCGCAAATTGGACCACAAACCTCTAAATATACATGCTACTGATGAATTAATCTGGGGGAGGATTATCTTCAATTTTAAATGGCAAACAAGTTTTGATGAACCAAGACAGAAGAAAATCTAAATTGACTGACTTCCTATTCTTGCTGTAAAATAGTTGCTATATCATTTTTAAAGATTTATTTTATGTTTAAGTATGTATGTGAACATGCACACTTGTGAGTGCAGATGCCTGAAGAATCCAGAAGAGGGCGTCATCAAATCTCCTGGAGCTGGAGTTACAGGCCGTTATGAGTCCTCCAATTTAGGTTCTGGGAACAGAACTCTCAGGGCTCTTAACCACTGAGCCATCTCTCCAGCCTGGATATTATCTTCTAAATGAAGAGACAAAGAAGTTTTAATATGGGGGAAAGATAGTTAGGTGTATGAGACAGTTCATCTGTTTAAAATGGTCTCTCTGAGCTATTTGTGGTAGTTACCAGTCTTTGGAAATGTATAACTTACTGTAATTTCCTTTTCTTACTCTGAAATGTTTTCTCCACACCTGGTTTTGTATTTGTGGTTGAGAGAGGAGAGATAGAGAGAGAGAGAGAGAGAGAGAGAGAGAGAGAGAGAGAGAGAGAGAGAGAGAGAGAGAGAGAGATTGAGAGCACCCTTAGAACTGAGTGAGCCACAAATTCCTCAAAGTCTGAGCCTGCCCCGGAGTATCAATGATCATACTGTAGCTCCTAAAAATGAAACCACTGTGGTCACCAGGACCTAAGTGATACTGAATGCTGGCCAGCAGGTGGCAGTGTGGTACAGCAAGTCCAAATAACAGGACGCTTTGTAGTGGAAAGTGTAGTCAAGATGAAAGACTACTTACTTATTATCTATCTACGTGCTTTTGAGGTAAGACTTTTTTTCAATATAGTCCTGGTTGTTCTAGAACTCACTATGTAGACCAGGCTGTTCTTGAACTCATAGATACCCTCCTGCCTCTACCTTCCAAGTGCTAGTATCAAAGGCGTGAGCCACTGTGCCCCAGTGAAAGGTTATTTTTTGTTTGTTTTTGTTTTTTGAGACAGGGTGTCTCTGTATAAAAGCCCTAGCTCTCCTGGAACTAGCTCTTATAGAGCAGGCTGGTCTCGAACTCACAGAGATCCACCTACCTCTGCCTCCCTGGTGTTGGGATTTAAGGCATGTGCCACCATTGCCCGGATATTTTTAATAGTACCTTGTACTGGATGCTTCACTTTTGGCTTTGGATATATTTTAGGATAAGGTAGGAACTGTGCCTGTAACTCTCCTGTGCAGTTAGGATGCTGTGCTCATGAAACAGCCTGCCAACCTTCACCCATGGTGCAATTGGCTGCTTTTTCTCAGTAGGCACACTTGGCTTTGGCCATGTCTGATAACATCAAGTGATTTTAAAAGAAATCTTCTTCCTTATTACTCCTCAGGAGAGATCACTGTCCTTGCATCTAAGGACAGCTTCTTGCTGATCTTCAAAAGCAAATACTCATTTGCAGAGTCTGTTACATACAACACTAAAAGCACATCCTGCTGATGAACAGTCTGAATCACTACAGTGACCTGTGCAGTGGCAATACAAGGGTCAATTCCAGGCTACACCCCCAGGACCTTCTCAACACGGAGGCACAGAATCCAGAAAACCTGAAGTATCGACAGTAAGAGCTGACGCGACCACGGGGCTGCACAGTGTACCACCACGTCTTATGCAACTGGATTGACTTGGATGATGCTCATGGGTGATGCCATTTCCTGCCTTGTGTGAAGATGAAGAAACCAGGTCACAGTTATTATGTAACTTACTGGTGGTGTTTAGATCCTCAGTGTCCCTCAAAGGTCCCAGGCCAGGGCACTGTTGAGAGGTGTGAGGAAATTAGGTTGCTGAGTGAGGAGGTCCAGGAAACGTGAGCCCATTTCCCTGTCAACCAAAGGTCAGAGAGCCGGGACTTCCTCTAGTTTCTTCAAGGTTATCGTGTTTCCGCCTCAAACAAAGATCCTACCTAGAGTTAGAGCGGAGAGTTCCGTTCTCTCAAGGTTATTGTCATTAGGGGCGGCTCATAGCCAGCCTTTGTGCTTCAGGAATAGAGAAGTAGATGTGTTCTTACCTCAAACAAAAAGTCTAAGGATCCCACTAAGTTCCAGTTCCCTTAAGGAGATAACTCTGGATTCCACCCAGAGAGTGGTTTGCCTACTGTTTTGGTCTAGGGTGTGAGCGTGACTTATTTTGTTCTAACAACAGACCGTTTAACTATGGTGGCCCGCGACCTTCAATTGGTATGTTCAGTTCCTTGTTTCATGGTAAGTTAACGCAGTTTTTTGTCTTACTCCTACCTTTTGGAGTCAGGGGTATTTTAAGCAGTTAGAAATTAAGTAAGGGTGAATTTCAGTACTCACTAGAGTTCCCTCCTGATGCTATCCTATATTTTTCTCTGTTTTATTATTTTCATTCCTGTCTTTATATTCTTCGCTATATTTCTAAATCCCCACACCTCTACCCTGGCAAGAAGTATTTTTGTCAGGACTGGTCCCCAACAACTGAGGCATGCTGTTTAAGGGCATAACGAGGGGCTCCCTCCGTCCCCTCTCCTGGCAATGAGGTGAGTGGTTTTGCTCTGCCACCCTCTTTCCTCTGCTTAGTCTTCACACTGCAGCCACACTATCCTGACTCACCAGGAGCTCAGAAGCAAAAGCTGGGGCTGGTGAGATCAATAAGTGTTTGTCATGTGAGCGCGAGGACCCAAGTTCAATCCCCAGAACCCAAGTTTAGCACCCAAGTTTAAAAAGAAAGATGGACATTTAGTAGCTTAATATCTAATACGGCATTGATGCCAGGGGACAGGAAGAGCCTGAGGCTTGCCCAGTCTAGCCGAATCAGTGAGCTCCTGATTCACTGAAAAACCCTGTCTCCAAAAATAAGGTGGGAAGCAATTAAGGAAGAGACACACACACACAACATACACACAATACACACACATACCTACATACATGCAGACACATGCACATACCCCAGACCTGACCAACCAATCACGAACTGAAGCAAGCAAACAAAATAAACCTAGGAGCCAAAAAAAGGCCTTTTTGTCTGTGTAAACTGGTTATTTTAGATGTCACAGGGCTGGAAACCTGAATTCACGGTTTCAGTGGCTGAGTTCAGCTGGGCTATGTTTGTCTGTCACAGAGCTGCCTAGCTGTTCTGCCTTCTGCTGCAAGCCCAGTCTGCTGCCTGGCTTCCATCTTGAGAGCATCACTAGTTAGTAGGCCGTGCCCACGAATGAGAGCTGTGCAGCAGTCTAGTCTTTAAACAACGGGGGGGGGGGGGAAGGGGGGCAGGACTGTTTGCACCACCCACCCCACCCACTGAGATCACTACACTGCCCCCGAGAGAAGAGAAAGATCTCTGTGCTGAACCTGAGACTCTTCTTGCCCACTGCTCCCCTCTTCTGGGCAAGCTCTCTGAGACCAGAGCGCACTAGTTATCCTTGCCCAGAGCTCACCACAGCTTCAGCCTGCGAGCTCCCAGGAAGCCTAGCTCGGGGAGGTCTCCAGGTACCTCCCATCAGCTACCCTGTCCCACCAGCTACCTCTTCCCATCAGCCACCTGTTCCCATCAGCCACCTCTTCCCATCAGGCACCTCCACCTCTCCAGGTCTCGTCCCTGGCCTTATAGTGCCCACCCCCATCAACGCTTCTTCTTCAGAGTCCCCTTGCTCTGTCTCTCTTCTCTCTCGCCTCCTCTGGGTCACTCCTCTCTCTTTCTCGTCTTTCTAGCCTCAGTTGCTCCTCAGAGCCTGGAAATCCCGCACTGTGTTGTTCCAGTCGCTCTTCTTTTCTCCCCTCATTTTTCTTACGCTCCACCACACATCCATCTCGCGTTGACGCTCATCTTTCCTACGCTCCATCACGCATCCATCTCGTGTTGACTTATTCGCTCGCCGAGTCCACAAACTGTTACCACCCACATTCGCTTCTTGATTTGCCCATTTTGGTGATGGCAGTGCCATGCTTCGACGCTGAAAAGCAGCGCACCACCTACACCCGTCCTTTCCCTGGACACCATGCCATCAGCAAGGGGTGGGGACATTTCTTCCACTACCCCCGGGCCCCGTTAGCGTGTATTCACTGCCAGTCTCCTGACTCAACCTCCTGATCCTCTACATTAGCTCTGAACACCTTTTCCTGTCTCTAGCCTTACAACCCCACTACCCCACTACCCCACTACTCCATCTGCCCCCAGCTTCCTCCCCATCACACTTTTCTTCCTAATACACGGGGTGAGCAATCCCTGACTCTGAGATCCTAAGAGGCTTCCCTGGTAAACCATGTTCTGGTAATGATGCCACTTAAGGGCTGCCCAGCCTTTATTGTTTCTAGGCTCGCCTCTGCCTATAGCGTCCACTCTGTTCCTTCACTCGGACTTAGAACACTTGAGGGACGCCCGGGTACCTTTATCACAGCTAGACAGTGGAGAGAACCTAAGCCTGTTAGTGACCACCTGTGGGTCTGTATCTTACTCTGTCAACAGCGGTGCCCTCTCCCTGTCCTTGCTTCCTTGACCTGTGAAATGGCCACAACAGCCTTTTCTGAAGGAAGGTTTGCTGCGCACCTTGTGCCCCCCGACTGCGCTCTATGCGCTAGAACCCAGTTCTCGAGCTTCGGGCAAGGGTCTGGAGGTTGAGGAAACACACGCAGAGACAGACCGACACACGGACCTTCAATCGCTGGTACAAAAGCCTTTCTTTAGTAGCACCTCGGAGGCTTAAGCGCCCTGCAGTCAATGGCCAACAGGTGAAAATCCCATCCTCTGATCCTCTAGGCAAAGCACAGCTTCTACTAACTTCAATTAGAAGGCTCTAGACAGGGAAAAGCAGCTGAAGGCCAGGACTCAATTGCTCCCAACAAGGTTAGTCACCAAACAAACATTTCCAGAGTGTCTGCTGATCACGAAGCCTTGCCTGCTAGGACTGGATAAATATTTGTTTCTTCTGCCGTGATTCCTCCACACCCACGGCCTCTCCTTTCAAATGCTCCCTCTCCCTCAGCAGAGTAACACATCCCTCGAAAACAATCCTTCCAAGGGGGCTGAAAAGTTCCTGGTGACATCATGAAAGCCTCCCCACCTCTCAAGGCCAGGCTCAGCACTTCCACACTGAGTACCCGGAACCAGAATTATCAGAGAATTGTCTTACCTTCCTGCTGGATCTGTTTCCTCCTGTGGAGTGGAACATTGTTGAAGTAGACCAAGAAGTTGGGAGGCGGAGGCAGGGGGATCATGAGTTTCATGTCAGCCTGGGCTTACCTTGATGTAATAAAACCTTTTGAACTCCATTCTCTTCTAGAGAAGGTAGCTTTGAAACCCACTGCGCTTTTGTTGTACTTGTAAGGAGACTAGTGGAAGTAGCTGGCCAGAAAGTGGCCATTGTCTGTGCTTGCTCATTATTTTAATGAAGCTTTCTCCAAGGTGGCTAGCCACACTAGTTTCTGCTGATGCTACTTTCATCTCCACTTCTTTCTTTTTCTATTTGTCTCCCCTCACTACAGTGCAAACGTCCAAAGGCTGAAAGTGTGTCTGACTTACTGTTGTGTTATCGAAGCCTAAAGCAATATGTAATATTTGTTGGTTCGGGGTTAGGGAGATGATTGAGTGGTTAAGAGCAGTGGCTGCTCTTCCAGAGGACCTGAGTTTGATTCCCAGCACCCACATGGTGTCTTACAACTATCTGTAATCCAGGGAAACTGGGGCCCTCTTCTGGCTTCTGGGGGCACCAGGCATACACATAGTACACAGACATGTATGCAGGAAAACACCCACACCACACACGAAGTAAAATAGTAATAATAAATACTTGACTAAGTTTCAAACAAATTAATATATGATGCCTTTTAATGTTTAGTAGACTATAAGTCATGAAAACATTGTGCTTACCAAGATGCTTAGAAAATTAATGGAATTGGGGCTGGAGAGATGGCTCAGTTGTTAAAGGCTAGGTTCACAACCAAGAATATAAGAAATCAATGGAACTGCAATTTGATGGTCTAGTATTTGCTCATCGCTCCAGTTGCTCAAATCCTCATGTCAAGTGTCTGTTTGAGCTTTTGAGCCTTACTCTACACTTGTGCAGAGTACGGGTTTCACCTTTTCCTTCCTTGCTTGAAGACAGTACCTATTTCTACTGCAAAAAGTAAGCAACCTAACTGGTGTGGGAGTTCCTTCTGTCTGTGTGTTGCTTTCTTCGTTAATGAATAAAGAAACTGCCTTGGCGTGTTGATAGGGCAGAACTTAAGTAGGCAGAGAAAACTAAACTACTAAATGCTCGGAGAAAGAAAGGTGGAATCAGGGAGAAGCCATGGAGCTGCTGCCAGAGTCAGACATGCCAAAACTTTTCCGGTAAGCCACTGCCACGTGGCAATACACAGATTAATAGAAATGGGTTAACTAATATGTAAGAGTTAGCCAGTGAAAAGCTAGAGCTAATGGGTCAAGCAGTGATTTTATTAATACAATTTCTGTGCAATTATTTTGGTTCTGGGCAGCCAGGACCAGCCTCCACCACTTAACAGGGCTCTTCTTGGCTTCCCTTTCCCATTTGAGCTGTCACCATACTCAAAGATGCTGCGCCATCCCTCAAACTGTTGCATGTCTGCACTTTCTCCTTTCTAGAATTCTCTTTCCAGCCTTTGTGCCTGAGTCCTAGCACATATGCCATGTCTTCTTCTCAGGAAACTTTCTTGACTATATTCCGCAAACTGTCTTCCATGACACCTTGGGTGCGCTCTTCTAGGGGATCCTAATGAAAACAAGACAGACCCTGTGCAAAGTATCAAGGGCAGGGTCACTGAATGTGGGCTTGCTTTCTTGAAGGAAAGTCACACTGTATGCACAGTTGCAAACAAATAGATCTCTAGAATGTCACCATCCCACTTTAGAACATATATATCCCACAGGCCAACTTAGAGTTCTGTGGCTGTGTAAAAGTATGTTTCAGAATTGTTTCAGAACATTCTTGTTTTCTGAGCTCACCCATGCATGTGGCAGGGGGGGGGGGAGGGGGGCAGACATGCTTACCTGCCTTTCGCATAGCATTACCCTAAGGAAGCCCTCTACCTTCATTCCCAGAACAAGGTCAGTTTCCCTGTGACCAGTCAGCAGATGCAGAAGACAAAGCTATGTGCTAAAAAACAAGAGATGGCTCTTTCTTGCCTTTTTTTTTTTTTTAATTAGCCCAGAAGGAGGAGGGAGAAAGAGGTGAAGGGTGAGAGAGTTAAAATATCCTGAGATCTGGAGAAGAGGCAGGGCGGGCTGGAGATGGGTTCCCAGAAGAATCAATTGTTGCCACATCTGTCAGAGGCACCACAAAATGGTCTTGGTTTTTAATGAAAAGAATGAGCAGGCCCGGGCTGTTTTCTAATCACTCTCGGAGTCCCGTGGGCCGCAGAATGGACACACCTGGAAACATCTCACTAAGTGAAAGAAGCCGGTCACAGTGGTCACAGTGGTCACAGTCACCTTTATCTTGAAATCCTATTTACAGACAATGAAATGGCCAGAGCAGGCAAAGCCAGAGAGACAAAAAGAAAGACTTGGATAGCCATGGGGATGGATAATAGCTGGTAGGAAGTATCTTCTCTTTGTGGTCACTGTTAGAGTTACATTGCCATGTGATGGCACACACACACACACACACACACACACACACACACACAAACACAGGAAGATCAATGCTAGCCTGGGCTGTTTTTAGTGAATCTGAGATCAGTCTGTGCTACAGAGAGAGATCTTGTCCAAAAAAAAAAAAAAAAAAGCAGAGTTGTACACTCAAGGTGAATTTTATACCATGTAAATCGCATCTCAATAGAGCTGTGTTTCTTTTGTGTTACTGTTCTGAGTTGGTGCAAAATGATGGAATCTTTATAAAACCAAGAATTTGTGTAGGCATGGCTGATTTTTCTCAAGGAACTCACAACTGATGAGATAATGAATAATCTGCTTGTATATGAAATGCTAGAGAACATGCAAGTTACGCCATGGGGGAGAGGAGAAAATGCACCAAGAAAATGTCTCCATTCATGAGGAAACCACTCCTAACATTTTTATTATCATACAAAAAACTAGGTACAACTTAAAAACCCAGTGTAAGAAGTGATTAAATTGTGGCACATTCTTCTATGTGGAAAAAAGTGTTGGTGAGAATCTGGAATAACGTGAGGAAAAGACCATGAAATCCCCTAAATGGTCCAAGGAGATAGGAAAAGTGTTTGCCTACTCTGACTCCAGCATCACCAAACGCACCTATGTGCGAGTTCAGAAAAGACTAGAGGCAAAAGCTCAGAGACACAGGCAGCACTGCAGGCTGAGCAGGCATGCAGACCTCGCTCCTTGTGCCTTGAAATGTTTGTATTTTCACTGTGAGCAGAAAGGACCTGCCTATCATAAAGAATAATTTAAGAAGTACAAGTGGCAGCTAAGGACTACGTGGTTGCATGGGTAAAGTAATGGCCTAGCTTGAACCAAGCCCTGGGTCCCATCCCCAGCAATGAATATTCTTGCCTGGTCACGGTCACACAGGCCTGCAACCCAGAACTCAGGAACTGGATGCGAGAGAATCAGAAAGAAGTTCCAGGTCAGGCTAGGACTGTAGCTCAGTGGTAGAGTGCTTGCCTACCATACAGGACATCCTAGGTTCAATATTCCATCCTGGAAAAAAGTTCAAAGTCCTCCATGGCTGTATAGGGAGTTCGGGGGCAGCCTGGATTACATGAGCCCCTGTCTCAACATTAAAATAAACAAAAATAAAAGATACACAAGAGTATATAATCAAGTAAGATATTCTTGTTCCTGTACTCGTCCCTTAGTTCTTGGTTCTCCGGCCCCAGAGGCAATCAGGCATTTGCATGGAAAATCAGCGAGCACACCAGGGCAGCAGGCCTCCAGTATCCCACGGCTAGGATGGTTGCCTGGGTTAGCAACTGCCACAGGACAGAAGGAAAGAAAATGGTGCTTGTAGCTTCCTCTCCTCCCAAGCAGTGCACCCAAAGGATCATACACAGCGCATGACTTCCCCGAGCACAAGGCCCACGCTGGTATGTCGGGGCTCCTTTGATCCTGTAGGCTTTTTTCCACTTTTCTCTCTAATCCTAAAATCTCTTTAGCTGGAACTTTTATGCGTCACCGAAGATAAAAGGCTGAAAATGCCAGCGCTGGGTGGACTGGGCATGGAAAATCCACTGCGCTCAGAACAAGACCAGTTGGGATCTGCCGTTGCCAGGCTGACTTTGGGATCCGAGCTTATCCACCTGCTGCGTTTCTCCCTCTAAATCAACTAACTTTCTTCTTCTTAAATATGTTTTAAAGAGAATTTTTTAAAAAAATTGCCTGGTAGTTTTGCTTGTTTTTTGCTGTTATTTTGTTTGTGATGGTGAAATCATATTTGGTGCCCAGGGTCTCATGCAGGCCAGGCAAGCACTCTACTGCTGATCTACAACCCCAGCCCATGAGGGTTTTTTTTTTTTTAAATAGATTTGAGGGGCTGGAGAGATGGCTCAGTGGTTAAGAGCATTGCCTGCTCTTCCAAAGGTCCTGAGTTCAATTCCCAGCAACTACATGGTGGCTCACAACCATCTGTAATAAGGTCTGGTGCCCTCTTCTGGCCTTCGGCATACACACAGATAGACTATTGTATACATAATAAATAATAAATATTTAAAAAAATAGATTTGAATATAGCACTTAGCATTTAAAAACACGTCCATGCCCCTCTAAACAACACAGAGTAAATGGGGTGGCCCAAGTGACAACTGTGACCACTGACTCAGTCCCCAAGCACCAACCGCACACTGCCCACCTCACTCACTCTGTCTGTCTGCTTGTGTACTCACCATTTTTCTAGAAGCCACTGGAATCCACACTACTTTTGGTTGCTAAGTTCACCTCCCAAAAATACAAATCTGCTATTACTCCCCTGGCAAATCTCTTGTTCACCGCTCACTGCCCTAGGTCTGTTCACAGAAAGACATCCGAAGCCCTTTAATTTGGCAATCAAACTTCTGTGACAGGACCACAGCCTCTTTTGGTCACTGTTGATTTGTTGAGCATCTACGATGTGTTTCTCACAGCTTGGTCACTTTTGCCTGGAACGCATCTTAACCCCTGCCAGGCCTCGACCCCAGAACTAGCTGGAGTCCTTCCCCACTCTGTCCCTTTGTGCACGCTCTTCTCTTCCTCCCCACTCCAGCACAGTTCCTATCCCACCACCTCCATCCGCCAACCCGCAGCGAACACATGCTTTAATGCTAATATCCTGTCTTCCACACAGCTATCCCACATCCGTGTGGACCAGACAAAGTCTCTCCATCTTAGGCCCTCTGTAGCCTTTGAACACCTAACTGTGTCAGAGAATAAAATATTATATTCATATCTGTCTTGATGCCTTTACAAAATGAGTGTGTTCCTGAAAGTGAGCTTGCCTGACCAGCCTCCCCAACCTTAGCCCATGTCCAACCCCATCCCTCACATCATTTAATGGTGTTTTTTGGACTCAGCATCTAGACTGTATCCTAGCAACAGCCTACCCATTCCCCAACAGCTCACGCCTTAAAAACACAAGTAGCTCCAGGAACAGGCATGCATTGGGCTGTCACTCATGCAGGGGTACATGAGGAGGTTTTCCAAGTTGGTCCAGCTCCAAGCCCCTCCCCATGCTGTTATTCCATTCCAGCCACATAAGGGAGCTAGGAGGGGTGTATCCAGAGACATCAGAAGGAAAGCAGGGAAAATTAAAAGATGGATAAATCTTATCTGTACTAACAAGTTAAAACTTGTGCTCAGTGTAAAAGATGCCAAGAGGTGGGTCCCGAGTGAGTTAACATAAAAACAAGCTCATGAAAACAAGCAAAACATTCCCGGATGCCCCTGGGGAGATGGCACCATTGTCCTGAACTTGTGAGGTGACAAAGAGGCCTCAGGGTGTTATGTGTACTTATTTCTGGGGCTTTTAGCCCTGTTCAATGTCTACTCTTTGTATTTACTTCTCAGCTTAAAGTCGTAAGACTCTTACCAGGAGAGATGCTTCAGTGGTTAAGAGCATTTGCTGCTCTTCCAGGACCAGCTTGTTCCCCAGCACCTATTTCAGGGGGATTACAGACACCTGTAACTCTAGCTCCAGGGGATCTAGAGGCCCTCTTCTGACCTCTGAGGTACACAATCACACATACACACAAATAAAAGCAATCAAAGTTAAGCCTTGAAGAACAGCAGTATATAGCTCAGCTCTAATTGGGCCTCAATAAGGTGACATCACATTTACTCAGGGCTTCCTATATGTGCACCAGCCTCACAGTGGGACAAACATCCCAGAACTCAGGGGCAGAACAACATAAAGCAAAGCCAGACTTGATCTCTCCCCCTTCTCTCTTGTCCTCCCTCCCTCCTTTCGTTCATTTTTTTGGGGGGAAAGTTCTCGATATGTACCTCCAGCTAGTTTGAACTCACTCGCTAAGTAGCCCAGGCTAGCCTCAAACTTCCAATCCCCCTGCCTCAGCCTCCTAGTGCTGAGATGACCATTTTGCACCACCGTGCCCACCAACATCCTCATCCTTATGAATGACGGCCAGTCACCGAGTCTCATTTTCCTTCAAGTCTCTGTGGCTCTGATTTCTCCTACCTCAACAGCTCCTTAAGCTTGCTCCTCCAGTAAGGATGTGGTTGATGCAGAGACAGGAATCCTCTCCTTGCTCCTTAACATGGGTGAAACAGAATAGGATTTCCTGAAAGAATACAAAACACCGAAGTGGCACAGTGGATGAGAGACAGAACAGGTAAGAAATAGTTTTGTCCAGCATCCCTTTACTCGGGTCAGCATGTGGGGTGGGGGAGGGTCTCTGTCACACTGGGGAGGGGGAGTTCTCTGTCACACTGGGGAGGGGGATTCTCTGTCACACTGGGGAGGGGGACTCTCTGTCACACTGGGGAGAGGGATTCTCTGTCACACTGGGGAGGTGCTGTGCAGAAGCACTGAGAGGAGAACCCCTCTCCCTCAGTTGTGACTCCTCCAGCACAGATCTGCTGGCCTTCCTGCTTCCCTGGATGTCCCCCTACAGCAGGAACTGTCTCGTACAGATTATGGAGAGGTGATGGAGTCAGAGTCCCTGGCCAGCTCTGTTCCCCTCTCTGAGTCCCAGTCCTATCTTACTCTAACTGCTATCTGAGATCACTGCTCTCTGGTTCCACGGGGCTGGGTGGAACCTCCTCCTTCTTGACCCTTTATCTGTGCTCACATGGAGGATGATGTGTGAAGACCCCCTTCCCTTTGTCTTTAGTTCTCTTCATACCTGTCATAGAGTCCAAGAAAAAGAAAGGCTCCCAACATGTTAGCCTACCTTTTTCCCATATGATGCTGAAACAGAGACATTTCGCCTGGTTGAGGACACATGCCCACACATGTGGGACCTCCTCACACGTATCACACAAAGCACAGTGCTCCCCTCAGTGGGGAATGAGACATGGCTTATTCAGTAACCAACTATGAGTAACTGTAGCCCAGGGATACAAATTCAGGTTGTCCCAAATAACGCATTCCAATGTGGGAAGTTTATAATGAAAGTTTTATAGTTACAGAACAAAAGGATGTCATCAATCAAGGTGCAAGATGAGGAAAACATGGGGTAGGTGGATCACGACACAATGAAGTGAAGAAACCTGCTATAGTCCTTAGATGCTACCTGGTGACAGGTTTTCCTCTTCAGCTGGTGGCAGTTAGTGGCCTGTTAATACATTTCGAGAGTTTTCACCTAATGATGACCAGGACCCTAAACCCAGAGGTGGGCAATGGATGGCTAGTACCAAATCTAAAGCGAGCCCAAGACAATTTGACTTTGCGTCTACATTATTTGGGTTGTCTATAGTCACAAAATTCTAATCAGCCAATGAGCCTTGCAGAATCTTTAACATAAACATGGTGCTTCTTCTTTCTGGGAACTTCGGTTCACGCATGTATCTGTGACTCTATCTTTATATCCAATACCTTATACAAAACTATCTCTGTAACATCCACAGAACACACGCTACACAAGAAAGTCATTCAAGTGCAGGGTAGCAGCAATAGTTCCAACAGCTGAGGAGCAGTGACCCAAATATCGTCACCAATAGCTAAAGAAAATCTTCCAGCAAGTCCTGGAGCGAGGCCTGGCTCTGGGCAGAAGATACATACCTCTGGGAGCAAAGGTAGAGAGGAGCTACACACACACAGTCACGCACGCACGCATGCACACATGCACGCATACACGCATGCGCGCACACACACAATTACAAACTAGCCATTACAGTGAACTATAAAAACTGACCTCTGGAAATAAGTAAGAAAATATTGAGAAAATAGGAACAGCGATATCAGAAAATGTTCCCAAAGTCATGGGTGCCTTAGGTTGTAGAGGTAAGATCCAAATCTCGTTTCCCCTCTTGGGAAATGCCAGGGGCATGACTAGAGTTCAGGCATCATGGTCTCTTCGGTCCCATCTGGATAGCACAGATCCTACATTCCTTCAAGGGCAAGGACAGGAAGGGAAGCGGGTGGGGGGAAAGCACTGACTCACGCCTCCCCGCCTCCCCGTGCTTCTCCAGCAAATGCATCCATTCATTTGCATGGGTACAAACTTACTTTCAGCATCCAAGATTGTATCCCCAGAGAGCAGTGGGAGGCCTCCTCCCACGCGGACTCACATCTGCTCTTCTGCTGCCAGCGAATGCGTGGCTGCGAGATCAGAAGATAAAGATGTAAATGTCCCGAAATTACGACCAGACTCGGACAACAGAAGGCATTCAAGTGTCAGACAAGAGGAGGAAATGAAAGCATACAGAACTGAGTCTGCCACCAAATACGTGTCACATACATCCCAGAAGAGCCTGCCCAAACGTCCTTTACAGATGCTGCAGAAACGGAGTGGGAAGGTGGCTGTCAGTATAGTGCTTGCTGTACAAGCAGGAGGACCTGAGTGTGAGCCCCAAATCCTTGTAAAAAAAAAAATAAAAAGTAAAAAAGTAAGACATAGGCTTGTAATTCCAATGCTGGGGGGGGGGGGGACGCAGAAGCAGGAGGCCCCTTTAAGGTTCGTTAAGCGAATTGGCAAAGCTCTAGCAAGGGTCAGAGGACACCTCCCTGTTTCAAAAAGTAAGACTCAGAGGGTAAAGGCAATTACCACCAAACCTGGTGATCTGAGCTCCCTTCTCAGGACTCACATGCTGTGAGAGGACCAATTCTTACCTTTAAACTTGGGCGCCATGACATCACACACACTTACATACACACACACACACACACACACACACACACACACACACACACACACCTACAAGAGCAGTCATCCATGGGAGTCACATGAACCCCACAAGCCTGGGCCCTGTTGCAAATCCCGATGACACTGAGATCGTGAGGGCTTAACCCTGTCCTGTTTAGCCACAAGGCATTATGGGATGGATCCCTGTGGCGGATAAGCTCCTCCAACTCTGAGAGACTCCAAGGTAACAGAGATGAAGAAGTAAAGCAAAGGTCAGGAGCTAATAGTTTTTCGCCCACTTCAGGATCCACCTTTGTTCTCACCACGACCATCTGCTCAGGGTTTAATAGCCAGGGCAGAGAAAATGGCAGATTAGAACACGGGGTAGATCAGACTTGTCACTTAAGTTTGAAAGGTGCCATTGCCACCTGACCCGTGATTTTAAGTTGCAAAGCATAAGAAACATCGGACAAACGTTTAGCCCGTGTTAAAATATTTGCGGGAACACAAAGAGAGCTGCTTTTGTAAACTTGGCTCCTGTTCAGGCACTAGCCGAGGGCTCAGAAAGGCTTCATTTGGCAGGACACACATTTGATTGTCAAACATTAGAAGCACTTAAGAAATTAAGTACATTTTATGTGTACATGAAGCTGAAAATGTTTAAGGGACTTTAATTAAATTTGTGAGTGGAACCAATGTTCACGGGAATTGAGTCTGTTCAAATGGGCTTCCTTCAACACGTGTCTAAAGACGAAGAAAGAGGAAGCTTACTCCACCAGCTCTGTAAAGAAATCAGATAAGACTTCTGAATTCAGCATAGCAACCTGAAAACTCAGATTTTGCATTGTAAAATTAAATATTCATAACTTTAAATACAACATAACCGTCCCAAAGCAGGTATGTGCAAATAAAAAGGCTCCTCTTCAAACATTAAAAAAAAAAAAACCCTGGCGACAGGTCATGTGACTAGGAATGCTTTCAGAATGTGTGTATGTATGGCAGATGTCAATGTTGTGTGCTTTTCTCTCTCTTCGCCTTATTTTTGTTTTAAGATTTTATTTTATGTATATGTATTTTTATTTTAAGTATATGGGTAAGTTTTGTCTGAGTCTTAGCTACTTTTCTAACACTGTGATCAGTCATCATGACCAAGGCAACTTACATAAGAAAGCCTTTAATTAGGGACTCAGGGTGGCAAAGGGCTCATGTTTGTGACCATCGGGGCAGGGAGTATGGCGGCAGGCACTGGAGCAGTAGCTGAGAGCTTACAGCTCAAGATGTGTGCAGAGAAAGTTACCTAGAATGGCATGTGGTTTTGCAACCTCAAACCCATCTCCTCCAACAAGGCCACACCTTCCTAATCCTTCTCAAACAGTTCTGTCTACTGGGGCCCAAATATTCAAGTATCGGAGCCTGTGAGGTGGCCTCTATCATTCCAGTTACCACAGCTTGTATGCCTGTGCCTGCAGAGAACAGGAAAAGGCATCCGATCCTCTGGAGCGAGAGTTACGGGAGATTGTGAGCCACCATGTGGGTGCAGAGAACTGAGCCCTGGGTCCCCGGTGAGGTCACTAGTTGGACTTATCAGCTCACCATCTCTCTTGCCCCAGCCATCTTACCAGCTTCTATATCTGTTATTTGAAACAGGATTAAGAGAAGGTCAGTTTTATAATAGAGGATGGCTTAAACGAGGAAAGCCCCCATAGGCTCGTAGGTCTGCATGCATAGTCCCCAGCTGAACTAGGTGTAAGATCAGGAGGTGTGGCCCTGTTGGACAAGGTACGTCACTGAGATTGGGCTTTGAGGTTTAAAAGCCTTTGACAGGTCCAGCCCATCACACGCACACACATACACACACACACACACTGCCCAAGAATCAGAATGTAAAGTTCTTAGCTACTGCTGTAGTACCATGCCTGTCTGCTCCCTGCCATGATGATAATAGACCAAGTCTTCGAAACTGTGAGCCAGCCCCCAAATAAATGCTTTCTTTGATAAGAGTTGCTTTGGTCATGGAGTTTCTTCCTACAGCAATAGAACAGTAGCTAAGACATAATACAAGTACACATTAGAAAGAAAATATATATATATATATTTATATAGTTTTACTGTGTAGCTCTGGCTGCCCCGAACACATGTAGATCAGGCTGGCCTTGAACTCACAGTGAGTTTGCCTTTCGTGTCCCCAGTGCTGGGATTAAGCTTCAAGGACGAAGAATAGAAAGAGGAGGAAGACAAAAAACCCTATTGTTGTGTAGCCAGAAAGCTTCAGACTCTAAAAGGATCTCATGATTTCCAAGGAGTCATCTGTCGGCCTCAGCAAATCTTCTTATGGAAGAAAGTGCCAGAATTGATACACACACACACACACACACACACACACACACGGTGATTGCCCTAAAGTATATGACTATATTCACCAGCAATTTAAAAGAGGAGAAAAGGAAGAAGGGAGGAGGGAAAGGTAGATTGTTGAAAAGAACTGTATTCTTTGATGATGGGGTGGAGAGAAGGAACTCCTATGAGCTACATGTGAAGGCAGGAACCTCAAATTGGTCTGTGTGTTACAGAACATACAAAAGCACACAGCCTCCTCTTCCCATACAACAGCCAACCACAAAGCAAAAACCAACAAAAATTCACAGCTTCATGTCTCAGGACTCACTTCTTCCTGCTGGGTGCCAATGTCAGCCCGAAACCCATAAAAGAATTATTGGAAGCAGTAGCCAGGAAAGAAATGCCTGAGAGAAACAGCTTCTGGAAATGGACTTTGGCACCAAGTGGCCAATACTGTCGCTTTCAGCGAACAAGTATTTCCAGTATGATATACAGTGTTCTAGAATGCGAGAGGAGCTATCTCATTTGCCTTATGGAGCTAACGTGACTGACTGCTCACCCCAACACAGCCAGAACAAAAGGAGAAAACTGGGAAAAGGTTGTTTTCTCTGGAGAGCCTTTTGGCCACTGCTTAGCCTGATTGAACACGCAGGTACCCTCTGACTCAGCTGTTCAGTGCCCAGCACAGAACCTGAGGACATTTCCACACAGTCCCAGGAGGGCAATGCCCACTGCAGCAGGGAGGACGGCCACTTAACATTTGCCCAGGCACAGCATTTTGCAGCAGCAGGTCAAGGTCACTGGTCAGACACACGACAAAACACATACAATTTCAAATGTGTTCTTAACGACAAAGCAAGAAACATAAAAGTATTACTATGCTTTATTTAGGCTCACTGAGGTCTCATGCGGCTGGTGTTTTGAAAGTTTGGCCCCCAGCTGGGCACTATTGAAAGATGGTGGAAACCTTTAAGAGGTAGGGACTTGTGGGAGGAGCTAGGACACTGGGGGCTCTCCCTTAAAGTGATAATGGGAACCCAGTGTCTTCTCTCCTCTCTTTTGTGTCTCAACTATAAAGCAAACCACTCACTCCACTTGCCATGGTTGACCTCTTAGCCAGAAAAGCTTGGGACTGAAGCTTCCAAAGCTGGAAGCCTAGACTAACTTTTGATCTTTGTAAGTTGATTACCTCAGGCATGTGTTACAGTAACAGAAAGCTACTCTTAGGAGCAGAAAACATAGTATCATTTAAATGGAAAACAGCACATTGCTCAAACCAAGAATCTACATTTTATAAATAGGCACATTCATTACAAAAGTTCATGCTTGGAAGCATATCATAATCACTGTTCTATTGTTATAAAGAGACACCATGACTCAGGCAACTCTAAAAAAAGGAAATCATTTAACTGGGGTTTGCTTCTAGATTCAGAGGCTTAGTCTATTATCATCATAGCAGGGAGCATTGGGGGCAAACATGGAAATGGAGCAGTAGCTAGTCCTATAACCTGATCTGAAGGCCACAGGAAGAACAGAGAACTGGACCCAGCATGGCCTTTGGAAACCTCAAAGCCCACCCTGAGCAACACAATTCCTCCAACAAAACCACGCCCTCCTAATCCTTCTCAAATGGGGACACTCCCTGATGCCTAAGCATTCAAATATATTGGGGGGCATTCTTATTCAAACCACCACAGAGCCATAGGATTAGGTTCCAGGACAAAGAAAACAAAGCGTGCAGGGCTGTGTTCTCACTTCAACGGCTGCAGCAGCAAGGCCCCTGCTTGCCTCTGTAGGTCCCACCATCCCTGCAAATCAGTTTTGATGGGTATGACAGTATGACAGGCCCCTCAGACCTTAGCACAACTGACACCATGATGGACGTATCATTCGGGCCTCGGGACCCAGAACATAGACAACAACACCTGCCAAAATGAGAATAAAAACCTCATCCATCAAAGCCCCTTGTTCTGGGAAAGTCCCTAAATGTGCTAGCCCTGCCTTTTGGCTTCTGTAGGTCTGTTTCTGGATTACTCTTCTTGCTAACTGAGGTTTCAACCCAGGATGTGATTTTGGTGCTTAAAATTTGACCCCGAGAAAGGCTCAGGACTGCACTCGGGTCCTCAACACCCAGTGTAGTCACCAGTCAGCTAATAAAGACTTTCTATTGGCTTGAACCCAATAGTGGTCTTCTCTAGTGGAGGCCTCACAACAGCGGAACACACCAGTAATCGCAGACCGTGAGCGGGAGAACCGCGGTGATCAGGAGTCCAAGGTCGTCCTTGGCTTTGTACAGTGTCCATACCAATCGGAACTACGTGAGACCCCTGCCTCAAAACTGTGAGTTTCAAACACTCTTGAGTCCTCCAAGTGAGGGGTCAGAAAGCCAGCCTGTGGGGTTTCCGAAAGCAGCTGGCCAGTGGAGTCTTGCTTCTTTGGCCCGCGTACTGAGGACAGAGACCTTCCCTATGAAGGGCGACCACAGTCACCTTCTGGTCTGGGTCCAGGTTGGTGGATTCACACACAGGAGGCTGAGCCCAGATCCTCTCCTGACATGCCCATCCCAGCAGATCAGAGCTACCAGGGAGCCTAGTGGCAGGGGCCCCGAAAGCAGGGTAAGATTCCCTAAGCTCCCGGCTACCAAGACAACAGTGCGAGTGGGCGTGGCCTCGTTAAAAATGAGGACAAGCCTATGGGAGTAGTTGACTATACTTTCTGAGTCTTAGACATGAAGTATGTGGACCTTCCCTTTGTATTTATGTCTGCGGGGGCGGGGGGGTCCTCAGATAGGGGCAGTTCTGGCCTAATGGCTCTTCTGAGAAAAAACATTCAATTACTTCCATTATGCTGTTCCCCCAACTGCTCTCCTGTAGTCCAAATGAATGTCATTCATTTTCTCAAGACCATTTTCCAGTAGCCATTCAAGCCTCAAGATGCCCAGGAAGGACAGGCTCAGGTATTCATGCCCCCAGGGTCCCAGAACTACCCCGTGTGAGCTTTGATTCCTCCGTAGCAGAAGTTCCCTCGCTTCTCTTCCTTTGCCGTGGCCCCCAGCTGCAGAGAACACGCATGCGCCGAGTGGCGCTCGTCTAGCGTTCCCGTACTGGAATCCAAGCCTGTACAAATATTTTCTTATCCCAGCAAATCTGTTCTCTGACTCACTCTGCTCTGTTCTGTGTCCCCGGATGCTGACCCTGGGGGGCCACCTTGACCAAGCAAGCCTTCGGCATTGGAAAGAACATGCAGGGACGGAAAAGCCAGGTGATGCTTTTCACCTGTATCACGCGGTATCAGTCACATCACTGAGGGACCGCGGGATGGATGAGCCTTTCACAGTGGCAGCGCCTGCAGGTTCGCACTTGGCAAGTGTTACCCAGAGGGGTGCTTCTAATGAAGACATCAGAAAAGACAGCGTCCTTACCGTTTCCCCTTCAGAACCCGTGATGGAAAGAGATGGGTCTATTGCAGCTTAAGATTCAAATACTCCCCCGCTGAACCAGGATCCTGCAGGGGGTTATTTGAGACAAAATTACCCATATGGCAACTGTGAAGTTATCTCACGCAGAACACAGGGCCAGGCCATTCTCTCCTGTAAGGCCACCCCTGGAGGGAGTGAACAGTACAAATTCTGACTTATTCAGGCAAGAGGTTATCTACAGCAAGCAGAGACAGAAGTGACCAGTGACCGGGGCAGGGAAGAAAACACCCTTTTCTAGATAGGTCTCGGGGATAGCTGGCACAAATCCAACACATTTGGAACCTTTCAGTAGGAAGTGGCCTACAACCTGGGGAAGGGAGAGTGAGTGGGGCTAGGCGGGAGCTTGAACTCATTCTCAGACCTCAGAAAACCATCTTCAGAATGTATACACACTGGGAAGAAAGAGTCCAAAGCTTAAGCTACAATCCAACCCTGCCATCCAAATACAGTGGTAGCAATAGGGGACACCACAGAGAAGGATCTCACGGGGTCAGTCACTGACAAAGCCGCAGCCAGAGGTCCACATCGTAGGTCAATGAAGTGTGTCTACGGGATCATTTAGGAACCACTAAGTAATAGTCTGAAAGGGATTGATTTCCGGTAACAATAATTTGAGTTAAAGATCATCTATGTATCCGTTTCTGTAGCCACAAGAAACAATCTGAGGCTGGGTAATGTATAAAGAAAACAGGTTTATTTAGCTCATAGAAGGTCCAAGGTCAGTCAGCCCTATCTATTCAGGCCCCCTGGAGAGCCTCGTGGCAGGTATGAGTGGGTGTCAGAGGAAGAGATCTCATGACAAAAGGGAGTCAGAGAGCTAACTTAAGAGTCCAGTGTGCCCTCATTCCTAACAACTCACTCTCACAGGGACAAAGAGGATCACAGGACAACTACTTTCATCTCTGAGAACAGAGACACCCAGGAACCAAACATCCTTGGGGGAGAAGCCATAGCAGACAGGCTGTGTTAGCTGGGTTGATGGAAAAAGAGCTATGTCCTATCTTGTGCTGCTCAGGTAACTTCGAAAATTCAGCTTTAAAGACCACTGTCCATCGCATGGTCATCTTTCAGCCAAGGCTCAGCTAGTGCGATTCTAAAATGGGTCGGGGCGGCACTTTAAAACTCTGTTCCCCAGCCAGGCAGTGGTGGCGCACGTCTTTAATCCCAGCACTCAGGAAGCAGAGGCAGGTGGACCTCTGTGTGTTCGAGGCCAGCCTGGTCTACAGAGCTAGTTCCAGGACAGTCAGGACTACATAGAGAAAGCCTGTCTTGAAAAACCAAACCAACAACTCTGCCCCCATATCTGAGAAGTGGAATGAGTCGATACTCCCAGCAGGCAGTTTGAAGCTGTGTTATAAATGGAAAAGAGCCCTTGCTATGAGAATTTCTCTAACCATCTCGTGTTCCCAAGACACGACAACAGTCAAGTGCATTGTCTGAACTTGATCAACGTTCTTTGCTTACAAAACTCCCTTCACAGCCCATTCGGGCCAACAGTTAAAAACAGGTCACGATGAGCAAAGTACGTGGACTTCCCACAGGGCAGGGAACCCTGATTACTCTTTGGACTGACGAGGGAGGGGGACTTGCTTGAGAGAGGGGGAGGGATATGGGAGGCGGCGGTGGGGAAGAGACAGAAATCTTTAATAAATAAATATATAAATTAAAAAAAAACAGGTCACGAATCATCTATCTGCACAGAATGGGAGACAGGTAATTATATCTGGCAATAAGAGCGAGAAATAGCCAGTCATTAGACTCTGGGAGCTATTTCTGTAGCCTCAAACTACAGGACCTGTGTGACACATTCAGGCCACTCGTGAATAGGCAGCAGAGGGAGGAAAATTCATTCCTAAAGTAGAAGTTAGGAAGATTCATGCTCAGAATCAGCCCCAGGATGGGGGTGGGGGAGCTGTCAGTGCCCAGCAAACACCCAAGCAGTACCCAGCAAGTTCCTTCACCAGTCTGGAATTCTGAACAGAATTCTGTGTAAGTTCCCGACTCCAGTTTCTCTTTATAACAGATGCAGAATTCATTCACCACTTGGGAACAACATAAAAACCAAGCAAGCAAAAAATTCCTAGACGCTGTCATACATAGGCTTTGCCCAAAACAAACCTTGTGATGTCCATCAGAATGTGTTAGGGATGCAGATGTCCCCACCTCAGGACCCCTGAGTCAGATGCTACAGTTCTGGTGGGGACACCAGGCCATTAGAGAGTTCCCAAGAGATTCTGGTGTGTTCTGAAGTGTGGCCATCTGGACTGGTGACTAGTTATTGGGACGGATTGTAATGAGCAGCGGAGCTAAGGAGTTGGCTCCGTGGGTAAAGACACTCACCGCACAAGCCTGACAGCCTAATCTGGTCCCCATGATCCACATGGCAGAAGGACAGACCAACTCACACAGTTGTCCTCTAGCCTCCACATGCATGCCATGCCACTCACATGCCTACACACAGATATGCACATACACACAAAATAAAGAGAATGCAATAAAAATAATAAACAATTTTTAAAAGTTGTACATAATCTCATAAATTAATATCCTTCATTGATTCTTACAGGAATAAAATAAATAATTGTGTCCATTTGTGTAGATTATTTTCTTCTTGAGTAGTCTTCATCAGAAATATTTATTAGATTTAAACTGATCTTTTTAGTACAGTTATCATGCAAATTATTATTTTTTGTGGGGAACTATTGAAGTATAGTCATGAATAAAAGGAGAAATAAATTCCATGAGTTCAACTACTTACATAAGCATAATCTATAGATATTATATGTAGGATAATTGAAACAAAAAATTCAGCAATATGAATTAGTACCGTCCATGAGTAAATGTGTCTAGACATGATTCCATTGTACATTTCACTTTGCATGTGTCAACCAGCACACCAAATGAAGGTTTGCCCAGCTACAGTAGGAAATTAGAAGCTCTTCTATCATATGGATAAGCTCTCACTTAAATGATGTTTGTCATTTTCTACCTTTGATGTGCCAAAAGCAAGGGAAGACTTCCTTTTACATTCATTGCTATTATTTCGGTCTCTGGATATGAGTGTTTTGCCCACATGTATGTCTGTGCATTCTGTGTACGACTCCTAGAGGCCCGAAGAAGGGCATTCAGTCCTCTGGGACTGGAGCTCAAATGACTGTGAGCCACCACCATGGCTGCTGTGGATCCATCCCAGGTCCTCTGGAAAACTAGCCCATGTTCTTAACCACTACGTCATCTCTCCAGCCCCCAAGGAAAGACTTCTTTAAAAGTTAAAAACTCCGACAGGCAGTGGTAGTTCAGGCCTTTAATGCCAGCAGAGACAGGTGGATCTTTGTGAGTTCAAGGCCAGCCTGGTCTACAGAGCGAGTTTCAAGACAGGCTCCAAAGCCACAGAGAAACCCTGTCTTGAAACAAACAAACGAGCAAAAAGGCCGCTTAAAATTCCAAGTCCGTTCTACCCTTGAAGTCAACAGCAACTGTGTTTGCCTGTATAAGATGTGCACAAGATCAAGCCAATCAACATTCCAGCATGGCTGGGAAGGGTGTTGAGACCTCATCCGAGCTGAAGAATTACTGACAATTGGTGGCTGCTTAGGGAGAGAGAAGTTATCTTTAGAGGCGTGGTCCCTGTTCGGTTGTTTGTGCTCTAGGGAATGGTCTCACTCTCATTCAAACATAGGGAGCACTGATTGGACTCAGGTTTTTTGTTTGTTTGTTTGGTTGGTTGGTTGATTGGTTGGTTTTTGAGACAAGGTTTCTCTGTGTAGCCCTCGCTGTCCTGGAACTAGTTTTGTAGACCAGGCTGGCCACGAACTCACGGAGATCCTCCTGCCTCTGCCCCCCAGCTGCTGTGATTAAAGGCATGCATTGCCACCATCCAGCTCAGTGGATTATTTAAAAGAGAAAAAGTATGAAATTAAGAAGGAGACATGGGAGGACTTTAGAGGTGGGGAGTGGGTATGATTTAAAAATACACCACATTTACATGTTAAATTACCAAAAAATAAAAACTATTATTTTTTTTAAATTAAATAAAAAACTTCAAATTCTAGGCTTCTTGGAGATACTGCCCATTAATTCTGAAGGATGAAACTCCATCCTTGCTTATGTAGAGAGATGCGGTCATGATTTAGAATCTTTGGAAAGCCTCTCCTTCTCAACATCTACTCACTGTTCCCAGCTTACAGACTCCAATTCCACGGCTCAGAGGGGCTTTCACTTTAAGTCTGTATTCCTTAATTTTGAGAGAGGGTGTGTGTGGTCAGGAGTCCCACTGTTGTGGTCCGAGGCTCCGTATCAACCCAAGCAGGCACAAGAGTTTTCTTAAAGCAAGATTGCTTGCAGGACAGCACTGCAGAAACTGGGCCATCGGTGCTGCAGGACCAGGAATCAGGAGCCTTGCTTCTCCTGGCGGCCCCGAGCAGGGCCAGAAATGGGATCACAAGTGTAAAAAGATCACAAACATTTGTTACCACATTATCATTTTCACCCATCAGGAGTCAAAGACTAGGGTCTTTCCTAGTGTGTTCCATCCTTGTCAACTGACACAAAAGGGAAGCTTTTCAGTCCAAGCAATCAGATTCACTTGTTCTTTCTATTGTTAGGAACAGCTATCATATTTTAGAGAACTAAGTACCATAACAGATCGTTTCCATTGTTTAAGGAGGAAGCTGGTCAGTCACTGGAAAGTCCTCACCTCTCCTAGGACTTGGGAACCTGGGCTATGTTCCACCCTACAGGTAAAATGAAGTCTGAAGTCAAAACGCCAGTACTCAGGCCAAGGTGCTTTTCTTTGTTCCCAACACCACAGGCTGGCCTTTGACGACTTCCCCAGCAGGGCATGAACCACTAAAGAAGGGACACATCACAGGCAGAACGGAATTTGACCCTTGGAAGGGTGGGATGAATGGAAACACACCCAATCTTTGTTTTTAATATACTTCCAAGACCTAAAGTCATTTGATTCCGGGCCATAAAAATCCGATTACGAGTAGCTTAACTGGTTGAACAAATTAGCGAGTGATATCTGACATTTCCAAGTTTAACTTATTTGCCTATTTCCAAATATGTCAGCTGGGTGTTTTCAGTGTGCAAAAGTGTGCCCGAATGGAAGGTTTCTAATGAAATCCGGAGTTGTTAGCTTTTGCTACATCTGTAAGAAAGCTGGGGTGTAAAGACACATCTTGGCGTGTCTCCTGTAAGCAGTGTGCAGATCACCTAATTAATCTTTGCAAAATCCCTGACTGGTGGGGTTTGTTGATTCATTCAGTAGGTGAGGTAGGCAGGCCTTAGGGAAGTTCAGGAAGTCTCTCAAATGGGAGTGGCAAAGCAGGAGTGGGCTGTTATCGGACTCCCAAGACTGCAGGCTTCTGTAGTTCAGAGGATTGGGAGACCACCAGCTGAATGGAGCCGCCAGGCGAGCCTGTTTTTCCGCTGCCCACACAGATCATCTGGAGTGCCGATGTGTCCTTAAGCAGCCGACACATCCTGAGTTCTTGGTGTGCCGTTCTATTTGGGGGATTCTCCAGCCAAAAAAAGCTCCAGGGCGCAGGACAGTCGCTCAACCCAGAGAGGGTCTGTTCAGTAGCTGAACGGTATGGAGCGGTGACTGCACTGTAGCTCAGCTAACTAGAAATGAAAGTCCTCACAAACACAACTCCTCCCAACATACTAGCGCCAGGCGCGGCCCTGGGAAGTGCCAAGACGCCACCCCCAGTGATGTGTCCCCGTACATGTGATTCCAATTCCTTTTATACAGTTTGAAAATAAAACTCGCTGGTCACAGAAGCAGGGCTGTGACAGGGGTGCGTGCGGTCAGCCACGGGACCTTTTCCCTGGATACAGTGAACAAGCGCAGAGTAAAGCCAGGCAGAGGTCTATCCTAGAGTCTAACGCACGGTTAAAGGAAGAGAGAAATTCTAAGTTGGGAGGCTGTGTCTTGCGAGCTGCCTGCTGCCATCTTTCTGGGCTAAGCCTGTCTACAAAATGAAGCCAGAAACGAGAATCGGCCTAGAGACCCAGTGGGTCAGAGAGGCACCTGTCACAGATTCAGGCGTCAGGGGTTCCACGCCTGCCCCCAGGAGTCGCCCCAGGGAATCTCGGGTGCAGGCAGACTATTTGCCTTTGGTTTGAAGACACTACTAGGCTTTCTGTGTCTTGGCATCCACAGGGCTTTGAGTACTGCTGCCAGGAACTGAGAATTCCTTAGGTTTCAGTCAAGGTCTCCAGGAACTCCATACCTGATTTAGTTCGCAACTTCCCGCAATGAGCTTCTTGCACTTGACCCACATTGCCACTCATTAGAGCCATCTATTGATTCATAAAGAAATAAAACACCCTGAAGAACAAGGTTCTGATTAAGGCGCCTACGGATAGTGTTTAAATAGTGCACCACGCAGCCCTGGAGGTAGCCCAGTGGGCGGAGTACTTGGCTAGCCCGTGCAAGATCCTGGGTTCCACCCCAGCTAGATCTCGCCTCTGCAGGGCCCTCGCTGGGTTTGAAATGGCCTGGTTTCGCTCGTAACAGCACGCTTTTGCCCTTGCTTTTATAGAACACGAGCTGACTGCTCATTTGGCCGGTGTCTTTAGAGTCCTCCAGAGCCGCACTGTGGTCATGACGCTTTGGGGGCGGTGCTATGCGGGGTAGGATATTGAGCTGCGCTCCACCTGTTAGACGCCAGCAGCACGTCTCTGTTGGTGACTAATGAAAAGGTCTCCTGACATCGCCAAATAGTCCCTAAAGGACACATTGCCTTCAGTTGAAAACCTTTTTTCTAGACCAGTCACAGAGTTTGGTCATTTGGTCACTAGAGGCTCCTTTGACCTCTACTATCTTCCTTAAAAATCACTTGCTAGTCCTCCATATTTAGAACTGATGTTAATAATAAGAACACTTCTCTAGTAACTAATAAAGTTGTGCTGCTGTTAGACAAGCTTCAACCATTCATATTTATGTGCATAAATGCAGAGAGAGGGGTGGATTTATGCTAGGGCATCTTTGGGGGCCTTCATTCCCACAATTCTGCTGATTAGACTATTCCACATTTTGTAATCGCCGCGATCATAATCAATAGAACAAAAGCATCAATCAGGCTCTGATTCAATGGCTATCTCACCCGCAGACCGGACGCTGCCTGCTCCCGTGTCTATTCTGTGCAGTCCAGCATTGCAGCTCTCAGTGTGAGCTCAACCTCTGCAGGTCACCAGATTTAGCAAATAAAAGCACAGGATGTTCAGTTAAACCTGAGTATCCAATAAACACGAATAATCATTTGCTACAACCCAAATGTTTTTAACATCCTGTAAACATGCAGGACAGTCCCAGCAACAATAACAAAAAAATCCTCCAGGCCACATCTATTCTATGATATGCTCTATCTTGTGTCTGGAAATCCTGTCTCTGAGTCTATTCTTCCTTAAGTGCTGATTGCTTGAATTTCACTAGAATTCCCTCCCACATGTCTTAAAGCCCCAAGGATGCTCCCTTGTCCAGAGTTGCCCTGTGGGCCTCTACTCGACACATTCTGTTTCTCAGTCAGCCGGAACCCAGCCAGGAAAACACAACTGAAGCGCTAGGTATGGATATTTCCTACATAAAGTACACATTTCAGTGAAGGTGACTGGCTCTGAGCAAACCAAAGGTAGTTTTTGTCCCTGAACAAAAGGAACTTCACGCCTATAAAATATCTGAAATATAAGTATTTTACACATTCAGTCCCTGGCCAAATTCTTTTCCCCTTAATCGGAAAGATCTTTAGTTTTCCTTTGTTTCAAAATGTCCAGTAAGTTTCTGTTGTCAGCTTACTGCAATGGTGAGCCGGGTGGAAAAATGTAATTCAGCGAAAGTTTGTTAATCCTGGACCTGCTTTTCTAGAGACTGGGGGATGATGGGTCAGGCAATCTTCCTGACAGTAGGAAGGAAAATGGCTACCTGTGTGCTTTAGAAAGCACTATCATGACCTTGTGTGCTCATGCCTTAGGTCATAAAAGCTAGCAATAAATATCACTTGCATGCTCGAAATACAGAGTCCAAGAGTTACCACCACACATTTACCCTCTCCTGTTTCAGACTTACTCATTTTATTTTATGTGTATGGAGGTTTTGCCTGTGTGCACGTCTGTGCATTATGGGTGCAGAGTGCCCTCAGAGGTCACAAGTGGGCCTTGCATCCCCTGGAACCAGAGTTATAGACAGCTGTGAGCCACTACATGGGTGCTAGGAACCAAACCGCAGTTCCCTGGGAGAGCAGGGAACTTGACTCTCTGGCGCTATGGACGTCCTCTCCATGAGTGGGAAGGACCTCCAGCCATGGCAGTCCAAACCAGTACTCCTCCACCTCGTGATGCTGCCTCCCTAGCAACCCGAAGTTTTCAGACCAAGCTTCTAACTCTTAGGTACCAGTGTGTTCTGAGCATTCACAGCTCAGGCAAAAGAAGACACCAGAGAGAGACGGAGATGAGAGAGATGACATCTTCACGTTTGTATTGACGATGATAATTGTCTGTATGTGAGGGGATGTGCTAACTCAGTATGCACACAGGGTCTAACTGGGAAACTGGCATTTCTCTCCTAAACACTCATCATTTCTCTGTATTAGGAACCTTTAAACTCCTCTCTTTTATTCAGATTGAAGAATTTGCTTGTCATTGCCGTGAGTGAATGTGTATAAAAGCAGGTGTGCGTGCCCTGACACGCACACGGAGATCAGAGAACAGCCTTTAGGAGTTGGTCTCTCGCCTTCCACTTGGTTGGGGCGTGGCTCCCCTTGCCGCGCTGCTGCAGAGCTACCTCAAGCTAGCTGGCCTGAGCTTCGGGCAGCTCTCCTGTCTCCGCTTCCCATCTCACTGGAGGGATGCTGGGTTTAGAGATGTGCACTACTGCGTTCTGATTTTTATGTGGGTTCCAGGCCATCAGGTGAGCATGGCAAGCAATTCTAGCTGCTGAGCCATCTCCTCTGACTCTCTAGTCTTTTCTCATTTTAAAATGTAGTAAATTTGTGCAACCATTACTGGCTGAAACTCCAATAGGGGGGCTTGCCTATCACACACCAGGCCCTGGGTTCTATCCACAGCACCGCACTAAAACAACCCAGGTCTACTCCTGGGTGACTGACTGCCCTTTGCCGCCACTGCCCCCTGTCTTCCCACACCCTTTCTTCTTCCTGGGAAGGACGGACACCACTCCCTCCCTCAGGAAAGCAACTTGAAGATAAGTGCTGGTTTTACTGCCTTGCTAATCTTGATGGCGTTGGACTACACTGGTTTATATTCAAGGCAAATTCCGCCCTGAAAAGGACTCTCTTCATTCATACAGTGGATACAAATGAAGTTACACAGCAGAGTCTTCAGGATAATTTAAAATGTTTTGCCAGACCTCTTATCAAATCTGATTTTATCCTCACTATTTTTACCTTTTAACGTGGCAAGCAAGGATGTGGATCAGGCGTCCCCAGGCCTCTCTGTGATTTTGTTTTCCGTTTACACACGCTATCCTTTTTGCTTAATGGTTTCTTTATGGGAAATCTTCTGGGGTCATTTATTTTATGGAAGTTAAATTAATTCAAACCAGAGGATATTATGGAAAGGGAATTATGTTAATATTGCCGAGCACTGTTCGAAAAGCACAAAACAAGACCAAAGAAACCATCATCAACCGGGCTGGGTTTTGGAATGGCCTATACTCAGGATGCTCTAACGTGATAGGAAAGCCACACAAAGATTCTTGACGTGCAGCTCCAACGAAGTTCCCATGGCAATCTTGTGTTGGCTGTCATGCCGTGATGCTTCCCCTGGGATGGACAAACCATGCTGGGCATACGTCTAATACAAACTGTTAGGAATAATTCTTAAGATGAACCTCTTTGCCGACGCAAATAATTCCAATCAGACCAAATTAGACTGAATCAATGCCCATGTTTACTGCAGCGCCCCCGGGTGGCCTGAAAAGCATGATGGGGAAAGAGAGAAACAGGGATGGGGGGCCCACGAAAAACCCAAAGACCACGTGTTCTTTTTCTCGGTGGTAATCTAAATGTGGTCCTGACCCAGAGGGGTCAGCACTTGGCAGACTTTTCTGGAAGTTGAGTCCGGACGAAGGCCTGGGGGCGGTTACAAGGGGGGGGGAGACTTGAGATGGAACTTTCTGCTCCATTGGCACCCCAAGGATGAATGCCAGGGGCTGGGGTGACCTTCCAACCCAAACACAAACAACTTTTTTTTTTAATACAAAGCCCTTGTGGGTTGTTGTGGTTTTAGTGCTGAAGACTGATCCCTGAATCTCCCCCATAGTGAGAGGAGTTCCTCCCCTGAACTGCACCCCAACATCTCACCTCCAAAAGGCTTTCACAAGAACAGCAAATTCAGGCCCATGGCCGATGACCCACACCGCTATGGTAGCACAGATCACAGAGACTGCAGCACAGAGAGCCGATGACTCGTCCTAACCCACAGAAGACTCTTGGCCATAAGGACCAGAGAGCAGACAGCCCAAGTCTCCAGGCAGCATGCTTTCCATGACACCGTGAGACTATAAATAAGTAGACACCACAGTCCCAAGATGCAATTGGATCCCGATGTCTTCCCTCCTGCACAGAACTGTGATGAGTGGAAACAGAGAGAAGAAACCAGGAGGTGGTGAGCCCAGCCTTGATGGTGGCAAAGGCTTTCCAGTTTTCTACACATGTCACGGGGAGTCTGTCTTTCCACTGTGTTCCTTCTAGCAGTAAATCCTGCTGGAAAAGATTTTTAGATTGATTTATCAAGCATCCTCCAGAAGAGTCCCTTTAGACTTTCTCCGCCAGACCTTCAAGGACATCTTATTCATTGTGACAAGATTATGCTGATACATATAGATTATACTCAAGGACAGCCAGTCAGAGAGGTGTCTGGTGGGACAATCTGTGGGGAATGATCCAACATCCCTGGAAATATGATAAGATG
Source organism: Alexandromys fortis (assembly GCF_014885135.2). NCBI lineage: Eukaryota > Metazoa > Chordata > Mammalia > Rodentia > Cricetidae > Alexandromys > Alexandromys fortis. The sequence continues at coordinate 29,014,126 of NW_026067949.1, read as the reverse complement.
AATGTAATTAACAGTAGTTCCCTCCGGCACCAGTGCAGCTCAGTCAGGGAAGCGCTCACACTCTGAGCAGCACGGACTTATAAATTGTGGAGCAATGCTTTAGAAAACCCAAGGCTATCACAGAAAAAAAAATCCCAAAACACCAGAGAAGAGCCAGAGACCTCCCTCATGCAAACAGACCGTCGGAGCTTGCTGGATGCTGTGTAAAGGGGAACCACGGGAGCTGAGGCGGTAGCTCGCTTTGTAGAACGCTCATCCAGCATGCACACAGCCTTGGGTCCAATCCCAGCACTATAGAAACTGAACACAGTGACATCACCTGTGGTTCTAGCTTTGGTGAGATGGACACAGATGGATGAGAAGCTCGGGGTCATCTTCTGCTACATAGGGAGTTTGAGGTCAACTAAGGTTACACAAGACCCTGTATCAAACAAGAAAAAAGAGGATGTACAATGAGGGCAGGGTAGAAAGTTCTGGAAGAATGCCAGGTCTTTATAGTGCCCACCTGTGTGCGCTCACTGTAAAGCATCCTCTCCCATGGCAGCTCCTTCAAGGGGGGTGATAGCTGATAGCAGGGTCGGTAAGAGCCACGTGGAGCTGCTGGCGTCCTTTCCTGCCTCATCCACTGACTGTTCTAGGTGTGTCACCGCTGCTGCTTCCTTCTGCCTCTCAACAGGCCCCCCCCCCCCCCCCCCCCGTCAAGGCTTTTCTTATAACCATAATCCAATCAAACTGTTCCGTTTTAAATAATTCTTCCAAAACTCGGGTTGAAATTTAACTGCATTATGCCAATATTAAAGATGGGAGTAATAAGCAAGGCTTAGGTCGTGCAGGGCACCGACATCACGAATGACAAGGCCATTATCTTGGGAGTGGATTGATAACCACAGTTGATAAAAAACGAACTAGTTCTTAAAATAAAAATGACTTTGGCCTGATTTCCATGGAATGGCCAGCCCCTTGCTCTTAGACCTCCTTCCTGGACGCTAGAACTGTGACTCTGATAAGCTTCTGAGATTCACAGTTATCCCAGAACGTGACAGAAAATGTACTAAGGCTCGACTATGCAAACCAACTTCCAGTTAGCTGAGCGGACACTGCCTGGAGTCCTCTCAGCTCCACACAGAGACAGAGAGTGTGAGACTCAGCGCAGCATTTTGCTGAACACCGTAGAATAGAGTGTAGGACACACGAGGCTCTGGGTACAATGGGTGATTGCTGTGATGCCTCCTAAGGACAGGTGACCACCTCTTTCAGGGCTTCTGCTGTGTGTGGAGAAGTGGCTGCTTTGACCAGACCTGCATGACCTGCTGGGGACAGGTCGGGAAAGGCAGAAAGGTCTCCTCAATTCCTTCTTCTTGTCTTTGCCTGAGGCAGGAAACAACTTTCTCACAGAGTCTGAGAACTGCTCATAGCACAAGACTTTGAAGAGAATTCTGCAACCACTCTGGAACTGTGAGTTAGCCTTGGGTCAGCTGTCTCACCGTGAACTGTTTTGGCTCCACTACCTACCAACTGTAAGGGTTCATACATTTCTATGTTTGTATAAAACTCTGTGTTCAAACGCAGTCACTGCAGCATGAGCAAAAAACTGAGTGGGGACAATCTTCACATTGGTCTGCGGGACCTGGTTTACAAAAGAGAGAACTGGGTGAAACGAAGAGACGGGGATGGAGGAAACTCTTCGTGTACACATGGGAAGAAATCACTGAACATAAGAGAAAGTTGGTAGAATGGGGGAGAGGGAGAAAGAGAAGAAGGAACAAGGGGGGAGAGAAAGAAAAGGAAGGAAGGAAAAGGAGGGGAGGGAGAGGAGAAAAGGAGACAGAGGCAGAACAGTTTTCACAGTCCACTGGGTTTTGTATAGGAGGAAGTTTATTGCATAGATTTAGTTTTGCTTGGATGCCCATAAACTGTGAAGGCAAAGAAGAAATCATTATGGGGTGCAGTGGTTTGAATGAGAATGGCTTCCATGTGATGGTGGAAGATACAAAATAATCCCACACTAGTTCAGAATTACATATAATAAAGGGTTATTTATATAGGGAAAACTTACAGATCACTGTCCTAAATCACAATCCTCTGTACGAATGGGGAACAGGAACAGAGTCTATCAGTCGGAAATGAGAGTCAGAAGCAAGAGAGTGAGCACAAGCTTTACAGCTGTTTTTATAGTATAAAAGACCACGCCCAAGTGGGCTGGTATCTTAAAGGCTATTGGCTGAAGGAGTGGAAGGAGTTCCCACAGCATCCACAGGTTCCTGTATTGGAATGTTTGGCCCCCAGTTGGTAGACTGTTTTGGAAGGGTTAGGAGGTGTGGCCTTGTTGGAGTTATCTGTTACTGGGGGTGGACTTTGAGTTTCAAGAACCCTCTCTCTGCCTAATGCCTGCAGGTCAGGATGTAAGCTCTCAGCTACTGCTCCAGTGCCATGCCTGACTCCCTGTCTCCATGCTTCCTGAGAGGCCACGGCCTCACCCTGTAAAACCATAAGCAAGTCCCCAATCAAATGTCTTCTTCCATAAGTTGTCTCAGTCATGATTTCTTGTCGCAGAACTAGAACAGTGACTAAGACACGGGGGACGGTGACAGACAGCAGCGTGGTGGGGAAGGCTGGGACTTTTCAGCTCAATGTCTTTATATTTGACTTTGAGTCAGATCAATCTAGTGCCTACTCAAAATAAACAAAACTTGACTGAAAAAAAAAAAACGGCTTAGTGGGTAAAGACAGTTACCACCAAGCCTGACAGCCTAAATAGTGTTAGCACTCACATGGTAGGAGAGAACGAATTCACAGTAGATGTCCCTTGGCTTCTATATGCACACTGTGGCACATATGTGCACATGCACGCACACGCACACACACACACTAAATAGATAGTAAAATGTAACCAAAATAAGATAAAAAAAATTAAACTAATTCTGTTTACATTTTAAAAGAAGAAGAGTAGGTCAGACACAGGCCTCTAATATCAGCACCTGGAGTTGTGGCAAGAGAATTATGAGTTCAAGACCAACCTGGGCAATGTAGCAAGACCTTACCCTCCACCACTAACAACAAAGAATGAAACAAAGGAAGGAAGGAGGAAGAATTTGGAGAAATATCACATTATTAACTACTTTAGCTACTCTTCTCATCACTCTGGGAAAATATCTGGCTAAGCCACTTAAGGGAGGAGTCTTTTTGGTTTCCAATTTAAGGGAACAGTTCCATCGTGGTGGGAAGGCATAAGAGCAGGAGGGGTCTGTGGCAGCAGAGCCAGCTCACATCTGGATGTATCCATAAACAGAAACAGGATCAGGCTGTAGACTCTCCAGGGATCCACTCTCTCAGGTAGACTCCACCTCCTAAAGTCTCCACAACACCTGAAAACAGTACACCCAGCTGGGGACCAAGTGTTCAAACACATCAACCTGTGGTGACATTTCACCACAGTCTGTCCCTGGTCACTATGGGCTTATGACATCACACAACACCAGAAATCTGTCCAGGCACCAAGCTACCACAACTGAGTGATTTTTGTGCACCATTTTTCAGAAGCACATGTAAGTAACTGAAGATGGCTGGGATTCTGACCTGGCAAGCAGCCAGATGCCATCTTCCTGTATTCAGCTTCCAACCTTTCACAACTGTGACATGAAATATGTCTATGGGTCATCCCCCCACCACAAAAGAAGTTACGCTGTCTCCTGCTCCTCTCCTGTAGTGGGCACTTGTGTCTTGTCTGGACCCTAGTGTGCCAGCTCCGGCTGTCACCAGCAACCAAGCCTGCCCTGTCTCTCCAGAACCATGGTGGTAAACATGAGCTACCTTCCCTGGCATCCCACTGAAGACAATCAGCTGGTGGAAGAGTATTTTGTGAGCAGGGAGGAGGTGACACACACCTTTAATCCCAGCCCTCGGGAGGCAGAGGCAGGTGGATTTCTGTGAGTTTGAGGCTGACCTGGTCTACAGAGCAAGTTCCAGGATGGCCAGAGCTGTTACAGAGAAAAACTCTGTAGAGAAGAAGAAGAAGAAGAAGAAGAAGAAGAAGAAGAAGAAGAAGAAGAAGAAGAAGAAGAAGAAGAAGAAGAAGAAGAAGAAGAAGAAGAAGAAGAAGAAGAAGAAGAAGAAGAAGAAGAAGAAGAAGAAGAAGAAGAAGAAGAAGAAGAAGAAGAAGAAAGAGTACTTTGTGGTATAATTCTCCAGAGGCCCCCCAGGAACCAGGCCACGGCTTTATTTTGCTCCTTTTAACACTCTGGTCTATTTGTCCCTCCTCTCACTTTGGGAGCACATCTTCAATGAGTCACACACGTCTGCCTCCAGTGTCAGGGAAGGACGGCAAATAAACCCTCACTGACATCAACAGTAAGTAAAGGCACACCCAAGACTGCAAGGGGGGCGGGGAGGGAACAAGGTGTGCAAGAAGGCAGTCGTGCCTCAGTGGCGTGGAAGGAAGTTTTCACCACCATCAGTGTAACTGCTATGCTTTGCTGCCCCCCACTGAGAGACCCTGTCACTCAAGTCTGTTGGGAGCACAAAGGACCTGAGCTCACAGACAACATAATGGAAACCAGGAATGGCAAACAGGGTTGTCTTTCCAAAGGAAAAGGTGTTTAGTCTGTTTTCCACCCAGAAGGCTGGGCATGGAGGTGGCCGAACGCTTAGGTGATCCTATGCTACCCCTAACGCTAGGCCACACCAAGAATTGGAGGTGGCTAATAGCCTAAGTAACCTTCGCGTTATCTGTGTAGCCAGGGCTCCCCTAAGCTCCTACAACCTGGACCAGGGGTGGCTAATCGCACAAGTGACCTATGTGATGATACCTGTCTGACAGAGACCACAGTAGATTCTCCCCTAGGCCCTTAAGAGAACACATCTAGCCTAGCTCTAGAGCCATCTTCATGGAAGACGTGCCATGTACTTTGAGAGGCGTTTTGATGTGGTTATGCTTCCTTGTGCACAGGGAATTGTGTTAGACCAAAAAACTTTCCCCAAATTGCACAGCACTTAATACACCTACAATAAACTGCCCAGTGTCCGACTCTAGGACCAACAGCAGCTACTGAGTCGAGTTGAACTGGACTTCCTTCTTGCCTCATGTGGATCCTTACGCTGCTGGCTCCGGGGGTCACTGTGACCTCCACATATGTCCATGGTGACGTACTGGCTAAGGTGAACTAGTTTTCTTTCCTTATAAATCTAGATCATTCTCCCTCCTTCTTTCCCTTTACACTCTTTAAGACAGGCTCTCCCTTCCTTAGCCCAGGCTATCCTTGAACCCAGTCTCCTCCTGCCACTCAAGCGCTGGGATTACACGTACAAGACACCACATCCCACCTGGCAACCTTCTCTATAAATAGAAGCCGAGGCATCCTAACAATGCCTGTGTAATATATACATAGCTCAGGCATCTGGCACTTTTTCATAAATCCTGCAAGTCCTGCGTTGCCGTGAATCACATTGCAGCCTTTTCTTGGGTAATGATTAAACGTCATGCGTGCAATCCAAAATCTCAGGGAAGAAATATTGGACTCCAGGCTCCCTTCACTTCCCACAATGCAATATGAATGTGCAAAGTTTTAAAAATAGGACTCACATATCCAGAATCATTGGGTTTGAAAATTTAAAAAAAAAAAGAACTTTTCAGTATAAACATGTAGTGTGGTTGTAAAAATTATTTTTATTTTCTATTTTCATGGTTACTGTTGAAGGTGTCCTATTTACTGTTATCTCAATTGTTTTTAAATATGAAGAGCTAGTACTATATCTTAAATTATAGAAAGATTGGGTGAGTACAAACGCTGTTTATAGAAAAATGCCAATTGCCAAAATTCCTTATGAGAACTACTTATTTGTATGAATAACAAGCGACAATCTTGAACCAGGAATTGTGGGTCGATTCCCACCTTGTTTTCTTTTGCTTTGTTTCGGCAGGATGTTCCTACGAAGCTTGGACTGGACTTTAACTTGTGATCCTCCTGCCTCGGCCTCCTGAGTGCTAGGATTAGAGGCACACACTTCCTTGACAGGGCTGCTATATTTCTACGTAAATGCAAACTACAGCATCCTGCTATTTATATATAGCTCAAACCTCCTGAGCATTGATTGTTTTTAACCCTGCGTTATTACCTCATGTGCTTCTGTGTGCTCCCTTGGGCTCTCCAAGTAGGTCAGGCCATTGTAGAGCTGCTGTGGGCAAAAGAGGGCAGTCTGCTTGTTAAGGGACTGAAAGTCAAGCCTGTGAAATACAGACACGAGCGGCATGAAGGTCATTTTATTATGAAGTTGTTCTGGGTGTTCTTTTCAGTGGGATGTATGGAGATGGCTGTGGGTACCTAGAGGAGTAATAGGAATCGCAGTTCAGTGGGCTGGACAAGCCCAATTTTGAAAGGTATGTTCTCTTATTTATAAAATTTGCCTAGGATGGATGATGCTTTGAAAAGATCTGGGGAAAAATTCTCTCTCTCTCTCTCTCTCTCTCTCTCTCTCTCTCTCTCTCTCTATCGCTCTGTGTGTGTGTGTGTGTGTGGTGAGTGTGTGCTTGTGTGTGCACTCTGTGTGTGTGCATGCTCCTCCCCACCATGTGTCTGCATGTGTTTTGTTTCTTCAAAGACAATGCTCTCCCCCCCCCCGCACCCCACCCCCCTGAAAATCCCTGATTTAGAGTCAAAATTTCCATTCCTCAGGGACTTATGATCTGTTTAGAGACCTTTTTCTTTAGAAAACCAAACCTGTCTGCAGGTGACCTTCTCAGCAGATAGGCTAGAATGTGCTTGATCTTGGAAGCTTCCAGTTCTGACTGCTCACCACCTCCTCGGTGTGTCTATTTCATAATGTCCACAGCAGGGTTTGTGCTTTGTCCATTTCAGTATCCTCATGTCTAGCTAGACCTGAGCCTTTTTTTTTTTTTTTTTTTTTGGTTTTTCGAGACAGGGTTTCTCTGTGGTTTTGGAGCCTGTCCTGGAACTAGCTCTTGTAGACCAGGCTGGTCTCGAACTCACAGAGATCCGCCTGCCCTTGCCTCCCGAGTGCTGGGATTAAAGGCGTGCGCCACCACCGCCCGGCCTGAGCCCAACATCTTGTATGTGCCCAGGAAATGCTGATGGCCAACGAATCACAGATCCAAGTTCTGGTCCCACCTTATTCCATCACGGAACATTAAAAACAAAGCCATCTGTCTCATTAAGAAAACAAATAATGAAAGTTCCGGTGAGGATGTCAATAAATCAAACATTTATACCCTGCTGGAGGGAATACAAACTAGTCAAACCATTATGGAAATCAGTATTGAGGTTCCTCAAAAAATTAAAAGCACATTTGCCATGTGACCCAGATATGCAAACCTGGGTATTTACCTAAAGGACCCAAGTCAACACGTCACAGAGACACCTGCACACAGGGTTTACTACTCCAGCACAATGTACAATAGATAATTCATGGCACCAACCAAGTGTCCATCAACAAGGAATTAACAAAGAAAATGTGGTACATACATACTAGGGGTGGCAGTACAAGCCTGTAATCTCAGTGCGTGGGAAGGAGAGGCAGGGGGATCATGAGCTCAGGGTCATTCTTGGCTAAAGTGAACTGAAGGCAAGCTTGGGCTACAGACCCTGCCAAAACACAAATGAGGCATATATATATATATATATAACAGAATTTATGACATCTGTAAAGAACAAAGTCATGTGGTTTTTAGAAAAATGGATGTAACCGGACCTGATCATATTAAGTGAACAAAACCAGTCTCAGAAAGACAGACATGTCATTTCTTTCATTTGTGCTTTCTATACTTTTTGTGTTAATAGACCCATCAAGTCATATATGTACATGCCATGAAAATACAAGAAAAGCTGTCTAGAGGAACAAAGGAGCCGGACAAGAGGTCAGAGATAGAACAGAGGACAGAGTAAGGGAGCCAAGTCTGTCCTCGAACTACACATCACGCTTGTGTGAAAGTGTCCTCCAACACAGCACAGACTGCGATTACATCTGGTGTAAAACAAAGGAATATCCTTGGTACCATGAACTGCTGTGCAATACACCTCCAACTGCACCTGGGAGCCCAGTCACTGAATTCCATCTGTTTTGCTGGTGACAACGATAGCATTCCTAAATCATCACATGTCAGATTTAAGGTTCTGTGTGGAAAATTTCTTACATTTTTTAAACTTTTCTAAGGAGGTGAATTCCAGCTCAGTGTTCACAGTAATGAAGTGACATCTGAAGACTCTAAACTGAATATTATCTTTAGCTACGTGGAGTTTTTAATGGGACACTAGCCCAAAAGCTACACCAATCAGAGAAAGTGTTGTTGGACATTACTGCTGTCCCTAAAACCTAACTTGATGAAGGTCTCAACATGGCACATGGTAAAACTCAAAACTGAATCCCAAGGCACAGGCCACTGCCACGGCTACTATCAACTCACAGGAAAACCCAGGAAGTCACACTGATTGTATCTTTTATGTCAACTGAACACAGGCTAGAATCATCCATTTTAGCAGCGAGAACCTTAACAATGATTCCAGCTGACACGTTTATCACTACCTGCCAAGAACTGTTTCAATGGCCTTTATATGTACTAACTCATTTTCCTGATGATTATCTTGTGTAATAGGCTCACCAGCATTACGTCTATCCTACACAGTGGAAGAAACTGAGGCACAGATGGAAACATTTTGTCTAAGAACCACAGTAAAATAAACGGCAGAATCCACACCCTTTCTATGTCCCAGTACTGTTGTCTCTTCACCTCTGACCTCTAATTGTGAGCTGCGTGACCTGGATCCTGGGAACCGAACTTGGGTCTTCAGCAAGAACAGTATGTGCTCTTGACCTCTGAGTCATGTCTCAGCCCTAAAAAGCAGTCTTCTTTTGGGTTAACCAGCTTAATAAATAAGTATCTAATGGGATCCAAAATTCAGTTCTTCTGTTTTTGTTTTTTTCTTGAGATAGAGCCTCACTATGCAGCCAAAGCTAGCCTTGAATTCATGGCTACTCTGCCAGCATGGTCTCCTGAGAGCTGAGATTACGAGCATTCATCACCACTTTGGGCTTTCCAGAGTTTAGTCTCGTACATTCTCTTTGGTTTCAATGCTGATAAACTTAGAAGGAAATTGCAAATGTCATTACCTTCATTCCTAAATACTTAAGCATGCAATTTTATAAAAAAAGTATAATCTACATAATGAAAATAAATACTACCGTGCCTAAAGAGCCATCGTCATTTTAATGAATTTTATAGCATTTACGACTCAAGCAATATTCCACATTGCATCATTGTCTCCCAAATATCACAACTATTTAAAGCAGAGAAATTAGGGTCCAATGGAGACAGTGGGTTGCACCAGATAGTTGTCACTTAATGCTGTTCTTAAGATTTGTTTTTTCTGTGTATTGCGTGTGTATGTGTGTGTGTGTCCCTGAAGGTGCCTGGGATACCTGCTCACCCTATGGAGCTCGAGTTACAAGCAGTTGGGAGCCGCCTAATGTGGATGCTAGGATTAGAACATCCTCTGGAAGAGCGGTAAGTGCTCTCAACTGCTAAGCCAGCTCTCCAGCTCCGGCCTTTCATTCTTTCCCTATGAAAAAGTCACTGTTTCTATGATGGTAATTCACTGAGGGCTCAAGAGTTGTCCCTGGAGAGCCTCCCTTTCAGGTTTGCTCTCGGCTTGGCCATGTACTCACTGCACCTCATTATCCACCTTTCAGGGAGCCTTTTCGAACCTAACAGAGATCGAAAATATAGTTGGCCTCTACAGGGCACAGTTAATCTATACGGGGACTGATAAAATGGGCCTTGTTGAAACTAAAGCGCCTCTTCTACAAAGATACTCTCAAGAGAATGAATTGACAGGATACAAATAGGAAGAAAAATATTTGCTAGTCACATCTGATAAAGGAACATTATTTTTAAAAGGTTTACCAAAAGCCAGACATGGTGATACATGCTTTAATCCCAGCACTCAGGCAGCAAAGGCAGGCAGATCTCTATGAACTGGCATCAGCCTGGGTTACATAGAGAGTTCCATGCTAGTCAGGGCTACATAATGAGTCACTATGTCAAAAGAAAAAAATTTTTTTAAACCTCAGTGGCATATGCCTTTAATCCCAGCACTCTGTAGGCAGAGACAGGTTGGTCTCTGTGAGTTCGAGACCAACATGGTCTACATAGCAAGTTCCAGGATAGCCACAACTATACAAAGAAACCCTGGCTCGAAAAACCAAGAACCAATTTGGGAAGGAGTGCTCCATGGTTAGGAGCTTGCTCAGCACATGGGAAACCCCGGGTTCCATCTCTCACATCCTTTAAAAGGATAAAACGGAGCAAAGTCTTGACTAGACAGCTCGCTGAAGAACACAAACAGATGGGAAGTAAGTGTGTGAAGTAATACTCCACCTTCCGTGTCTTCAGGGAGTCAAAACTAGAACAAAGAGACGCTAGTGGACGCATTAGGAAAGCCAGAACTCACAACAATGACAACATCAAATGCTGCCAAAGAAGTGACTCGAAAGGAACGCATGCATCAAGGGCGGAAATATAACAGCTCGGACACTCTGGGTTTCTCTCAAAGCTCAACAGAGCCAGCTGTCTTGTTTCTTTGTGTTCACCCAAAGGAAGCGAGAACTTGCATCCTTATCAGAGCTACAAAGATGTTTCTGGCACGTTCACTCCAAGCTAGAGCGAGTATGATGATCTTCAGCAGGCAGGTGATGGATAAATAAACTGGGTACATCTAGATAAGGGATTACCGCTGCTCAGGATGTGTGAGAGAGAGTGTGTGTGTGTGTGTGTGTGTGTGTGTGTGAGAGAGAGAGAGAGAGAGAGAGAGCGAGAGCGAGAGAGAGAGAGCTGTGTTCGTGTGTGAGCTATTGAGGAAAACATCTGGCATTGATCCCTGACCTCCTCCTCCTCCACATGTACATGCATACATGTGCACACCCACCTGCATAAGTATGTGTGTATACATGATCATATAAACACATAAAGATAGAAGCAGGAAGGAAGGTAGGGAGGAAGGAAGGAAGAGAAAGGAACAAAGGACTGTCTATTGTGAACAACCTGAATTTAAAGCCCAAAACCCATTTAAATGGCCAGATTCAGTGGTGGGTATCAGCCAGGGATCCCCATTTATCATTCCGATAAAGGAGCACTGAGAGAAGTCAAGAATGAATTACTGAGCATTCTGGGAAAGATCAATCAGTCGATCAAATCTATAAACCAGGAAAGCATCCTAGGGTTGGGGGGAGAGTCTGTGAAGGTTAGAAAGGAGAACAAACAGCAGCTGATGACTAAGGAACACGCTTCAGTCATCTCTGGCGCTAACTCATCTGAGGAACTCTTGTGTGAATAGCGAGTATCTCGACGAGGCCAAAAATAACAGCTGCAGTGAATGCCATCCCGAGAGGACTGGGGGCCGTGGCAGGAGACAGCTTCATGAAGCAGACTCCACCAGGCAAAACCAAATTCCTGTTTTTGTCTTCAAGGCTTTGTGACATAAAGTGGGACCATGGCACACGCTCTGATTGGAGAACACAGTCTAGCCACATTGAGGCATATCAAAGCAGGGTTTAGTTGCCCCGGCAACCAGCAATACAGGACCCATGAATCATCAGTCCGACTTGTTCCTGACTTGCAGTCATGAAAGACTTTCAAATCTTCAAAGACTTGAATGTTCCATAAATGCTCAGGATATAGTCCTGCAGAGAAAGACCTTATTCAACAGAGCCAAATACAAAACGTTCCTATAGCGTTATTGAAGAGGATGTGGTAACCAAAGACCCTCCCAGTATCCTGTCTTGGACTGTGGGCACATTACAGCTGGGGGATTTCTGTTCACTAGGATAGTAAGGACGACAATGTTTTTATGTCTCTAAAGGAAATGGGCATGTTCAGAGACCCCACCCAGAAATTCAATCTCAAACATTTGGTAGAGTCTCATTGGGTAGTGGAGGCATACCCCTTCAATCCCAGCACTCATGTGAAGACCCAAAACTGTGAGCCTATTCCACCTTGTCTGAAGGTCAGAGAGTTTTAGCTCGCTCAAAGCTGTTGACAACTGCTGTAGCTACACACCCTGACTTAGGGTGTGGTTACTTGGTGTTTAGGACGTTAAGACGACCTGTAGAGGTAGATCCACTCCACCCTGACCAACATTCAGAGAATTCAAGCATATTTCTGCTCCTTCTTTTGAATTAAGAGGTTTGACCTTGGGAATGGCTGCCTTCAGGATACTTGGTCTAGGGTGGGTTCACTGCCTAAACAACAGAATGCTTTTCTCAAGAAGCAATGGCTTGATGTCTCAAAATATTGAAGCAAGTAACTGTTCTGGATGTCCTTTATATCATGTTAAAGCAGTATTTTGCCTTCTTTCCCCCCCCCCCCCCCCCGGCCTGGGGGTGCACATCGGCCCG